>NW_006789568.1:702840-725639 GCF_000442215.2 Lipotes vexillifer
GCCCGGAATTCCTGCTCCCGCCCCAGGCTGGACAAAGGGTGCGGGCGTCGGAGGGCGGCCAGCCCAACCCGCGACCCAGAGGCCATCGCTGAACCACCTAGGCTTTAGTGGGGACAATCGCGCTTTGCCGTCGGAGGTGGGGGAGGCAGGTGTGGGTGGTGGCGGAATCCACCAGATCCCGGGGACCTGGTTAGGAGGTGGGGAGCGCGGCATCTCCCGGTGAGACCTACCTACTGGCCCGTGACGCGGCCGTAGAGGGGCGAGGGGCGCACGGCTGCAGGCAGACCCCTCTGCGCCGGATCCGCAGCAGCGGGCCGTGGGCGGGGCCCTGCGAAGATCCAGGGCGCGGGGCGGGGCCGGAGGGCTGGAGGTGTCCGCGGGGCCAGAGGGATGCCAGGAGAGGGCAGGGAGCGCCCCCAGCCGACCACGTTGGACATCGTGACAATGAGGGGAGGGACGATTAGAGCTGTTCCATGAAATCTGTAACTTGGAATACTTGTAGCCCAAGTTATCCGCGGTACCTAAGGGCACGTGTGCCTCAAAAATGCCAGAAATCTCCACGCCAGACTGTACAATAGGAATTGTTTCCTTGTAGTGGGATTCCAGGGGGTTTATCCTTTTCTTTTAGCTTATCTGTATAAAGAAGGCTTTCTACCCTGAGCGTTTATCACTTAGTTGAGGGGTAAAGTTTAGGAGATACACGTAGGCCAATATTCGGACAGACACGGTGGCCTTGGAGGTAGGGAGATGGCTTTGAGGCCCTCAGGGCCACCTCGAGGAATGCTTCTTGTTTTACCCACCAAGGATGAGTGCAGCTTCTTGACAGAAATCGCCTTGGCCAGCCCACCCTCAGAGGCCTTCTGAGGTCAGAAGGAAGGGCTTAGATATGTGGCAACAGTTTGCTGTCCTTGTAATTGTTTACTACCTAAGCTCTCCTAGACAACTGATACAATAATCCATATGCTATAAAAGCTGATGTATAGCCAGCCTTGCTTAGGATAAGTTCGATTGCAAATGACTTAAAATTCAGCTCAAGCTGGCTGAAACTTCATTTTTTCTTTTAAATTTATTTATTTGGCTGCGTCGGGTCTTGGTTGCGGCACGCGGGATCCTCATTGCTGTGTGTGGGATCTTCCTTGTGGCATGTGGGATTTTTTCAGTTGCGGCATGCATATGGGATCTAGTTCCCTGACCAGGGATCGAACACAAGCCCCCTGCATTGTGAGTGTGGAGGCTTAGCCACCGGACCACCAGGGAAGTCTCAAGCTGGTTGAAACTTTAAAAGCAATTTGCTGGCTCACATGAGTGAAAGGCCAAGGGCAGCCACCTTCAGAGTTGGTCTGATTCAGCTGCTCATCCAGGATAAAGGCACAGGGCAGCCTCCCCACTTGCCAGATCTGCACTCAGGTTGCAAAAGCTGCATGTTGACCACCATACTGAACCCATGCAAATGGTCTGGAAAACTTTGAGGCAGGTCTGGAAACAGCTGACCATCCACCATTGCCACCTGCAGTTAGCTAAAACCAGCTGCTGGTTGAAAGGCCAGACTCAAATCAGGCAGCCCAGCACATCCAGACCTAGTCAAACATTTCTTACTAGATTTGTTTTATGTAATTTGAACCTATGTTCTTTGGCACTTAAAAAAATAAAGAGTTACTGATAAAAATGTGTCTTTTATAATGAAGACTTATGAGCCATTGTGAATCACAGTACACTCAGCATCCCCCAGTGATGTCCTACCTGCTCCCAGGAACCTTCACATTTGATGAGGTATCACTCTTATAACTACAGTGCATTATATGTCACAGTTGACCTTAAAATAGGGAGATTATCTGGGTGGGCCCGATCTAATCCCATGAGCCCTTAGAAGCAGAGAGCTTTCTCTTGCCAGCAGGAGAAATTGGAGAGATTCAAAGCAGGAAAAGGATTCCACATACAATAGCTGACTTGGAGATGGAGGTGGCCAAGTGACAAAGTGTGAGGGCAGCTTCTAGAAGCTGAGAGCAGGCCTTGGTTGGCAGCCAGCAAGGAAGTGGGACTGAATCAAAGATTCATATCAAACTCTGTACCATGCTCAGCACGTACGTCCTTTCTGCACAAGAAACTTTTACCACAGAAATTACCCACAAAAGTAAACCAAATGACAAGAACAATGACAACAATCCTAGCCTCTTTCTTAAATAACCGTGTGCCAAAGAGAAAATGAAAGCTATAAAGGCAGATTGTTTTGAAATCAGGGCTACCAAATAATTATGTTTATGTAGATAACACCAGTTTATGTCATTATGACTTCAAAGGTGTTGGGCCTTGGCCCTAAAGCAGTTGAACACTGTGAAATTTAATAACTTTAAATGCATTCACTATCTACGAAAAAAATAATACAAATAATTGAACTAATATTTCAACTCAAAATTTCAGGGAAAGAACTTTAAAACAGACTAAAGCTGGAGTTCCCTGGTGGCCTGTTGGTTAGAATTCGGAGCTCTCACTGCTGTGGCCCGGGTTCAATCCCTGGTGGGGAACATCCCACAAGCCACATAGTGTGGCCAAAAAATATTTTTTTAATGAAAAATAAATAAACAGACTAAAGCAAAGCCAGAAAAAGGAAACAATAGAGACATAATAAAAATGAAAGTTGGGCTTCCCTGGTGGTGCAGTGGTTGAGAGTCCGCCTGCCGATGCAGGGGACACGGGTTCGTGCCCCGGTCCAGGAAGATCCCACATGCCGCGGAGCAGCTGGGCCCATGAGCCATGGCCGCTCAGCCTGCGCGTCCGGAGCCTGTGCTCTGCAACGGGAGAGGCCACAACAGTGAGAGGCCTGCGTACCGCAAAAAAAAAAAAAAAAAAAAAAAAGAAAGTTGAATTTAATGAATTTGAAAGCAGTAGAATTGATTAAATAAATCCAAAAGTTGTTCCTTAAGAAAAAAAATTGACAAATCAAGACCACCATGAGATATCACCTCACACCTGTCAGATGGCTGTTACCAAAAAAACAACAAATAGCAAGTGTTGGCAAGGATGTAGAGAAGAGACAACACTTGTGCACTGTTGATGGGAAGGTAAATTGATGCAGCCACTATGAAAAACAGTATGGAGGTTCCTCAAAAATTAAAAATAGAACTACCATATGTCCAGCAATTCCACTTGTGGGTATGGAGACCATTTCGCTGTTCCTCAGAAACCATTTGATCCAACAAATTTACTTCTAGGAATATACCCAAAAGAATTCAAAGCAGGGACTCAAACATATCTGTTCATCAGTGTTCATAACAGCATTATTCACAATAGCCAAAAGGTGAAGATAGCCCAGATGTCCATCAAGATGAATGGATAAACAAAATGTGGTATATGTCCAATGGAATAATATTCAGCCATCAAAAAGGAATGAACTTGCAGGACTTCCCTGGCGGTCGAGTGGTTAAGACTCCATGCTTCCATTGCAGGGGGCACAGGTTTGTTCCCTGGTTGGGGAACTAAGATCCTGCATGCCACACAGCATGGCCAAAAAAAAAACCAAAAAAAGGAATGAACTTGCTACAGAATAGTACATGCTACAACATGGACGAAACTTGAAGACATTATGCTGGGTGAAATAAATCAGACACAGAAAAGACAAATATTGTATGAGTCCACTTATATGAGGTCCCTAGACTAGTCAAACTCATAGAGACAGCAGAATAGAGGTTACCAGGGGATGCTGGGAGGGAAGAGTTTGTGTTTAATGGGTGCAGAATTTGTGTGTTGGGGATGATGAAAGAGTTCTGGAGGTGGATAGTGATGATGGTTGCACAACATTGTCTTTGTATTTAATGCCGCTAAAGTGTACACTTTAAAAAGGTTGAAATGGTACATTTTATGTAATGCATATTTTACCACAATAATAGATGAACAGTAGATAATTTTTTTTTTTTTTGGCTGCTTTGGGTCTTCCTTGCTGCGCGCAGGCTTTCTCTAGTTACGGCGAGCGGGGACTACTCTTTGTTGCAGGGCACGGGCTTCTCACTGCGGTGGCTTCTCTTGTTGCGGAGCACGGGCTCTAGGCACGCGGGCTTCAGTAGTTGCAGCGCCTGGGCTAAGTAGTTGTGGCTCGCGGGCTCTAGAGCGCAGGCTCGGCAGTTGTGGCGCACGGGTTTAGTTGCTCCATGGCATGTGGGATCGTCGTAGCATAACATCATCTCTATCCCCTTGTATATCTCCTCTGAATTTCCAGAATCCCTTTCCAGGTATGTTCTAGGCTGAATTCTGCCCATGAGGGGCACCCTCACCAGATTCAGAAGGCTGAAGGAAGTAGAAGCCATTCCTCTCGAGAAGCAGCTATGGGTAAGCAGCAAAAATCATTGCTGGTGTCTTTCCTTAGCTTCTGGGGTCCCCCTTGCAAGACCCCCACTTCAGTGCTGTGGGCAGCTGAGACCCTTAGTGAAAGCTTCCAGCAGCTCCAGGTGTCCTCCTGGGGAACCCCTGCTTTGGTCCTGCTGGCACCTGGGATCATTGGTGGCACGTTCCCTGCCATCTCCTCACTTCCAGTGGCTTCCTGTCCTTTCCTCCCCCAACCTCTCCAATGCTTCTGCAAGTCTCCATTTCCCTGTATTAATCTCTCTCTACTTGAAATACCTGGAGTGGCTTCTGTTTTCCTGATTAAACCTTGACTGATACAAACAGTACAGCTTGCATAACCTTGTTTGTGCTCATGAACCCATGGGCCACTCTAACTGTAACATAAATTCCTGCAAGTGAAATTTCCAGGTCAATTTAAATTTTGATAGTGTATTATTCAGCTAGTGTTGCCATAACAAAGTACCACATGGGACTTCCCTGGTGGTCCAGTGGTAAAGAATCCACCTTCCAGTGCAGGGGATGCAGGTTCGATCCCTGCTCAGGGAACTAAGATCCCACATTCCGCAGGGCAACTGAGCCCATGCACTCTAGAGCCTGCGTGCCTCAGCTAGAGAGCCCACGTGCCGCAACAAAAGATGCTGCATGCTGCAGGGAAGATCCCAAGTGCCACAGCTAAGACCCGATGCAGCCACATTAATTAATTAATTAACTTTAAAAAAAAAAATGAAATACCACAGACTGAGTGACTTGAACAACAGAAATTTATTTCCTCACAGTCTGGAGGCCCATAGTCTGAGATCACGGTGTCAGCAGGGCTGGTTTCTTCTAAGGCTTCCCAGCTGTGTCCAGATTTCCTCTTCTTATGAGGACACCAGTCATAGTGGAGTAGAGCCCACCCTAATGACCTCATTTTAATTTTATTACCTCCGTAAAGACCCCATCTTCAAATACATTCATGTTCTAAAGTACTGGGAGTTATGATTTCAACATATGAACTGGGGCAGGGGATGCACAACTAGGCCCATAACAGATAGCAGCTACCAACTAGCTCTCTTCCCAGAGATTTACCAAACTACATTCCCTACAGCAACGCACAAGTGAGCCCCGTCCCCGCACACCTGCTGACAGAATGTTAGCAAACTTGGTGATCTTTGCCAATCTAATAGGTAGGAAAGGTACAGAGTGCTGTTTTAACTTGCATTTCTCTTACTCTGAGCGAGGTTAACAGCTGTTTCCTGAGTTTATGAGTCATTTGTGTTTCCTTTTCTGAGAATGGTTTGTTCTCAAACTTTGTCCATCTTCCTATTGGTGTATTTGTCTTTCTTTTATTGATTTGTAGAAGGGCTTCTTTAAAGCCATTTATCCAATATGCTGTGCAAATATTTATCTTTCAATTTTGTTCATAATTTTTCCACAATGCAGTGATATTTTATTTTTATGTAAATTACCCATCTTTTCTTTTATGGCTTCTGGGTTCTATGTCATTCTCAGAAAGTCCTTTCCAACTTTGAAGTTATAAAACACATTTTCCCATAGTACTTTATTTTATTTTATTTTTTATTTTTTGGCCACGCAGTATGCAGGATAGTTCCCTGAGCAGGGATCCAGCCTGTGCCACCTGCCGTGGAAGCGCAGAGTCTTAGCCACTGGACCGCCAGGGAAGTCTCTCTTCTAGTTCTTTCTATTTCACTTTTCACATCAATACCTTTGATCCACCTGGAACTTATTTTAACGTAAGCCATGAGGAACAATGTTTTCTCTCGGCAGGTATTTATCCAGCTGCCCCGACATCAGTCCACCTTTCCTGCACCATCCTGAAGTGCTCTATTTATTACCTACGGAGTTCTCCCGTGCACTTGGGTCCCTGCCTTTTAGTCCACAAGGAAATGCAAGGACTCATGGGGGAGCTCCTCCTGCTTAAAATGGAAGGCCCACCCTCCCTCCTCAAAAATCATCACTGGTGTCTTTCCTTAGCTTCTGGGGTCCGCCTTGCAAGAGGGTGCAGCCTCTGCACCCCTCTGAGAGCCCACCTCCCCAAGCCCCTCAGGAACACTCTCTTCTGTGGTCAACATCTAAGTATTGCTTCCCTACCCCTTCTCAGTGGTCGTCCAAATAGACTCAAGTCTCTCACACATTAAAAACAACTAAAAACAAAAACCCTCCTTCAATTCTGTGATCCTCTTCAGCTACTGCTGTCTTTACTCTGGGCCTCAGACCCCGGGTCTCTGACAGCATCATCTACTTACTGTCTCTCATTCCCATCTCCTGTTCACTCCTCAATCCACTGAATCAGCTTCCACCCCCATCAGCCTAGCGTTGGGAGGGAAGCGAAACTCTGGGCCATGCTCGGTCCTCTGCTCTGTCCTCCCAATTCTGAACCACCACAGGCTCAGTCCACATGGAGCAGGATTCTGGCTGGACAGGACGTGGCTCAGGATATCCACGTCCACATAGAGCCCAGGACAGGGAGGCGGAGGGCAGGAGGTTTGGGAGGTAGCCACCTGTCGCCCTTTCACAAGTGACCAGTCGGGAGTCTGGGTCTCTCCACAGATGCTGCAGTTGGCTTCAAGCTCCTGAAGAACCAGTGGGGTCTGCAGGGGAAGTGCCTGGTGGTTGCTGGGAGGGTGGCATACAGCACTCCCCATCGGTGGACCGGGCCCTGAGTCCAGCCACACCTGCATCAGCATTCTCCCCATTTGCCAGTTCACAGCCTGGAGAAGGCTTGTGGGGTCGCTTACAAAGTGGAATGTGCTTGTGAAGTCAGAATTGGGATGATCGCCCAGCTGAGGGGCAGAGGGCTGAGGTCAGGAGCTGTGTACTAAGGAATTGGGCCTCCCCCATGAGAAAGATCTGGCCTTGGTCCCTTTGTCCTGGCTCCCAGGAGGGAACTTCCAAGCCCTTGGAATCTCCCAAGTAACAGGAGATTATTTGTTATTCATGGTGGACCCCTGGACCACACCAGATATTTTATCCTAAGAAAGTGACTTACCATGTGATATCAGCTCATCCTCCAGGGATAGGAGGTGGGCTGGAGACTATGTGGGCCCTGATTCATTCCTACGTAATGAAACCCCTGTCCAAATGAAATGGAGCAGGACCCTGTGGTCCTTGCCCCCCATGTCCTCCGCCTGCCTTTTGCCTGTGGAAAAGCTTTAGCCAAAGAACAAGTTTAATCAGAGAAGTGAGAAAATACAGAAACAAAGGAAAACAGTCAAAGGAGACCAAATAATAATAGTTTGGTCATTAAGCGAAGTCAAGGACGTTTAGTTCCTCCTCAGGGGCTATAGATAATATTCTGAGCCGTATCCTGCGAGCTGTGTTATGGATACTGAAAGCCCCACCAGGTGGAAGAAGTTAGCTACGTGTTGACCAGACAGTAGCCACGACATCAGCTGCCACAATTCCGAGAACAAGCCTCAAGGCGATGGGAACAAACCAACCCTGGAACTGAAGATCAACTGTACTTACAACAATCAAGATGACGCTTATCAAAGAGGGAAGAGATATGGGAACATATGTATATGTATAACTGATTCACTCTGTTATAAAGCAGAAACTAACACACCATTGTAAAGCAATTATACTCCAATAAAGATGTTAAAAAAAAAAATGATGACACTTTTCAGACCACCGATGGCCAATTTCAAGATGACTCTCAGAGCTGACTGTGCTGTTTCTGCATGTAGCCCCCAGCCTCCGTCTATAAAAGCTCTTGCCCCCTGATTGTCAGTGGGGGAGTCGGCCTTTGGACGGGAGTCTGCCCTCCCCTGTGGTTGCCGGCATCCAAAATAAAGCAAAATTTCTTTCCCACCAACCTGGCCTCTTTATTGGCTTTTGAGTGGCGAGCAGCCGGGCCCCACTTCCGGTTACACAAACGCTGGACACGGAAGCTGAGTGAGCTTTCCAGCTTGGCAAGCCTCAGTGTGCATTCTCACGCATCACGGCTGGGAGGGGTGATGCCACGCATGGCTCCACAGGGAGAGCACGGGCAAAGCTCACGTTTGGACGCCCCCCAGACTCCACCTTATGCTTCTCTCCCTACGACTGGTTCTAATTTGTATGCTTCCCTGTAATAAATGTGGCTGTGAGTATGATAGTTTTCAGCGAGTTCTGTGAGTCATTCCAGCAAATGATCAAACCTGAGGGTGGTTGCGAGGACCCTGAAATTTGTAGCCCCCAGATCTAAAGTAAAGGTGGTCCTGAGACCCCTGAACTTGCAGCTGGTGCCTGCAGTCAGGGCAGTGTTGTGGGGACTGTTCCCTCAGATAGTCCGGTTGGCCGAACTTGTTGCAGCTAGTATGAGAAGTCTTGGGCAGACGTGGCAGTCTGGAGGGCTCTGCCCTTAACCTAGCAGCTTGGCTACCTCCCAGGCAGGGCTGTTCCGTTCCTACATTTTCCCGGTGGGGCCGCTACAAGTGGCCAACATGCTATCTGACCTTCTCTGTGGCCAGGACCCTGCCCCTAGACTCACAATCCCTGTTGTCTTAGAGCAGTTGTAAGTGTAGGGCTGGAATCTTTTACTTTTTGTCTTTGCTTTGCCTGATCAAGTGAGCTTGACACAGGGGATGAGACTGAGGGAAAGACTCGGGGTCGGGGGTTCCCGAGCCCCTTGAAGTTGCTTGCAAGATTCTATGGTTATGAACCTACCGTATAGCACAGGGAACTCTGCTCAGTATTCTGTAATGACCTAAATGGGAAAAGAATTTGAAAAAGAATGGATACATGTACATGTATAACTGGATCACTTTGCTGTACACCTGAAACTAACATAACATTGTTAATCAACAATATAAAAAATCCAATATAAAATTTCAAAAAAGATTCTATGTGTATGGATCTGTGGATTTTTCTGGAGACGATCCATGGCTTTCCTCAGATTCTCAAAGCAGCACTGCAGGTGCCAAGACATGAAGCGCATCCAGATCCATCTGAGATTCACCCTGGGTTCATGGGCAGGTGTCAAGATGCTAACAAAACACCAGGAGGCTCCAGGAAAGAGATCAGAGGAGACCTTTGAAGACAAATATGTCCGCTTGGGGTAAAGTCATATCCAAAGATTTCATCTGATAATTCCTGAGCCACGTGTCATGGGATGTGCATAGTTGTGAGGTTGGAAAGAGGGTGAAAATGCAGTCTCATGCAGGCGGAAGGGCAGAGTTGATCCCAGTTGGGTGACAGCTTTTCCCCAAGCTGGAGCCGGAGATGGAACAATGGGTTCTAGGAAAAATGTGCGGATCTCCCACCTCACCCCGGGGACTGGGGGCTGATCGTTCAGGAATGGAACGTCACAGAGCCAGGGCCAAAAGCAGGGCCGCATCCTTACCCAAGAGTGGAGGTGTTGAGACAAAGGTTCTGGCAAAGCTGAAATCTGAGAGTAGGCAAGGTAAGGTGGGGTCAGCTCAGCCTGGAAAAAGCATTGTGCAGGTCAGTCTAGTTACCCTGCGAAGCTCAGTGCTCAGTTACAAAATGGGCACAAGACCTACAATAGAGGGCGCTATCGTGGGGTCAATGGAGCCGTGCTTAAGGGAGTGCCAGCCGTTGGAGGTGAATTCAGGCCCAGCCAAGAAGGACCAAGGTCCAGCCCCACAGCCTGAAGATGCCAGAAGCAAGTCCTCGTGTCCCCAGGACCTTAAGCTGAAGGGCACGGTGGCCTGGACAGGATGGATTACCAGCCCCCCTTTGTAAGGAGCCTGGCCAGGCAGACTGATCTCACTTTCTACGATGGTAGAGTGGGCCTGTGTGCACAGACAGGCAGCCAAAGGATCCTCCCAGGTCCAATGAACCAGGGCTTATTGGTTAATTTAACAAAAAGACAAAAGGCGAGCTTGTCCAGACAGAAGGAGGTTTAAAACCACAGATGAGTCAAGACAAATGGTGTCTGGGGATTCCCTGGCGGTCCAGTGGTTAGGACTCTGTGTTTCCATTGCAGGGGGGCATGGGTTTGATCCCTGGTGGGGGAACTAAGGTCCTGCAAGCCGCGCAGTGCAGCCAAATAAATAAATAAATAAAACTAAATAAAGCCAAATGGTGTACAACCCCTGGTGACATCAGTTTTATCTTCTCTTTTTTCCCCCCTCCCACCTCTAAACTAGACTGCATCCTGAATTCTAGTTTTCTCCAATAGTTGGCTACCACTCTTCCAACTCACGTTTCCAATTTTTCTCCCACTTTTGACTTGGCATCATCAAGAAAGAGAGCTGCCCTTTTTCCTGAAGCCCCACAAAGTCAAGCTGAGAAATTTGACATCCACCTGAGAAAGATGACAATTGCCCCCTCTTTAGACCATCCTCATCCTCTTGCCTGTTGCTGTGGAAACCACTCAGAAAGTTAACCTGAACGCAGCATCAGAGACATTTCAAACTGCCCAAGATGCTTTGACCCTGACATCTAGAAATCTTCCCGACTAGCAGTCAGGACTCAGACCCCGGGTTTATCATGTACTCCAACCATGAACCTTTATTTATTTATTTTTATTTTTATTTATTTATTTTTTTTGCGGTACGCGGGCCTCTCACTGCTGTGGCCTCTCCCGTTGCGGAGCACAGGCTCCGGACGCGCAGGCTCAGCGGCCATGGCTCACGGGCCCAGCCGCTCCGCGGCATGTGGGATCTTCCTGGACCGGGGCACGAACCCGCGTCCCCTGCATCGGCAGGCGGACTCTCAACCACTGCGCCACCAGGGAAGCCCAACCATGAACCTTTGTTTTGCTTTAAGGAGAGACTGGTTTCATGAGATGCAGCATGGGGATTGAGCATGGGGATTATTTCGCATCAAAACCATCAAGATGCCATTGTATCTTCTGAGGGAGGGACCTTGGAACTGCTCCAGCCAAACTCCCCTCCTTGCAGGCCCCTCCTCCTCAGCACTGGAGGCAACCACTGTTTTCCGGATGCCCAGCCTTGGGGACAGCCACCCCTTGAAGAACTGCAGGCGACACGCCTGGTGGGGCCGAAGCAGCAAAGCACTCGGGACTCCTCCTCTGGCCTCTTTAGCGTCTGCGGGACCCTCTCTGCCTTCAGCCCACACCACCTGACTGCCACGGTCATGTGGTCCTCTCCATGAGCCTCAGTTCAGATGTGGTCTTAACCTGGGGGCCATGAGTTCAGGGGAGCCATAAACTGGGATGGGAACAAAACCCGCATCTTCATTTTCACTGAGCCTTAAGTTTCCTTTAATTGTAAAAGTGGGCAACAAACCACAGTTATCTTAGCGGTTCTGTGAGTGTCACTCTATCAGTGAGGGTTTTTAGCAGAGAAACTATCATTAGAAGGTACATTTAACTCTCATTCTTTGCGGTAGTTATGTTCTATAAAATCGCTGCAAACACTGAATTAGTAAACACTGAAACATTGCTCCTGGGGGAAATTTCATCAACCGATCGATATACAACCTTGCTTATGTGTGTTTCTGCTTAAAGACACCTAATTTCATATATATATTGATTCGTTAACATTGAACTCAGAGCCAACATCGCTATAACTCAGCTGTGAACGAAGCTCATGTAACACACATATTTTCTCCTTTAGGTTCATGATACACAGCTTAGGACACTAGACAGCACTTCAGCGCTATGCATGGGGGCCATTTCAAACAGCAAAATCACCAACAAGGACAAAAATGCTAAAACCATGGCACTAAATGTACTGTCAGAAGGACCCTTGCTTGCAGGGTGAGAGCTGAACCAAGAAGGCAGGGTCGCCTCACTCGACCTCCGCTAGGAACACGCATGCTGGATGCCTCACAATTTTTGCCTCTCTGTACGTGTCCTGGATGATCGTGGGAACAACCTCGTATGGCCACAAAAGCACCATGAGTATGGATTTGGGGGTTACAAATAAACTTCAGTGAGTGGTTGAATTTGCAAATACAAAATCCAAAAATAATGAGGATCACCTGTATATATTAAGAGATTTATTGTATTGTGAGGAATTGGCTTTCAGGATTATGGGGGTGGGCTCATCCGAAATCCACAGGGCAGGCTGTCGGGAAGGGCAGACTGGAACTCTCGGACCGGAGCAGACATACACAAGCAGAATTTCTTTGGGGAATCTTCCACTCTGCTCTTAAAGTCTTTCAACTGTCTGAATTAGGCCCATCCAAATTATGTAGGATAATCTCCTTTACTTAAAGTCAACTGCCTATGGTCTTTCAGCCCGTCTACAAAGTATCTTCCCTACAACACCCAGTTTAGTGTTTGACTGAAGAACCAGGGACGGTAGCCTAGCCAGGCTGACACATCAGGAGACCATCAAAGTCACCGAAAGAAGTCACGTTACAGGAGTGATACTGAAGTATGATAAAGACAATGTATTATCCACTTTCGCTTTTAATAGCGAGCATGACAGGACACAAAAGCCACAGTGTTTTCTGTACTGAAAAATTCTTGTGAATGGAAGGATGAAGCCAGCAAAATGGAAAGGGCATGGGACGTCTATCCCTTCTGAAAATGCATTTAAAGATGTTGGGTGGGGGTTGGGGGTAAGGGCGTTGTGTAAGGAAAGTTCAATTCAAAGAAGCTGGAACCAGGGAGAGCAGCTGGGTGCTGTGTGACCACCTAGAGGGGTGGGATAGGGAGGGTGGGAGGGAGACGCAAGAGGGAGGGGATATGGGGATGTATGTGTATCTATAGCTGATACACTTTGTTATACAGCAGAAACTAAAAAAAAACAACAAAAAAACAAAAAACCCGGAACACTTCCAACACTTGGATTTGCTATTTCACAATAAGCTTTTATTGGAGCATCCTCCAAAATTGCTCACCAGTCGCCCAGAGAAAAATCTCCCACGCTGTCGGGGGGACATGTTACAGTGCCATGGCACATGCACAGAGATTATCAAACTGCTTTTTGGATTGCACCAGAAGAAAACACTGGAAGCAGTTTCCTTGTCACATGGTGTGATATGTTCTAGAATAGATGACATTTCTTTTAACATTTTGAAGCAGGTCGCTGGGGAAACAGCAGCTTCACTCTCCTCACTGTGGGCGTGCTGGTGCTACCAAAGAATTCTTACTTTCCGAGTGGCTTTTGCAAACTACAAAGGCTGTGGACATTTTGAAAGCAGTAAAAAGTGTCTTTGCCAAATAAAACTTTGCCTGGGAAGAAAAGCTTCATTCTCTATCCAGATGGACCTCCTGCAAATCTGATTTTGCAAACCTAGTGATAAAACTCTCCACGTTGTCATCACTCAATGCACGGGCAATAAGGACTTTTGTGACATCTCTGAAAGATGTTTTGTCAACTTTCATAAAAGTCATCAACTTCATCAGAAGCAGGTCTCTCAATGACTGCATTTGCAAACAGCTTGTCAGGAAATGGGAACACAGTCCATGAAGTGCTTCTCACTGGCTTTCAAAGGACAAGTGCTTTGTTCAAACTAACAGCAGAAGTCTTATTATTTTCTGAAAGAAAAAGAAAGGCCACTTCTGGAAACACTTTGAAGGAAAAAATTTTATCCTCGGTTTGGCTTACTTGGCAGATATTTTTAACCGTATGAATGAGATGTCTTCCTCTTCGAGGTCCCAAAGTCACCATTTATGATGCTCCTAAAAAATTTACAAACTGGGACAATAAGGAAGGAGAATTTAGTACCAATGACATCTTTGCAAATGATCCCGGGCTGGGGACGTGCTCTCTTAGGACAGAGAGCAGACACAAAATGCTCTAACAATTTCTTTGCAAAGAGAAATTTGCCAACACCTGGCCACGTTTCATAACTCTTTCAAAAGTTATTTCAGGGCTTCCCTGGTGGCGCAGTGGTTGAGAGTCCGCCTGCCGATGCAGGGGACACGGGTTTGTGCCCCAGTCCAGGAAGATCCCACATGCCGCGGAGCAGCTGGGCCTGTGAGCCATGGCCGCTGAGCCTGCGTGTCCCGAGCCTGTGCTCCACAACGGGAGAGGCCACAACAGTGAGAGGCCCGCGTACTGCAAAAAAAAAAAAAAAAAGTTATTTCAGTCTTTAGGGAATCAAAAGTGAACCATGAATCCACAATTCTTTTCTTCCTGAGATAATGTGTTCCTGAATTTTGACCTAGCTAAAGATGAACTCATTTTTCTTAGGACAAAAATACTTATGACGAGTAGAGTTTAAATAAAAAAGCCTTGAAGAATTCTGATATTCTTTGAGAAAAGCCTGTCTTCTCCTAGTAAAGCAAGCCCTAGAAGCTTAGATATAGATCTTTGCAAGTCAAGATTTTCAGGACTTATAACACTGAAAAGGAAAACAAATCAACCAGATGTACAAGCACTTGCTGCTTCACCTTGCACTTCTATGTCATGGAGAGGGCGTCATTCCTTCAACCTCACGAACCAACCTCTGCTAGCTTTCATACTTTTCTTTTGCAGCTACCCTACTTCCCTCAGCCTTCATAGAATTGAAGAGAGTTGGGGCCTTGATCTGGATTAGGCTTTGGCTTAAGGGAATGTTGTGGCTGGTTTGGTCTTCTATCCAGACCACTGGAACTTTCTCCACATCAGCAATAAGGCTGTTTCACTTTCTTATCATTCGTGTGTTGATGAGTAGCACTTTTAATTTCCTTCATGAACTTTTCTACATTCACAACTTGTTTAAGTGGTGCCAGAGGCCTTTCAGCCTGTCTCAGCTTTCGAAGTGTCTTTCTCGCTGAGCTTAATCATTTCTAGCTTTTGATTTAAATTAAGGGACATGTGACTCTTCCTTTCACTTGAACACTTAGATGTCATTGTAGGGTTATTAATTGGCCTAATTTCAATATTGTGTCTCAGGGAATAGGGAGGCCCAAGGAGAGGGAGAGAGATGGAGGAACGGCCGGTAGCGGGAGCAGGCAGAACACACACGTTTATTGATTGTTTGCAGTCCTATGTGGGTGTGTTTCATTGTGCCTCAAAACAATTACAGTAGTAACATCAAAGATCACTGATCACAGGAAATTCCCTGGTGGTGCAGTGGTTAGGACTCCTCGCTTCCGCTGCACGGGGCTCGGGTTCCATCTCTGGTTGGGGAACTAAGATCCTGCATGCTGCACGGTGTGGCCAAAAAAATTAAAAAGGCAAAGATCACTGATCACAGATCACCACCATAAAAATAATAATCATGAGAAAGTTGGAAATATTGCTAGAATTACCACTGAAAAGTTTGAAATATTTCAAGAATATGACACAGAGACACAAAGTAAGTAAATGCTGCTGGAAAAATGACGTGAATAGACTTGCTTGACACAGGTTGCCACAAAACTTCAATTTATAAAAGATGCAACATCTGCAAAGCACAAGTCAAAGCACAGTAAAATAAGGTGTGCCTAGGGAGTTCCCTGGTGGCCTAGTGGTTAGGATTCCGGGCTTTCACTGCCGTGGCCCAGGTTCCATCCCTGGTTGGGAAACTGAGATCCCGCAAGCCAGGTGGCATGGCCCAAAAACACAAAAAGGAAACAAGATGTGCCTATACCATTTACATTCTACCAGCAATATACGAGTTCTAGCTCTATATCCTTGACCACATTTGGCATTGTCAGTAGTTTGTTTGTTTGTTTGTTTTTTTTTTTTTTTTCCTTGCGTTATGCGGGCCTCTCACTGTTGTGGCCTCTCCCATTTGCGGAGCACAGGCTCCGGACGCGCAGGCTCAGTGGCCATGGCTCACGGGCCCAGCCGCTCCGCGGCATGTGGGATCTTCCCGAAACGGGGCACGAACCCGCGTCTCCTGCATCGGCAGGCGGACTCTCAAGCACTGCGCCACCAGGGAAGCCCAGTAGTTTTAACTTTAGCCACGGGGGTGGGTATGTAGTAGAATCTCATAGCAGTTTTTTTTTTTTTTTCATTGCAGTTTTAATTTGTATTTCTCTGATGACGAATCATGTTGAGCAAGTTTATATGTGCTTTTTTCCTAACCAGATAACTTCTTTTTTAAAGTGTCTGTTCAAGACTTTAGTCTCTTTATTGGGTTGTCTTTTTATTATGGATCTTTAATCCTTTATTATTTTGAAAATACATATGTATTGTGAACTACATATGTATCAGAAATACATATGTATTGTGAATATTATCAGAAATACATATATATTGTGGATATTTTCTCCTAATCTATGGCTTTTTTTTTTTTTTTTATATTGTCTTCTGATGAGCAGCATTTTAATTTTGATGAAGTCCAATTTATCATTTTTTCCCCATTTATGGTAAATACCATTTGTGTCCTAAGAAATTTCCCTACCCTTAAGTCATAAAGACATTCTCCTTTGTTTTCTTCTAGAAGCTTTATAGTTTTAGGTCTTGTATTTAGGCCTGTGATCCATCGTGAATTATATTCGTATATAGGGTGAAGTAAAAGTCAAGGTTCATTTTCTAAAATATGAATACCTAGTTTTTAAACTCTACTTGTTAAAAAGGCTATCTTCTCCCCATTAAATGTCTTAGTACCTTTATCAAAAACCAACTGACTGTGTATATGAGTAATTATTTCTGGACTTTCTAGTCTGTCTCATTTTCTATATATTTATCCTTAAAATTGTAACACAGTGTCTTGATTACTGTAGCTTTATAATACATTTTGAAATTATTTAGTATAAGTCCTCTGGCTTTCTTTTATTTTTCAAGACTGTTTGGCTATTCTAGTCCCTTGCATTTCCATATAAGTTTTAAAATGATCCTGTTGGGACTTCCCTGGAGGTTCAGTGGTTAAGACTCCGAAATTCCACTGCAGGGGGCATGGGTTCAATCCCTGGTCAGGGAACTAAGATCCCATATGCCGTGCGGCACGGCCAAAAAAAGAAAAAATTATGCTGTCAATTTCTGTAGAAAAGTTTGCTGAGATTATGATGATTGGGTTGAATCTATAAATGTGGAGAAGACTGACATCTTAACAATATTGAGTCTTCCAATCCACAAACATGGTGTATCTCTCCAGTTATTTATTTAATCTCTTTTCACAATGTCCTGCTCATCTTTCATTAAATTTACTTAAGTATTTTGTTTTTATTAATGCAGTTATAAATTGTAGTTAAAATTTTTTATATTTTCCAATTGCTTAATGCTTTGTACATAAATACAACTGGTTGTTATATGTTGATCCTTGTTATATAAATCCTTGTAAACTTTATAAAAATTTTGCTTTTTAGTGATAGTACTTTGGAAGATTCCTTGTTATTTTGTTACACAGACGATCATATCATGTGTGAATAAAGAACTTTAGTTCTTGCTCCCCAGTATTTTTTTTTTTTTTTCTGGCCACGCCACGGGCGGCTTGTGGGATCTTAGTTCCCCCACCAGGGATTGAACCCAGGTCCTGGCAGTGAAAGCACCAAGTCCTAACCACTGGACCGCCAGTGAATTCCCTCTTGCTTCCCAACCTTTATGCCTTTTTATTTCTTTTCCTTGCCTAATTGCACTGGACTTCCCATACAATATTAAGTAGAAATAATGAGGGCAGACATCCTTGCCTTGTTCGTTATCTTAGGGAAAAAATATGCGACATTTCACTATGTAACATGATGTTAGTGGTAGGTTTTTCATAGATGTTCATCAGTTTGTTAAAGTTTGTCAAGCTTTGTTTATTATGAATGTTGATTATTGAATGTTGACAAATTTCTTTTTACTTTTATTTGGACAATTGTATTTTCTCATTTATCCTATAATGTGGTGAATTACATTGATTTTCAAATCTTAATCAACTTTGAATTAAGGATACACCCCACTTGGTCATGATGTATTATCAGTTAAATATATTTCTACATTTAACTTGCTAGTATTAACAGGATTTTATGTTTATGTTCATGAAGGATATTTGGGGTATTTTTCGTGTAATGTCCTTCGCATACTTTGGTATCAGCGCTCATAAAACAGGTTGGAAATTCTTCCTATATTTTCTGAAATAGGTTAGGATTGGTGTTGTTTCTTCTCTAAACATTTGATAGAATTTACTCACAAAGCCATGTGGGCCTGGGATTTTCTTTGTGGGAAGGTTTTGAATGATGAGTTCAATGTTTTCAGTAGATGTAGGGATTAGCTATTCAGATGTTCCATTTCTTTTTGTGTCAGTCTTGGAAAGTTGTGTTTTCAAAGAGTTTGCTCATTTTGTCTAAGTTGTTAAATTTATTGGCTATTTGTCTTTTCATTTCTTTTTTATCAGTCTTGCTATCAATTACACTAATCCTTTTCATCCTCCCAGTGAACCAATTTTTGCCTTGATTTTCCTATATCATTTTCATTCTTATTTTTATTATTCCCCTTTTCTGCTTATTTTGAGCTTAATTTTCTCCTCCTTTTTTACCTTAAGGTGGAAATTTAGATCGCTAATTTAAAATCTTTTTCTTTTCTAAAGCATTTAAAGTTATAAATTTCCATCTAAACACTGCTTTATTTGCATCCCAAATGTGTTTTCATTATCATTCACTTTGTAATATCATCTAATTTTTCTTTTGATTTCTACATTGACCCATTCAGAAGTGTTTTTCAGAAGTGCACTTAATGTCCAAATATTTAGGGATTTTCTAGATGTCTTGTCGTTATTGATTTCTAATTTATTTCTATTACGCCAGAGAATATGCTACATATGTTTTTCAGTCTGAAATTTCTTGAGTTTTGTTTGGTGGCCTAGAACATTTTGGTGAACGTTCAACGTGCCCTTGAAAAGAATGTGCATCCTCACGTTGTTAGGTCTAATTGGCTAAATAGTGTTCAATTCTACATCACTACTGGTATTTGTCTACTTACTTTATCTATTACTAAGTGAGAAGTGTTAAAATCTGCAACTGTGATTTGCAAATTTGTCTATTTTTCCTTTTAGCTCTGTCCATTTTTGCTTCACATATTGTAAGACTGTTATTAATATACATTTAGGATCGCTATACATTTCTAATAAATTGACCTTTCTTTCATTATGAAACGATGCTCTTTATCTTTGGTTATACTCCTCGTTTTGAAATCTACTTTGTCTGACATTGATGTAGCCACAACAGATTTCTTACGCCTTGGTGTTTTCATGGTATATTCCTTTCCAGCTTTTTATGTCAACCTTTTTCTTTGTATTTAATGGGCACCTCTTGTAAATAGCTTATAGTTAGTTCTTATGTTTTTCATCAAGTTTGACAATCTCTACTTTTCGTTTAATCCATCTTCACTTACTGTAATTATTGGTATGATTAAGTTTAAATAAACTATCATTCCACTATTTGTTTTCTAGTATCCCATCTAATCCTTGTTATTCTACCTTATTTGGGGTTATTTTTTAACATTTCACATCTTTCCTTCTTTTTTTTTTTTTTTTTGCGGTACGCGACGGCCACTGTTGTGGCCTCTCCCGCCGCGGAGCACAGGTTCCGGACGCGCAGGCTCAGCGGCTGTGGCCCACGGGCCCAGCCGCTCTGCGGCATGTGGGACCTTCCCAGACCAGGGCACGAACCCGCGTCCCCCACATCGGCAGGTGGACCCTCAACCACTGCACCATCAGGGAAGTCCACATTTCACATCTTTGGAATTAATATTCCATATTCTCTATTGGCTTGTATTATTTTATTTAATGTTTGCTCTAGGGATTACAATACTCATCTTTATCACTGCTTGCCTTAAATTAACATTATACTAGCTTAAGTGTAACACTAGAATCTTAAAATCATATAACTTCATTGACCTACTTCCCTTAGTTTGTGCTATTTTTGTCATATACTTTACTTTTACATATATTATAAACCCCAGAATATACGTGCATGTTTTTTGCCTTAGACAGTAGTCTTTCAAAGGATAAATTATTTACCATTTCCAGTGCTCTTTATTTCTTCTGGAAGATGCAGTTTACCATCTGATATTCCCCTTCGGCATGAAAACCTTTAGCATTTTTTGAAATGCAAGTGTACTTACTGGTGATGAGTTCTCTCAGCTTCGTTTGAAAATGACTTACTTCTCTTATATTTTTGAAGAACACCTTGTAGATTTAGAATTCTAGATTGATATTTTTCCTTTAGCACTTTAAAGATATCATCCATTGTCTTATAATTTTCCTGATGAGACTTAGCCATCATTCTTACAGATGTTCCTTTGCACATAATGGGTCTTTCTTGTCTGGCTTTATCTTTGTTGTTCAGCAATTCAGTTATGATGTGCTGAGATGTGTATGACTTTCTTCTTGGGTCTGTAGGTTGTTTTTCATCAATTTAGATATTTTTAAGCCATTACTTTTCTAAGAGATTTATTTCTGCCCACTCATTCTTTTTTTTTTTGTTTTTGTTTTTTGTTTTGTTTTGTTTTGTTTTGCGATATGCGGGCCTCTCACTGCTGTGGCCTCTCCTGTTGCAGAGCACAGGCTCCGGACGCGCAGGCTCAACGGCCATGGCTCACGGGCCCAACCACTCCGCGGCATGCGGGATCCTTCCGGGCCGGGGCACGAACCCGCATACCCTCCATCAGCAGGCAGACTCTCAACCACTGCGCCACCAGGGAAGCCCTGCCCACTCATTCTTTCCTCTCCTTCTTGGGATCAATTACACATGATGGATAGTTTGGTATTGTCATTGAGGTTCTGTTCATTTTCCTCCCAACCTTTTTCTTTGAGCTTCAGTTTGGATCATGTAGGGGAGGAAAAATATCTTTTCCCTCTACGCTTCTAAGTTCTTGGCTGGAGGCCTGTAACAAAACACAGATTAAAGAGAGAGAAGCATACAAGTTTATTTAATATAAGTCTTACATGACATGGGAGCCTTCATAAGGAAATGAAGACCTGAAGAGGTGGTTAAGCCTTAGTATTTTTGTGTTAGATTTGATGAAGGTGGAGAGTCGTGGAAAAATATGATAGAACCCAAAAAAGGGTATGAACTGAGTGTAGTAAACTGGGGGAAACAGCAAGACCTGTTCCTTCAGATTCCCTCTTGGTGTCCGTCTGTCTTCAGAGATAAGGGTGATCCTTTCCTCTGGCTATAAGGAGGGCACCTCTCATATGAGGGTTCTATGACTTGCTTCAGGGGAAGCTCTGTAAGTCCTTCCTGCACCTGCTGTTTCTCAAATTCCTTCAGCTTGAAATATTTAATATGCTATGATATCATATTTTGGGGTAGCATGCTTTGACCTCTATACTACTATTGGTCTGTCTTCTAGTTTACTGATACTTTCTCCTGCTGCTAAGCCTTTCTAGTGAATTTTTTAATATATTGTTTTCAGTTCTAGGATTTCCATTTGGTTCTCAGAGTCTCCATCTCTCTCCAGAAATTCCCCATTTCTTCATTTACCTTTTCCTGTAAATTCTTTAACATATTTACAATGATTAAAGTCCTTGCTTACAAATTTCAACATGAGTTGTTTGCTTTTTTCTCGATTGTGGACATTTTCATACTTCATTGCACGTATAGTTAGTTACCTTTTTCTTACTGGACATTATGTATGACATATTGCAGAGTCTGGATTGTTACCTTCCCCTGAACACTGTTGGATTTTGTTCTAGTAGGCAATTAAATTCCCAAGAGAATCCCCCACTGATTACGTGGGGGCTTAGTTTTAGGCTTTAGGTTTTGTTAGGTTTTGTCTATCTTAGTTTTGCATTAGGTTTTGTTAGGTTTTGTCTATCTTAGTTTTGCATTTTGCCCTTAGTCCTGGGGTTTAATCCATGGGCCTGGAACGTGCTGTTACTTCTGAAGTATGATTCTTCTGAGTTTCAAAGAAAAGCTCAAGTGTTTATCAAACACCTCTAACTGGGCAGAACTTGAACTTCAGACTTCTCTGCAGCACCAGAAATTTGCTGGAATCTGTAGCCAGCGATTTCACCTTTCCATTGTTTCCCCCTGTGCTCATGACACTCTTGCCCTACTCATCAATTTAGGACTCAGCCAAGAATTTGAAGGCAACTTGTATGCATATTTTATGGCTTTCTCCTCTGTCTCCCTCATCTTCAGGAAAGTTTCCAGACTCAAACTCCAACCTGACTTCTCAGTTTAGTAAGACTCCCTTTCTGCTTAAACTCTATGCCCAAAGGTTCATGCTAATCAGGGTGCAGGATAGGGTACCCTTGAGGGGAAAGATGGTTAAACATGTATCTCCTCCCGTGTCCTTACCTTCTTTCAAGGATGGTTTCTGCTCCAGTTTCTATCTGGTATTGTTTGGTCTTCAACACCTTCAGAAGTTGATTCTTAATATTTTGTTTATAATTATCAACAGGAGGGTTAGTCTGTTATAAGCCACTCCAACATTACCAGAACCAAACTCGCTAACTGTATTTTAAATGTAAATACATCTTGTGGAGGGGGAGGTCCAAGAGGGAGGGGATATATGTATACATATAGCTGATTCACTTCATTGTACAACTGTAAAGCAACTACAAATTTAAAAAATATAAATACATCTTACCTAATGTATTAGTGAACACATACACAATTCTATCACAAAGGATGTACTTTAATATTTTAAAAACTTTTTTCAGGGCTTCCCTAGCGGTGCAGTGGTTGAGAGTCCACCTGCCGATGCAGGGGATGCGCCCCGGTCCGGGAGGATCCCACATGCCGCAGAGCGGCTGGGGCC
>NW_006789568.1:725949-737900 GCF_000442215.2 Lipotes vexillifer
CCTCGGTGACCACAAAAAAAAAAAAAAAAAAAAAAAACTTTTTTCAATATACTTGATTTCCTTTATAATGCTTTAAAAAAAAAAGTATTTGAAAACATTATTCTTAAAAGGTTTCAAAAGCTTTGCCAGACTCCCAAAATAACTCCCAACACAAAAATGTTAAGAACTTGAAAAATGTACGTTAAGAACTCCTGGCCTTAGAGTCCCTCCTGCTGCTGCCATAGGTTTCCTGCAGTTGGGGGAAGGAGTTTCTCCAGGATTCCTTCATTACCTACTGAATACCTACTATGTGTCAGGGGCTGTCCTAGGCCCATGGGACAGAACAGTAAATAAAACCAAGTCCCTCCACTCAGAGGTTGGCAGGAACACGAGTGTTCTTTTCACATTTCCATGTAGAAGGACCAGCAGTAGAGTCTTTCTCCTCCAATTACACGGTTACCTGATGTGGAGGAACAGCCACTGGCTCATATATATTAATTGGATAAAATCCTGATGAGGCTCTACTCCCAGGTTTATTTGTTCTCATCCTGGCCTACTGTCAGAACTTCCACCCCTTTCCTAACCGTGGGAGAAAAGGACGTTGCAGGTGGGCAGGAGGAATGTCAGGTGCTGTAGGGAAGCCATAAACTAGGGGAAGACCAACCACTGGATTTGCAGCCTTTGGTCACTGGCACCCTTAAGAAGTCTGGCAATAAAGGCTAGAGGGAACGGCTAGGCAGGGAGGCAGGCTCAGGAGACAAGCTCTCTTGGGATGAGAAAAGCTTTGCCACTTTTTAAGGCTGAGGGCAAAGATTGAGTTACAATAAAGTAATTAGTGGGCCAAGTATGGGTAAATGGGACAACTCTGAGACAAGAGCACAGGACAAGCATTCAACAAACTGTAGTTCTTGTACCCAACTGAATCCACTTTTTTGATGGGGATTCCACACCATCACTGTGCGCTGAGTGCACTTCCTGCAGATTCCCAGACCCTATCACTACATAAATTGAGTTTGGAGTTGAAGACCCATTGGCCTGAGACAATCTTCAGCTTCCTTCTCGAAGCCTCTGTCAGGTGTCCACATCCTTGTGGATGTGCTGCCACCTGCTGGAAGGATGATGGAAGTGGCGACAACCATTTGCCATAGAGAGATGCTTTTCTAAAATGGCTGCAAAACCCTCACCCAATCCAAACCAGAAACCAGAGGAAGCAGGCAGGCCTAGGATTAAGTCTGCAGGACTCCCTCCGTCCAAGTCCTAGAGCTCCTCTGCCATCCCAAAGGGTAACCACTCTCCATCCCCATCTTCCTTTCACTGGAAGTCCGCATAATACCCCTGGCTGGAATGACTAGTAAGACACAGGGCTGGACTGTTTCCTTCACTTGAAAGAAAAACAGCAGTTAGGAAGAAAGAATCCTATTTTTCTGCTCCTGTCTTGCCCACAGCCGGTTACAGAGAGGCTGAGGTAAAAGCCTGGCACACTAACAGCACCATTAACTGCCAGTGGGTTAGCAAGGCGGGTTCAGACTTTTATGTCAATGCAGGCCCTACCCTAGGAGCCAAGAACTGCAATTGGGCTGCTAGCAGGGTCAGGTTCAGCACCCCCTGCCAAAGGGAACCCACCACCACCCCATCACCACAGGGTCTTAAAAGTTAATACAAGTACTGAATAAGCACTGGCTCTGCCAAGCTGGCAAATGCTAATTCATGTCCCTAGATGGCCAAAGAGTGTACTACACTTTCAGGTTTAAACCCGGAAAACAGCTGCGGGGTAATGGAGAAGGCCCTGCAGACCCAAAGACCAATCTCACAGGCCCCTTCTTCAAATTCCAGTTTGGGACAGACTGAGCTGCTATTAATGACATAACTTTCCACATGCTCAGCTAAAACTCTACTCAGCGTTGCTTTAAGACGTAACATACTTTAACTCATGAGTAGCCCTAATGTACTCCAACTAATTAAACTTTTAATTCTAGAAAAATATAGGCTACCAAGGGTTCATTTCATGAGTTTGCTTTTAATTTTTATCAGAGTATAGTTGCTTTACAATGTTGTTAGTTTCTACTGTACAGCAAAGTGAATCAGCTATATGTATACATACATCCCCCCTTTTTTTGGATTTCCTTCCTATTTAGGTCACCAGAGCACTGAGTAGAGTTCCCTGAGCTATACAGTAGGCTCTCCAATGGTTCATTTTAGTTTTTAGGTTTGCCTGACCAGAGGATGTCCCTCTGCTGGCTTGATTTTTCTTCCCAGCAGCACCCGAACTTCCAATCTTCCACCCCTTCAAACCAGGTTATTTGTCCTGGTCTGCGCCTTTAGTACTTACAATGGACTTGACTTGGTGAGTGGTGCGTGATATGCACAAGGTTTAGATTCCCTCATCCTGCCAGCAACTCATAACCAGGACAAAACTAAGCTAATTCAAATCCTTTAGTTTGCCCTCTAGTTTACCAGTACCGTATTTTTGAGTTGGCACTTTCATTCTGTACCATCTTGCGCACCATTTTTCAACTAAATTATCATGTTAATCGCTTGACCTAGGCCTCTCATGTGACCTTTTACTGGAAGTGGGGGGTGGGCAAGGGAATGCTTAACAAGCCAGAATGTCCACGTTCTCATAATGCAAAACCAAAGGCCTTTCTTGTTGGTTTAACCTGAGGGTGCTGGGGGAATTACAAAAGATATCAGGTCCATCGGCTAGACCGGTAGCTTCCTCTCCAGCCTCAGAGTCCCAAAGCCTCCGTTTTGGCCCACGCACCCAGCAAGAAGTACACTCATCAGTCGTTGCTCTCGCACGCACCTAAACAAGGCCAAACCAAAGTGCTCCTGGCCCTCTTTCCAAAGCACCTTTGCAGGACACCTGACCCCTCAGGCCTGTTTCGAAGTGGGCTAAGGCCACAGTGGACTTCCAATGAACCTTTCACGTGACATACACAGGGCTGCAAAAACTTACGGCTGGGATACCTGAAACCAAAGCATAAGCATTTTCACAGGGGGTGGAGATCTGGAGTGGCAGAACTGATATGCCATGCTCCACTCTGTGTATTCCAGGAGAAACACTCTAGAACAGGAAGTACAAGTCTGGCACCAGAGTTTAGGACTTTTAATTTGTCCCGAAGTTGCTAAAGCAAAAATCATGATAAAACATTCTGCTTTCCTTTTATAACCCACCAACGCAAAAAAAACAAAAACAAAACCAAAAAACTCCGTAGGGAAAAAATGGTTTTGTACATGGAAGGAAACAATATAAATTCAAAACTTACAGATAAGGGTTAGCTCTATCACTCATCTCTTTAAAAAGTTTATACGAATATCCAGTCAACACCAATAGGGTTATCTCCCTTGAAATGTTATCTATACGGTTTTCCAAGTAGACCACAGGGCTGTATACTGTCTTGGAATGTCCTCAGAAGGCTCCGTCATTGAGCAGGTAACAGAGTAAAAACCTCAGAGTCCTTTCTTTCAAATGGAAGAGGGGAAGACAGGGATAGAAGAAACTATTCAAACTTCGTCTTCTTTCCTTGTGGCTTGTGGTCTCCTCCTCCTCCTCTGCCTCCTCGGAAGCCTCCTCGCCCTGCAGGAAGGCAAGCCGTCACTGAAGAGTGGCTGCAAAGCTGCCAGCCATGCCCTCCCCAGCAGGACGAGTGGGGACTGGTGCAGGAACCGGGGCCTGCAGGCTCAGGTCCGGGAGTGCACTGCCACGGCTACCTGGCGCACACAGCTGGGTGGCCACCACGCCCCTTACCTCCAAAGCCTCCCCGGCCTCGGCCTCCAAATCCACCTCGGCCGCCACCTCGGCCTCCTCCTCGGCCACCGAAGCCACCTCGGCCTCCTCCTCGGCCACCGAAGCCACCTTCACCCTTAGGCTTGGCCCAGTCCAAAGTAACTTTGTTTCCATCGATTTCACCATCTTCCATGGCCTCCTTGGCAGCTTTGGCCTCTTCCTCGCTGTTGAAGTCTACAAAACCAAACCTAAAAACACCAAACAAAATTGCCCATTATAAAGCCAACACATGGAACAAATGCCAAGTTACTCCCACATGTTGGATGGTGATGCTTAGCTGGGAAAAGACCCAGGTGAGAGCAGTTCCCTATGGAAAGCTGAAACAGAATGTCCCACAAAACAGCTGAATATACCTCTGTGAAGACAGAAGGCAACAATGCTAGCTCTGTGAATTGTCTCTTCTTCTCGTGCGAATCCTAAACTGTCACCGATCGACAGAAAGGAGCTCAATGAGAAGACGTCTTAGGTGGGAGCTCTCCACCTGGTGGACGCCACAAGTTCCCTGCATCTTACTTACCCCTTAGAGGATCCAGTCTCCCGGTCAGTGACTATCCTTGCACGAACAGAGCCGTCAAACGACTCCTTTAATGTCTCTTCTGTAGTATCCTCAGACAGACCTTTGACAAACAGAGTTTTGGATGGCTCTGGGAAAGGAAAAATAAAAATTGTACTTTTCATTAAAGTCACAATTTACGACAACATGCTGGACCTGCGTGTTGCAGTCTAGTATCTGACGACTGGCTAAGCATGCTCACCTTAGCAAAAGGCAGCCTTTCACCTTGAGGGTCTGGGTAAAAGCAACTTGGTCAACTAACGTTCAAAGCGAAGAGCTTAGACCAAATGCCATGTCAAGTTTACACTGGTCACCAGAGCAGTTGAGAATCTTTTATGGAAAACAGGAGAAGCAGCGACCCAAGCAAGTGAAAGCAGTTCTAAACCAGGCAGCTACAAACACCATACAAGACAGTAAACCCCTGGCAAATGTGCTGCTCAGTGTTGACTTAGCTGGATCAGAACTTGACTATCTAGAGGACTTTTCTTGAGATTTCATCAGTTATTTCTCAGATAATCAGTCATCATATCCAGTATCATTTACTCAGCAGCAACAGAAACAAACGTTCTAGATCTGAGGACGCAACCACAACATCCTGTTAATGAAGTAACTTACGGCTTCTTGCATTAGGCTGTCCCCTGGGTCCTTGCAACTCCAGCCTGATGGCTCTGCCCTCAATTTCCCTTTTATTACATGAATTTAAAGCTTCCTTAGCATCTTCAAATGATGCAAATTCTATAAATGCATACCTGAGGATAAAGAGTCAACATTTAGAGTAAGTTACCAAGCACACAGCTCCTCTGATGCCACCAAGCCTTTTTCTTCAAACACTTCAATGGTGCAGCTTCTACTAATGGCCAGGAGAACATGATTTTACCTCCACAAGATACACTTAAAAGCCTGACAACATAAAGATACTAATTATTTTACCCTTTAGATTTGCCACTTTGGTTCTGGGGCACTTTGATAAACGTTGCCTTCTCAAATACTTCCTGAAGAGTTTCTTCCGTTGCACTATAGGAGAGGTTGCTTAAAACCAGGGTTTTTGATTCACCTACAAATAAAGAGATGTCAAATTAAGACTGAAGCAGTAGTTCCCAACTTCAGTCACAGCTATACACTGTTCTTAAAGAATCTCTGTGCTTGAGAGAGTTAACACACCAATGTTGATACAAGTGGGACCCTACCTGGTACTCAACATATCAAGTACCTACTATGTACTGTTACATGCTGCTTCCTTCCACTCCTACTGTTCAGATGTAAGCTGACTACAGCTCTGTGTCTTCCTAGCACATTCTAATTTTTAAATGCACACGATCTAAGTCCTCTACAGTATAAAACATGCAAAGGAAGCTAGATTTATCTGTGTTCTAGTACAAAGATTTCATATAGCTCTCATTCAAGACACTCAATTACAAATACAGGTATAACTTGCTGATCTACACCTACATCCAATTTATCAGTCAACTTTATAAAGTACAAAGATGCAAAGGATTTCTTTTCCCTCCATCAATTCCAGAACCCTGTAGGAAGCCTATAAATTCTTACCAGTCCAAGTGCTATTCTTTCCACCTCTATGGTCTTGACTTTGACCTTTCTCTCCAGTATAGTACAAGGAAATGGATCGCCCATCTATCTCTGTTCCCTGCTTTTCTTCCAAGGTTTTCTCTGCATCAGCTTCTGTCTTAAATTCAATATAAGCAATCCTACAAAAGGAAAAAACATTAAGAACTCACTTGATTTTTAAAACCATATTAATTCTCTAACACAGATGTTTTTTAATCTCAGCAATATGCCCGTATTTCAGATGAGTACAATAGAAATGTCCTTTGTTTTACAGTAATTGAAATGTTCAAGGTTTCGGCCATCTTCCACTTTTCAATTTAAACTTTCCTCCCACTACAGAAAGTCTGCCAAACACTTCTAGAAAATCTGTTCACATTAAGTCCACCTCACTACAATAATTTCCAAAACATTTACTGTAAGCTAGGCACATATATAGTATTTTATACATTAGCTCATCTTATAATAAAATCACTATTTTATCACTTAATTTAAAGTACATTATCCCCACTGTACAGATGGGTGACTGACATAGGTTACAGAATTAATCTGCCCAAAATCCAACACAGGAAAATTAAATCAACATTTCTTTTATAAATTAGTAAAGTTCATTAATTTTAATGAAACACTGCAGTAGACACGAAACATACCCTTTACTCTTTCCATCCTTGCTGACTAATCTGATCTCCACAGCATCTTCAAACACTTCTTTTAATTCTTCCTGAGTAACTTTGTAAGGAAGATTTTTAGCCAAAAGTGTTCTCGCATCTCGTTCTAGATTAAAAAACAAAAACACAAAAATGAACTGGATGGCTTAAAAGACCATTCTTCCCCCAAAGATCACCAAAGACTGACCAATGTAAAAGTTCTGTTTAGGAAATAATTTTGAGGGACTTCCCTGGCCGTCCAGTGGTTAAGACTGCGCTCCCAATGTAGGGGGGAAGGGTTGGACCCCTGGTCAGGGAACTAAGATCCTGCGTGCCACACAGCACAGCCAGAAAAATAAAAATAAAAAGATTAAAAATTTTAAAAAAGAGATTCTACAAGTAGGAGGCACTCTGCTATTATGGAGATATAGCAGTGGCAAAACAAACTGCTGTCACAGCTGATAACAAACTATGCACTGAATATTTAAAATACAACTAAATATTACGTAGTATATAGAGAGAAAATGTTCAGTATTTTTCAATTAAAAATATCATTAAAAAAAAAAAGCGTAGGGAATTCCCTGGCGGTCCAGTTGGTTGGGACTCAGCTCCCACTGCAGGGGGGCATGCTTCAATCCCTGGTCGCAGAACTAGCATCCCGCAAGCTGCACGGCACGTCCAAAAATTTTTTTTTTACTTAAAAAAAATTAAAAAATAAAAAGATCATAAACACACACTTAAAATGTGACAAGTGCATACAGAGAAGGGTAAAAGATGCAAAAGTAGTAGTTAGGGATCTGCTCTAGGTCCAGTGAGGAAAGGACTCTGTATTAATTTAGGTACATCTAACCAATTATTTTTTAATTAAGTCTAGCAAGCAGTGCCACGCACTGTTGTAAACATTTAACATTCTAATTCATTTAATCCTCACAACATTATGAGGAAGCCAAAGGAAAAAAAGTTAAACTACTTACCCTTGTTGGTCTACATTAGATTAGATACATAACCATTAACAAGTATCATCATTACCTAAAGCTTTACATACCTTTCTTACTGTCTTTTCCCTTTGGTTTTTCTAGTTTAATTTCATTGCCAAAGACTTTTAAACCAGTGAGTTCCAAGGCTTTTTCCAGGTCTTCAGCAGATTCAAAATCCACATAGCCAAACTTCCTTTAAGGCGAAGAGGACAAAAAAAAAAAAAAAATTACAGGTGGGGGAAAAAAACAAAAAAACCCACCAAACACGTAACACATATTCTGGGCAAGCAGTAACACTAATATGACGGTGCAAACAAGGATTAAAAAGCACCTATACAATTAATAAAATTGAGTCAGGCTCTTTTAAGCTGAGGCTACAGAGCAGGATCTAAGTACCAAGACCTGATGCAAGTTCACCTCTGAGATCTTCATTAGTTACACTGCGCCTTAACAACTGATAGCAGATGACAAAAAAAAAACTGTTTAAGCACTAAGATAGGAAAATCCTGTCTGATTAAAAGCATTCACTATTATGGCTTCTCAGGTCTAATAGATACTTCTAAAATAAGCATCAAATCTCATTATTAGAAACTAGACTGTGCTATATCAAAAGTTAAGGAAGATTATGGAAATTTCAATTTGGGGGCTTTACAGTTTGAAAGTCCAATGATTTAATTCATTAATGTCTAATCTTTGAAAACTTTAACATACTCACATTTAAGGATAATGGGCTAAGGTTCTAAAAGGGGAAGGGAAAAGCATTAGCAGACCCACGAGTATCGTGCAGAACTACAGCATAGCTCCCCCATACTTACCTAGACACACCAATTCTGACATCAACAACTGCAAGATCATTTTTCGCAAAAAGGTCACTAATACCCGTTTTCAATTCAGGAGCAGATTTACTGAAGTTCAGGTTTCCAACAAAGAGATTGAAAGATGTAGTTGGTTCTGTGCCTGTACAAAATATTTACTCAAATTAGTCTATTTTCCAGTATATTTGACTATTAGTCAAATTATTTCTGTACACAGCACATCAGCACACTGCAATATAACATCAGGTTTCAGTATTAAGTCCCTTTGTTGTTCATCACTTGTGCTATTAGGTGTTATTTCCCACCTCCCAATTCTCTAAGTTACCTTCCACTTTCTGTTTCTTGGCTTCGGGAGCTGCTTTTTGTTTGGCCATTTCCTTCTTTCGCTTTCCAGGTGCTTCTTTGACAAGTTCTGATCAAGATATCAAACAATCTATGTCATCTACAAGTAGCCACACATCCTCAAGCATCTCCTTTAAACAAAGCTCATGCCAATGCACTTCAGAACCTATAACTCGATTACCTTCCTCCTCCTCGTCCTCGTCCTCGTCCTCGTCCTCCTCGTCCTCCTCGTCCTCGTCGTCATCCTCCTCCTCCTCCTCGTCATCCTCCTCATCTTCATCTTCAGCAGTGCTCTTTGCCTTCACAGGAGCAGCTTTTGCTGGAGCTTTCTTTCCTTTGGCTGCTGCAGTCTCCATTGCTTCTTCTTCAGAGTCTGAAAGAGAAGCCACCTGGTCAAAAACTCAGAATTATCCCAGTTCTATTCTTAGTCCTAGGAAAAGCCAAAGCCAAAGGAAAATGAATGTAATCTTGTCCATGCCACTGTGCTTAGCTGCTACGGCAAGAATTAACAAATCACTTGGAAGCAAAATTCTACATTGTGAAAAATACAGGATGAGCTGTTTGAAGCATGTTACTCAGGAGCAGGCAATCATTCATGGGCACCACAGGTACCACTAGTACACCACAAGCGGCCCAGAGAAACCCTGGGATGATGCTTGTCTAACCCACCCCAGGTCGTCAGGAGCACTGCATTACCACCCACGCCTCGCCCCTAATGCATCTTGCAAACAGGCGCCCAAGGACTCCCAACACAATGCCTTACCATCCTCATCATCCTCGTCATCCTCGTCGTCGTCTTCACCGTCATCCTCGTCATCCTCATCCTCGTCATCCGAGGCAGGAGCAGCAGCTGCTTTCATCACCGCGGGCTCGAATTCCTCCTCCTCCTCCTCTTCATCCTCCTCCTCCTCCTCTTCACTGTCATCTTCATCTTCCTCATCACTGTCTTCCTTCTTGGCATTCTTGCCGTTCTTTGCTCCCTTGGCTGGAGCGGCTGCTCCCTTCTTACCAGGGGTTGCTACCAATGCTTTGCCTGGTGTGGCTCCCTTTTTGCCAGGTGTTGCTACTGCTTTGGCAGGTGTAACTGTCTTCTTGGCTGGCGTAGCAGCTGTCTTTTTGCCAGGGGTGACAACTGCTTTCTTTGCCGGTGTGGCAACTGCAACCTTTTTTGTTGGGGAAACCATCATCTTCTTTGCTGGAGCTGTGGTAGCCTTCTTGCCTTTTTTCTGAGGAATAACAACCTTAAAAATAAATAAAAACCACCATAGGCCTGTTTCCAAACTCAAGAGAGCCTTGGTCCCATAAATGAATGCTAAATTCTAGCACTGCCTCTAGTTGAAGACCACATGCACTAGATTTTAGCAAATTAAACTCAGGGTCAAGTAACATGTCCTTCTGTACGCTCCAAGTCACAGTCCGGCAGCACACCCTAACACGGACTCTGAAAATAGACTGGATGCCACTGCGTGGGCTTAGGCAAAGTTTTAAAACTTAATTTTAAGCCTCAACAGTTTTCCCATCTGAAAATAACTCAACTTTATATGCTGCTTTAAGGACTGAGTTGATATATGTAATTAAAAGCCTTACACATAGAAAGGACTACCTGCTAAGTGTTATTAGGGGCTCTCACAGTGGGTGGAGGAATAAAGTTCACTGAATGCTCAGTCTTAGGACCAAAGAGAAAATGAACATTAAATAGTCAAGCTGTACAGTCAATCGTTGCAAAATTAATACAAACAGTGAGCACATTGGCTTGATATAAAACTGTCATTTATCTACATTTAAGTCACACTCAAAACCACATTTTGTCGACTATTGATTTTATCAGCTTATGTGTGTCAAAATAAAATCTTTATTAAATTCTAAATAAGAAACATGAGCAAATACAGCAATTAGGTGTCTTTGCAGCTAGCCAACAGTAGCTGGGAGTGCTAATTAAGTGCTAACACAATGGGAGGTGGCAACCCTCAATCCACACATTGTAACAGTGTTTAGTATTACCAAGCCCATATAGGATAACAAAGACCAATTAATCCTACTTAGAGACTAGAAGAATCTGTGAAGGCTAACCTCAGACCTAAATATAATGCTCAAAGCTGCCACTCGCAGGACAGTTAACTGTCCAGGCTGCTTCTCCAGCTGGTATGTGGGGCTAATGTGTTCAAAATGGAAAATTAATAATATATTATTGCATTATATCACACCAAGCCCTGCAGAGGGCACATGAAAACTCCACACCTTTCCTCTCAAGTTCATTACTCTTACGGAATCTTGACAGGTCAATAAAAACTTTGTGAAACGCTGGACCATTACAACAGGTCACATATGAATGAATATAATCCTATTTTTTGCCAGTATTTTCAGGCAACCAATACCACGTGCTTTTAACTCTCCACTTTGTAGTTTAACACAATTCTGCGTTAAACTATATACAATTACCTCTTCTCCACTGCTGTCATCCTCTTCATCTTCTGACATTTCCTCATCTTCACTATCTTCTACCTCCTTTGGGGGAGGAGCCATTTTCTTGGGGTCACCTTGATTTTTACCGGCCTAAAACAGACGCATTACACATTACACCTCCCACATTTCAGGCCATTCTTCAGAGTAAAACTGCAGTCATCTCCCTCAGAACCCGCTCTTCATACTGTTAAGTACAATTAACGTAAAAACTACTCTTCATACCAATGTTAACACAGGTGAATTCTCAACTTCCCACATATTTCCTGTCAAGTTCTTCAAAAACCAACCTTAGGATAAAAACGCAACTTCAAGAAAACGGCCTCTCTCTTCTTGCTGCGTCCTTTAAGCACACCCATTTTAAAAACTACACATCCAGCCAGAATCGAACCTTGCATCGCGGCACAATTTTTCAATAGAGCCTACAATCGGACCACTGTAACAGCTAACAATCCACGGCCCTTCACCTGGGGAAAACCACGTTAAAAAAGCCTTTGGGGTAAGTTGTGCCACCTAATCCCACCATCCTCGTCTGAATTTAAATTAGGGCAGCCTTAAAAAAAAAAAAAAAAAAATCCACGTCTTAACCTTTAGTCTTCCATTAAGTTTTCCTTTCCCAGGTTATCAACCCCGCCCCTTTCATCCCCGGCAGGGCCACGTGGGGGTAAGTAGCAGGCCACCATGTGCGCGCAGCCCTGCACAAAAAGCACGCGGCAGGGCCTCCTTCCGGAGCCCACCTGCCGCCCGCCCGGTGCTGAGACCTCGTGGGCCGCCGCTCTCCGCCCCAGCACCCGGGACCCTCAGCAGGCGCCAGGACCCACGCGGCGC
>NW_006789568.1:738148-753244 GCF_000442215.2 Lipotes vexillifer
GGCGGGGCTCCGCTCGGGCCCCTCGCAGGAGTTTGGCCTCATCCGTCCGGGGCCCAGCGCCCCCTTCCCGCGCTCAGCCCCCAAGTCCTTCCCCGCCGCACCTACCATCCGCACCTGCCGAAGCTCTTCACGTCGCTACCACACAGCCAAAAGCCGCGAGACCTCCCAGCTAATCGCGCGAGACTTCCCCCACTATGGCGCCCTCGAAGGCGCCCGGGGTGGCGCGCAGGCCCTCCTCCTGGCGGCGCCGCGCGCGCGCGCTCCTCGGAAAACAGGCCTTGACGTCCGTGCTCGCGCGGGCAAGGCCTCTTACCTTTGCAAGCTTTACCATGATAGCGGCTTAGGGCTGCGGAGTGTGTGGCGAGCGAGTGGCGCAGATGAGCCCAGAAGAAGCGAAGCAACGTCGATGGCGGCCGCTGATCGCAGAGCTCGTACGCTTGGCTGCCAGCTAGAGCTCGACACTGAGGCGAAAGACTGAGCCTGCCCAGTAATCGCCTCTGGAAAGGCGACGACGGCGCCCTCGTGACTCCGCCGCGACCAACCAGAGTTCGCGTCCCTCCCATAAGCCAATCGCGAGCCTCTACCTGAGAACGGCGCGGGGCGGGGCACGGGCAGGAGTGGGCGGGCAGAGGAGGCCAGAGAAGGGGGGAGGGGATTCGTGGCGGCGGCCTAGGGGCGGGACTCGCTTTGTGCAAGGCCAGCGCTGATTGGGCCGTGAGCGCGCGGTTCCCGGAGTGCCTATCCACGGCCCGCGCTCGCGGCGCCTGCGCCGTGGGACGGACATTTTTGGCGCCGCATGCTCCCTAATTACCGGGCGGTGGGTAGCGGCGGTTTTCGGCTCCCCAGTGTGTCTGGCTCTTGTCGATTGTGGAGGTCTTGAGTTTCTTGGGAGGCTTCATGCGCGACCCCGGCCCGCACTCCACGCAGAGCCCCCTGGAGGGAGGAAAGATAAGAGTTTGCCCAGTTTCCTAATTAGCCCGAGACCGTCGGGAATTCAGGGTCCACCGCGTTGAGGGACCACCTTCGTCCCGCCCGCTAACGAACCAGGAGCCGGAAAGTCCCCCTGTCTGCTGGTGACTCCCCCCGGCCCACGTGCCTGACGCTGTCTTCTGAGACAGTCGCGTATGTTTGTGAGGTTTACTGTGAGCAGCGCACAAACATAATATTTAATCTCAAGAAACCTCATGCACTAGGTAATTTTACCAGTGGGAAACACCCTGGTGGTCACTGGATGTTACAGCTGCGGGAAGGGGAGAAGAACTTGGTCAGGCCAACCACAGTGCAGGGCCTTTGTCCACTCAAAAGTTCCCTCTTTGTTATTTGGGACTAAAGCAGCTATTTTAAAATGGTGGCTGCTAAATCAGCGTCACCAGATGGTCTAGGAGTCGATCAAAACAGTCAAAGCAAAGTTCCCTTGTTGGCGGAAGCACAGAAAATTGCCCTTGCGTTGTGTTTTTGCCAATTATTCAGATGGGTCACTGTGGCAAAACTTAACTGGTGTCAAACTTAACCTAGAGCACTTTCTTCAGTTTTGAGCCTGCCCAGGTAGGATGGTTACATCCTGGGCACCTGGTGCCTGGTACAAAACCAAGATACCTTCAGCTGTGATGATATTTCCCTAACTGAACTAATGTTCAGAATCACCTCTGGAGTTTCTAATTAAAGAGGTGTGGCATTGGGCCCAGGATTTTGTTTTGTTTTGGTTTTTTTTTTTTTTTGCGGTACGCGGGCCTCTCACTGTTGTGGCCTCTCCCGTTGCGGAGCACAGGCTCCGGACGCGCAGGCTCGGCGGCCATGGCTCACGGGCCCAGCCGCTCCGCGGCATGTGGGATCTTCCCGGCCCGGGGCATGAACCCGTGTCCCCTGCATCGGCAGGCGGACTCTCAACCACTGTGCCACCAGGGAAGCCCCAGGATTTTGTATTTTAACAAGGGCTGGTGGGGATTCTGTGAGCAATCAAGTTATTTTGCAATTCTTCCTAGAAGGCTCCTGTGACTGAGTGAATAGGAAACTCAGCTATCCACTGGGGCTCTCTGATCAGGAAGGAAGCTGGGGCCAGTTCTCTGGTCTGCACCCTGTTTTCTGATGATCTGTGGAGAGCACCCTCAGGAAGTTCTCATTTTAAACTCTGGGATGGGGACCAAGGGGACACTTACTGGGGGACGGGGGACGGAAAGAACAGCGTAAGCCAAGGCATGGTGGAATAAGACCCCCGCGTTTGCAGGCAGTTTGGCACAGAGCAAGCTTGGGGGCACTCATGGGAAGAGGCTGGAGAGAGCAGTGCATTATCAAGTGACAGGGATGAGTTATAGAGATACTGGCGTGGCTGGCTTGTCATTCAGATCTCAGTTTATATCACCTCTTAAGAGGCCTTTCCCCAACCCTCCAATGAAAAGTGCCACCCAGAGGCTCCCTACCACATCACCCTAACCGAGTCCTCTGCAGGTGGTTACCACTACCTGGCATTTTTCTTGTCTGTTTACTGTCTGCTCCTTCCCCAGCCACGAGAACACAGACTTTGTTCTTTGCTATATTCCTGGCGCCTCAAGCATTGCCTGACATAAGTAGTGGTGAAAATTATTTGTTGAATGAATGAAGTATTTAGGTAAAAGGAGCAGTGGAGAAAGCCAGTATAGCTTAGTGTTCAAGTACCTCGCTTCGGAGTCAGCCTGGGATAGAAAAACAGTAATAGCTAATACTTATATAATACTTACGAAGTTCCAAGCACTATTCCAATTCTTTATACATAATATATATATAAATTCATTTACTCTTAGAAAAAAGTTATCACTATTTTACAGAAACTGGGGCATAGATAAGTTAACTTGTCTAGGGTCACATAGCTAGGAACTAGGATTTAAATTGAGACCCTGCTCTGTCATCCCAGTTTCTTTATAAAATGCGTATAATAATAATACTTGACATTTGGGTTGTTACGAGTATTAAGTGAGATGTGTAATAGGCCCTCAGTATTAGCTATTGTTATTATTGACAGACTTCGTGACTTGAATAGAGAGGGAGAACAGATCATTTATTTCCATTATCTGTTGAGTGTGTGTATGTATGTGGAGTGATACTAGCAGGGCTGCAGGTCTGGGGGGAAGCTCCTGAGTTCAATGTTGGCCATGATGCATGCATAAGAAATACCCATCGCTTTAGGCCAGGTGTCCCCAACCCGCAGGGGACCAATACCGGTCTGCGGCCTGTTGGGAACCCGGCCGCACAGCAGGAGGTGAGCGGTGGGTGAGTGAGCGAAGCTTCATCTGCCACTCCCCGTCGCTCCCATCACCTCCTGAACCATCCTCTCTCCCCACCGCATCCCCCCATCCGTGGAAAAACTGCCTTCCACAAAGCCAGTCCCTGGTGCCAAAAAGGTTGGGGACCGCTGCTTTAAGCAGCTGGCACTATGGGGGTGGTCACACAGCTGCAGACACAGATGGCATGAGGGACCAGCCTAGCATAGCAGCCAGAGTGAGGAGAGAAGGCTGGGCAGACCCAGACCCAGTGGTGGAAAACATCTAGGGTGGGAGAAGGCCCAGAGGCAGAAGCCAAGCTAGAAAAGGGGAGTTTTGGAAGCCAAGGGAAGAAAGGGTTTCAAGAAAAAAGGAAGAAAGAACAGTATCCAATGCCACAAAAAAGTCAAATAAGGTGAGGCCTGAGAGGGTCTACTGGATTTGGTATTAAAAGATGTTGGAGATTTTGGCAAGTGTGATCGGGTAAAAGCCACACTGCTGCAGATGGAGAAGTGGCAGTGCTAAGTGTAGGGCCCCTGTAGGAAGCACTCCTGGGAGAGGGAGTGGTCGCAGCTCAAGCTTCCCCATAGCTTATAGCCTATGGGGAAGGACCCAGTAGAGGGAGAGTTGGAAGCTTAGAAAAGAAACAAAAGGACAAGATTAAGTGAGTGAGGATTCCCAAATGAAGGGTCCACACCAATTTGAGACTAAAGGTAAGCATACCTGTGTAACTAACACAGAAGAGTAAGCCAGAATGTAGGCTGCGGGGGGGCGGGGGGGTGGTGGCGGTGGAGCTTACTGCCAGGACGGCTTAGTGCCTCTTAAGTGCCCAGAAAGTGCCTGGTGCATAAAAGGTGCTTAGGAAATGTCCATTCAATGAATGGAGTATGGTGTAACAATTACGATAATTCCTGTCTGCTGGTGTCTTCTTTTGGAAGAATAGGGCCCCCCGTGGCCTCAACTCCCTTCTGTACATACCCCCACCTCCTGCCCCTCTGCTTGGGGTACCCTCTCTGGTTTTGGTTCCACCTCCCGGCGATGACTGTCCCCTGACAGTGCCCAAATCAGGGTCTCTGTGGAGCCTCTTTCCTCCTGGGCTCCAGGCAGCTCCCTTTGGTGTCCTATAGATCTTCAAATTCCAAGCGTCACAAACTGAATTCAGCTTCTTGCTCTGCTCTGAACCGCCATCTTTCATACCTTCTTAAACGAGACACAGCAACCGGCCCTCCCAGCCCAGGGCCGGACACAGTCTAAGACCCGACCGTCCCCCTCCACCCCCAAGGCAGGGGCTTCCCACAGCCTGGCCCTTAGGAGTCTTTGGAATCGCTCCCCTACTCTTCCCACAGCTTCCTTCTTTTTTTTTTTTTTTTTTTTTTTTTTTTTGCGGTATGTGGGCCTCGCACTGTTGTGACCTCTCCCATTGCGGAGTACAGACTCCGGACGCGCAGGCCCAACGGCCATGGCTCACGGGCCCAGCTGCTCAGCGGCATGTGGGATCTTCCCGGAGCGGGGCACGAACCCGAGTCCCCTAGCATTGGCAGGCGGACTCTCAACCACTAGCGCCACCAGGGAAGCCCACAGCTTCCTTCTTACTTCGAGCTTCATCATCCTGCCTAGATTAAGGTAGCAATTCTGAATTGTCCTCCCTGACACCAGTCTTGACCCCCATCTTAATTTATGTGTAGCCACATCAGTTTTTTTTGTTGTTTTATTGGCTGCGCCACACAGCTTGCAGGATCTTAGTTCACAGACCAGGGATTGAACCCACACCCTCGGCAATGAAAGCGCGGAGTCCTAACCACTGGACTGCCAGGGAATTCCTGCCACATCAGTTTTTTTAATCTACAGATACAAACACATTTTAATAAATAAAAGATTTCAATGACTTCTACCCGGCAGGGTGAACCCCCAGTGCCGCAGCCCACCAATGAAAGCCCACTTCCTGCTGCAGAGAAGGGTACTAAGGTGAGGCGAGCGAGGCATTTGTCTCAGGAACAAGATCTAAGGGGCACCAAAAACTGAGTGATCAAGATGAGTAGTATTTCAGTGCAGTATCTTTTCATTAATGTGAAAAATACACAATGAACACAAAATCGAATTTTAAAAACCCTCAGGATAAGAATTACTGATATTTCTTTGGCCTCAGGCTCTATCCACTATGGCTTACACAACACTATTATTGATCCTGTGTTCATTTAAAACTTGATATTTTGTTCATCATGAATTTCCCTGTACTACTATTGGAAAGACTGACATTCTTACAATATTCAGTTTTCTCTCCCAGAACATGTGTTTCATGTTTTGCATTAAAACATTGTATTGATTACTGAGTTTTTGGCCTTCAACTTTGTATCCAAGGCAACTGCCTCACTTGTCTCACACTAGTCCTGGTTCTGTGCCCAGCTGTGACCTCCAGGCTTCAGGCAACTGAACCACTGGCCTTCCCTCAATGGGCCCTCTGGCCTCTGTCCCACCTGCACCCTCTCCTGTGCTCCTTCCCCTGACTGAGACAACCTCCCCCCACCCCTGGCCTCCTGGTTGACCATCCGACTCAGCCACCTCTTCCTGGAGACCCCCGTTATCTGCAGACTGGGTTGGAAACTCATTTCTACTTGTAAAGCACCAGCTGTCACAGTGCCTTTGGGTGAGTATGCTTCCATGTCTGTTTTCCTACTCTGCAGTGAGCTTCTTGAGGTCATGTGGAATTTGTTCTTTTAACCCTGGGCTCTGCACAGTGTCAGCGAACAGGTGGTGCTCAATAAATGCTGATTCAGGGACTTCCCTGGTGGTCCAGTAGTTAAGAATACGCCTTCCAATGCAGGGGACACGGGTTTGATCTCTGGTCAGGGAACTAAGATCCCATATGCCATGGGGCAACTAAGCCTGCGCACCCTCAAATAATGAGCACTCGGGCCACAACTAGAGAGCCCATACGCCACAACTACAGAGCTCACACACCACAATGACAGAACCCACGTGCCACAACTAGAGAGAAGCCTGCACGCCACAGCAGAGGATCCTGCATGCCACAACTAAGACCCGGCACAGCCAAAAATAAAATAAATAAATATTAAAAACAAAAAGACATTTGCATTTTATAAATAAATAAATAAATAAATGCTGATTCTGTGAGTGATGCCCACATGACTTACAGCTGTTGGAGGAACCCAGGATTAGCCACAGAGAGCTCAGGAATTCTGATGGGTTTCCAGAGACTGTGGAGAACAAGGCAGCCGCTTCCAGGTCCTCCAGTCTAACCCTAGCCCATGGCCACCTTGCCTGAGCTGGGACACCCTGCCTTTCGTGAATCCCCACTGTCCCCCACTGGACCTCCTTCTCTGTTCCTGTCCATCCCTCCAGTTGTCCTCCTGGGTCTAGGAGGGTCAAAGCTGGGTCTAGGGCCCTGCCTTCATGGAAGATTGAAAGAAGGTAAGATTAAAAGTAGTTGAGGGCTTCCCAGGTGGTGCAGTGGTTGAGAGTCCACCTGCCGATGCAGAGGACACAGGTTCGTGCCCCAGTCTGGGAAGATCCCACATGCCACAGAGCGGCTGGGCCCGTGAGCCATGGCTGCTGAGCCTGCGCGTCCGGAGCCTGTGTTCCGCAACGGGAGAGGCCACAACAGTGAGAGGCCCGCGTACCGCAAAAAAAAAAAAAAAAAAAAGAGTTGAGAGTCTGGACTTCAGCTTTGTAGATTCAGAAACCTGAACTTTTAAAAGATGATTTATACCTCACATCTATCAGGATGGCTGCTATTAAAAAAAAGCCAGGTGAGGGGCTTCCCTGGTGGCGCAGTGGTTAAGAATCCACCTGCCAGTGCAGGGGACACGGGTTCGAGCCCTGGTCCGGGAAGATCCCCCATGCCGCAGAGCACCTGGACCCATGCACCACAACTACGGAGCCTGCACTCTAGAGCCTGTGAGCCACAACTACTGAGCCCGCAAGCCACAACTACTGAGCCTGCATGCCACAACTACTGAGGTCCGCGCACCTAGAGCCAGTGCTCCACAAGAAGCCACCGCAATGAGAAGCCCGCGCACTGCAACAAAGAGTAGCCCCTGCTCGCTGCAACTGGAGAAAGCCCGCGTGCAGCAACGAAGACCCAACGCAGCCCCCAAAAATTTATTTTTTAAAAATAATATAAATAAATAAATAAAAATTGTAAAAAGCCGGGTGTTGGTAAGGATGTGGAGAAATTTAGAACCCTGTGCACTGCTGGTATAAACGAAAATGGTGCAGCTATTATGGAAAACACTATAGTGGTTCCTCAAAAAATTAAAAACAGAAGTACTGTGCAATCCAGAAGTAATACTTCTGGGTATATATCCAAAAGGATTGAGGGCTTCCCTGGTGGCGCAGTGCTTGAGAGTCCGCCTGCCGATGCAGGAGACGCGGGTTCGTGCCCCGTTTCGGGAGGATCCCACGTGCCGCGGAGCGGCTGGGCCCGTGAGCCATGGCCGCTGAGCCTGCGCGTCCGGAGCCTGTGCTCCGCAAATGGGAGAGGCCACAACAGTGAGAGGCCCGCATAACGCAAGGAAAAAAAAAGAATTGAAAGCAGGGTCTGAAAGACATCGCACGCCCTTGTTCAACAGCCATGTTTGGCTATTATTCACAATAGCCAAAGGTCCCAGATATCCATCAATGAGTGAATGGATAAGCATAAGGAAAGGAAATTTTAACTCATGCTACGACATGGATGAACCTTGAAGATATTATGCTACGTGAAATAAGTGAGTCACAAAAAGACACATACGGTATGATTTCACTGTATGAGGCGCCTAGAGTAGTCAAATTCATAGAGACAGGAAGTAGAATGGTGGTTGCCAGGGGCTGGGAGGAGGGGCAACGCGGAGTTGCTGTTTAATGGGTAGAGTTTCAGTTTTGCAGGATGAAAACGTTCTGGAGATTGCACAACAATGTGAATATACTTAACACTACTGAGCTGTATGCTTAAAAATGTTTAATATGGTAAATTTTATATTATGTTGCCACAATTTTCTAAAAGATTATTTCATTTTTGAATAAGAAATACATCCAAGAAACCAAAAAATATAAAAGAATATACAGTAAAAAGTCTCTCTTGCACTCCTGTCTCCCATTCTCCTGGTTCCTATTCCTCTACCTGCACAGGTAACTGCTTTTAAAAATGTGTTAACCGTAAGGACAAAAACCATATACTGTACTGACCTCAATAGATGCAGAAAAAGCATTTCACAAACTCCAATACCCTTTAATGATAAAACACTCAACAAGGAAATAGAAGGGTACTTCATCAATCTGATAATGGGCATTTACAAAAAATGCACAGCTAACATCATACTCAATAGTGAAAGACTGAAAGTTTTTTCCCTTGAGAATAGGAACTAAACAAAGATGTCTGCTCTTACCACTTCTAGTCAACACTGTACTGGAGGTTATATCCAGGGTGATTTGGGGGAGAAAAAAAGTCATCCAGTTTGGAAAGAGAGAAGTAAAACTATCTATCTCTACGTGCAGATGGCATGAGCTTATATATAGAAATCCAGTGGGATTCACAAAAAACTATTAGAGCTAATCAAAAGTTCAGCAAGATGGCAGGATACAAGATCCATGTGCAAAAATCAATTATATTTCTATACAATAGCAATGAACAATCAAAAATGGAATTTTTTTTTTCCAGTATGCAGGCCTCTCACCACTGCGGCTGCGGAGCACAGGCTCCAGACGCGCAGGCCCAGCGGCCATGGCTCACGGGACCAGCCGCTCCGCGGCATGTGGGATCCTCCCGGACCGGGGCACGAACCCATTTCCCCAGCATCGGCAGGCAGACGCTCAACCACTGCGCCACCAGGGAAGCCCCAAAAATGGAATTAAGAAAACAATTATGTTAACACTAGCATCAAAAGGAATAAAACACTTAGGAACAAGTTTAACAAGAGTACAAGACATACACTGAAAATTACACTGAAAGAAATCCTGTGTTCATGGATTAGAAAACTTAATTTTGTTAAGATGGCAACATTCCCCAAATTGATCTCAGATTCAACACAATCCCTATCAAAATACCAGCTGCCTGCTTTGTAGAAGTTGACAAGCTGATCCTAAAACTCATATAAAAATTCAAGAGACCCAGAATAGCCAAAACAATCTTGGAAAAGAACAAAGTTGGTAGACACACCTTTTAATTTCAAAACTTACTACAAAGCTACGATAGTCAAGACTGTGTGGTAGTGGCATAAGAATAGACATATAGATCAAAGAAATAGATCTGAAAATCCAGAAATAAACTCATACATTTATAGTCAGTTGATTTTGACAAAGGTGCCAAAATAATTCAATGGGAAAACAATCTATTCAACAAATGGTGCTGGGGCAATTGGATATCCACATGCAAAAGAATGAAACTGGAAACCTATCTCCTACCATTTACAAAACTTAACTCAAAATGGATCAATGACGTAAATGTAAGAGCTAAAACTATAAAACTCTTAGAAAAAAATGTAGGCGGGGACTTCCCTGGTGGCGCAATGGTTAAGAATCCGCCTGCCAATGCAGGGGACACGGGTTTGAGCCCTGGTCTGGGAAGATCCCACATGCCGCGGAGCAACTAAGCCCGTGAGCCACAACTACTGAGCCCACGTGCCACAACTACTGAAGCCCACGAGCCTAGAGCCTGTGCTCCACAAGAGAAGCCACCTCAATGAGAAGCCCACACACCACAACGAAGAGTAGCCCCCGCTCGCCGCAGCTAGAGAAAGCCCGCTCACGGCAACAAAGACGCAACGCAGCCAAACATGAAAGAAAAAAAAAACCATAGGTGGATATCTTCCTGATCTTAGGGTAGGCAATGGTTTCCTAGATATAACACCACAGGCATAAGCAACAAAAGAAAAAAGAGATACACTGGACTTCAGCAAAATAAAAAAAAAAAAACTTTTGTGTTGCATAGTACACTATCAAGAAAGTGAAAATATAATAATGTATAATGGGAGAAAATATTTGTTAATCATATAAGGGGTTAATATCCAGAATACACAAAGAACTCGTATAACTCAACAACAAAAACAAAAACAAAACACCCAATTAAAAAATGGGCAAAGGGGGCTTCCCCGGTGGCGCAGTGGTTGAGAGTCCACCTGCCGATGCAGGGGATACGGGTTCGTGCCCCGGTCGGGGAAGATCCCACATGCCGCGGAGCGGCTGGGCCCGTGAGCCATGGCCGCTGAGCCTGCGCGTCCGGAGCCTGTGCTCCGCAACGGGAGAGGCCACAACAGTGAGAGGCCCGCGGACCGCAAAAAAAAAAAAAAAAAAAAAAAATGGGGCAAAGGATTTGAATAAACATTCTCCAAAGCAGATATAAGAAATACTGAATAATGAAAAGATGCTCAACATCATTAGCCAACAAGGTAATGCAAATCAAAACCACAGCGAGATACATCTTCACAACCCCTAGGATGGCAATAATCAAAAAGTCAGATAATAACAAGTGTTGGTGAGGATGTGGAGAAGTTGGAAGCCTTGTGCACTACTGGTGGGAGTGTAAAATGGTGCAGCTGCTTTGGAAAATTGTCTGGCAGTTCCTCAAAGGGTTAAACATAGAGTTACCATGTAATCCAACAAATCCACTCTTAGGTATACAGCCAAGAGAAATGAGAGCGTACCTCCATACAAAAACTCACACATGACAAAAAAACTTGCTCATGAGTGTTCACACTAGCATTATTCACAGTAGACAAAAAGTGAAACAACCTAAATGTCTAACAAATGATGACTGGATCAACAAAATGTGGTCTCTCCATGCAACGGAATATTATTCAGCAATAAAAGGAAAGTACTTATCTGTGCTACAACATGGATGAACTTTGAAAATATGTTCAGTGAAAGAAGATCCAAAATACCACATATTTTATAATTCCATTTATATGAGGTATCCAACATTAGCGAATCTTTAGAAACAGAAAGGAGATTAGTAGTTCCCAGTGACTAGGGGAAGAGGGAAATGGGGAATGACTGCTGATGGGCATAGGGTCTCTTTCTGAGGTCATGAAAATGTTCTAGAATTAGACAGTTGTGATGGTCGCACAACTTTGTGAAGATGCCAAAAAAAAAAAAAAAAAAAACCACCAAAACCCCAGAATTGTACATTTTAAAAGAGTATACATTATGGTATGTGAATTGTATCACAATTTTAAAATCCATATAAAAATATATCAACCTTCAGGGGCAAATACAGCTCTCATTGGACCAGCACCAGCTTCTTTGCAGACCTACAATGGAAGCTGAATTAGAAGGTAGCTTGGCAAACAGGGAAGGCCAGTTGACTACCTTCACAACGTATCTAGCACCCTAACCCTCCTCACCACCTCCGTGCTCCTACGACAGGAAGATCCACTCCCAAGTCCCTGACCCTGCTTTCCAGTCTCACTGGCTTTCTTTGAAATCCCCAGGTCATCCTGCCACACTCTCACTTCCAGGCCCAGGTCTCTTCTCTTCGTCTGAAGACATGAGTGTGATCCTTTGATTCATGTTGCTGCATCTCCAGAGCTCCCCATGAGGGGCGGGGGTGTGGGGGGTAGAGGTGGGCCTGGCCTGGTGCCTGGCAGAGCAGGAGCTCAGCGAATGTTTCTGGAGCGAACTGGAATTAGGAAGAGCCTCGTTGAGGAGATGCCATCTAGGCTGAGACCATAATGGCCCATGGGATCTGTCAGCTAGATGGGGGACGGGAGAGTGGCCTGGGCAGACGCAACAGCCTGTGCAAAGGCCCTGGAGAGAGAGGCCTGGTGCCTTTGAACACTCAAGGGAGAGTGAAGGGCTTGAGGACTCGTGATCATAGCAGATGGGGCTAGAGACAGATGGAGGTTTAAGGAACTTTTGCATTAGACACCTTTCATTGCAAGCAGCTGCTCAAAACTATTTAAATACACAAGGGGATTCACTGGCTCTCAGCACTGCAAAGTGCTGGGTACCCTGACTCTCAGCTCCTCAGGGCTGGCTTGGTGCAGCAGCTCAAAGATGTCATCCAGTACTTGCTTTTTTGTCTTTCTTTCCCCATTTCCCCATGTCAGTTTCATGCTCAGACCAGCTTTCATTCTGGTGGCAAAACCTCTTGCTGCAGTTCAAGCAATGACCCTCATGTCTACACATCTTAGTGTCCAGAGGGAGCTAGAAAATGTCTTTTCCAGCAGCCCCAGCCAAAAAGAAGTCCCCTCCACTGTCCTTGGGTTATGGGCCCACTCTGCGGCCAGGTAATGAGGTTATGCTGCCTCTCCCAGCCCAAGGCCCAGGTGGGTCAGCACTTGGGCTAGTGGGTACCCAAAGAATCATCAGGGGACTGCCTAGACAAGAGAAGGGTCATGGGAGGCAACCACAATAGCCAGGAAACTCAAAGTTAATTTCCTTTCCTCATCTACATGGGAGTATCATCTCTACTTTGTGAGGCTGTACAGAACAGAGAGGTTCAAGCGCAACAGTTATATGGCCAGTGTGACTTCGGACAGAATGCCTGTTCAGGGGCTGTTTTCTCTTCTGTGAAAGGAAGGGTTGGGTCACCTGGAGATCAACAAGCCTCTTTTCCTGCTCCACCCAAGGTCCTTCTCTCCGAAAGGAGGTGCAGTGGCCTGACATAGCCAGCAGGTGGCAGCTCTGAAGCATGTCCTGGTTCTGGTGAAGTCTGGGAGTCCTAGTTGCAGAGAAGGAGGCTGGGCCTCCCCAGCCAGATCCTGTGGTCTACTGTGCTTTCTTGGGAACCCAACTCTCAGGTGGCAGCAGGGCCAGCTTCATAGGCATGCCATCCACACTTAGAAGGGCCCTGGGATTGGTTTAATGCTCTGCTGTTGCCATCTTGAAACCTTAGTAACTGTTGAACAGGAGCCCTGCATTTTCACTTTGCAGTTGGCCCTAAATTATGGTGCTGGTGGCAGGACTCACATTGCCTCGGGGATCCCCATCACTGCTATTTCCCAGAAATGTGCTGGGCCCTTCCCTTTGTTGTGCTTTCGCTCAGCCTTCCTGGGGCTCCTGATCATGCATGTCTCCTCAGCTCACTGTCTGCGGGGAAGCCTGGAAAGGATGGGGCCCTACATAGTGAGGGGTGGAGGATGGGGACCCTACACAGGGAAGATGGGGACACTAAATGGGGGGAAAAATCTGCTCTGGTCAAGGTCATCGGTGGCCTGGTTGTCACATCCAAGGGAAACGTTCCCTCACCAACTGTTGATGAGTAAACCTTCTAGGTCTCACCTTACTTGACCCCTTTGATATTTGACACTCAATTCCTCTATTCCAGAGCGTCTCAGGACTCAGCTCAGGGGCCCTCATTCTCATCTGGACTCACAGCCATCAGTGTCCCCTAGGCTTCCATTTTTTTTAAAAAGTCACTTATTGAGGTGTAATTTACATACAGTAAAACTCACTACTTTTAGGTATGCAGTTCAGTGAGTTTTAGTAAACGCATGCAGTCATGATATAATCCAGAGTAGTTCCACCCCTCCCAAAATTTCCCACATGCCCTTGTAGTCAGTTCCCTCCCTCCCTCCCTCCCCCCACACCCACTCCCTACTAACCACTGATCCACTTCCTGTCTCTCTGGTTTTGCCCTTTCCAGAGTGTCATATAAGTGGAATCATATAGCAGGTGGCCTTCGGAGTCTGGCATCTTTCACTTAACATCACACCACACCCTTTTTTTTTCATCTTTGGCCACGAGGCATGCGGGATCTTAGTTCCCCGAGACCAGGGATCGAACCCGCAACCCCTGCGCGGAGTCTTAACCACTGGACCACGAGGGAAGTCCCCACACCCATTTTTGAATCTCATTTTTTGGCATTCCCTGTGCAGCCATCATTTAAAACACCATTCAGGAATTCCCTGGCAGTTCAGTGGTTAGGACTCCGCGCTTTCACTGCTGAGGGCTGGTTCAGTCCCTGGTGGGGAAACTGGGATCCCACAAGCCACATGGTACAGCAAAAGAGAGGGAGGGAGGGAGGCAGGGAAGAAGGAAGGAAGGAAGAGCACCACCCTCTGCTGACGGCACACACCCCCTACTCCGGCCCTCTAAAAAGCGCTGCCTGAAACTCAGCCAGTCACTCAGGTTCCCTCAGACCAGCTCCTCTGCCTTCATTCTCTCCCTCGGTCACCAAACTAGAAATCTGGGAGGCATCTTTGCCTCTTTGTCTGCTGTCCCCCACCTCCAGATGTTGCCCTCCCCAATTAGTTCCCTTCCCTCCAGCTCCTCTGACCCCGCCTTGGTCCAGGCTGACGCCAGGGCAGGCTCTCCTGGCTGGTCTCCCTGTCTCCTCACCCTGGCCTTGGCCCTGGCCTCATCCCCATCCATCCTGTACCAGTACACTAGTGCAGCAAGCAATGGCCTTGGCCAGGATCTGACCTCTGCCTGCCTCTCCGGCCTGACTTCCCTCCACATCCCCTTCTAAGACGGGGGACACTGTTGAAACAAACCGTTGGTGAGTAAGCACGGCCATAACATAACAGCCCAAAATGTTTACTAATGATTTCCAAGAAACTGTGAAGTGAAAAAAGCAAAGTGCAAAAGCTTTTCTAGCAGGCTACCTACCACGTAAACAAGAGGAACTAGAAAATACACACCGTGCAAAAAGAAAACTAGTGATAAATACAGATAAACCAGAAACAGTGAGATTGCGTACTTGCCGAGAGAGGCAGGGTGGGAAGGACAGGAGGGGGTAGAACACATAGGGGAAGTGACACTTCGCTGAGTATCTCTGTGTAGTTCTGACTTTTAGAATCATTACTGTGTTTCATAAATTTTAAAAAATTTTTAATCAACAAGGAATTGGGAAAGGGGGAGTGGAGACAACCCAAAATGGAATATAAACAGAAACAAATGAGCCCAACTGTACTCCAAATGAAGAGCG
>NW_006789568.1:753255-753724 GCF_000442215.2 Lipotes vexillifer
GAGCGTCACAACACTGAGGATGCCGGGGGACGCTCCTCTAAGTGACTTCAGAAAAGGGTATTTGACCATCTATTCTAAGACTAAAGGGAAAAAACTGCACAGTATTGTACTCTGAGTAGTAGGTTTGTTTTTCAGAGGTGTGAGTTAGAAATTCAGAAACTGCTTATGTGTATTCTAGCACTAAGGAAATAAATATATGGTGACTAATGAGAGCCAGCTTTCTCACTGTCAGAAAAATGAGTTAGAAATAAGGAAGGGGGGGCTTCCCTGGTGGCGCAGTGGTTAAGAATCCTCCTGCTGGGGTGGGATAGGGAGGATGGGAGGGAGACACAAGAGGGAGGAGATATGCGGATATATGTATATGTACAGCTGATTCACTTTGTTATAAAGCAGAAACTAACACACCATTGTAAAGCAATTATACTCCAATAAAGATGTTTAAAAAAAAGGGGGGGGCTTCCCTGGTGGC
>NW_006789568.1:753882-800345 GCF_000442215.2 Lipotes vexillifer
AAAAGAATCCGCCTGCCAATGCAGGGGACACAGGTTCGAGCCCTGGTCTGGGAAGATCCCACATGCCATGGAGCACCACAACTACTGAGCCCACGTGCCACAACTACTGAAGCCTGCCCGCCTAGAGACCATGCTCCACAACAAGAGAAGCCACTGCAATGAGAAGCCCGTGCACCGCAACAAAGAGTAGTCCCCGCTCACCGCAACTAGAGAAAGCCCGCGTGCAGCAACAAAGACCCAACACAGCCAAAATAAATAAATTTATTAAAAAAAAAAAAAGAAAGAAGGAAGGGGGTAGGCCAAAATAAACACTGTGGTGTTGAACTGGAACTAGGGGCATCAGTGTGAACTCATGGTTTTCAAAATACGTATCAATAGATACAGAAATAGCTTTGGATGTGCATGTGTGTGCACATACTCTTCCTAACTGTCCACTGAGAGGGCCTGAAAGTTGTAATGCCCAACACCAATGAACTCACCCAGCTCCCGGATCTTGGTATCTAAACCCATTCTCCAATAAAGGGCACCAAGAATCCTTGGAGAAATGGCTATTTCCAGGGCTGCAGCAAGGAAAGTACGAGGTGAGCCTCCAACATTTTATGGTGCCAAAAGGGAAGGAAGAGCTCAAATAGTAATGGGGACATATTGGGACATGTCAATAGATACAGGAGGCAACCTGAATGTCCCCATGCCAAATCAGGGACAATTTGACAGACAAAATAAGTAATGACAGTAATGGATGATAGTTCATAGAATAAGAACCTATAGAATAAAATAAGAATCTGTGAGTCCGTATCAATATAAATACTTGAATGAATGAAGAAATAAAGGAGGAGGAATTCACTGGTAGTCCAGTGGTTAGGACTCTGTGCTTTCACTGCGAGGGCCCAGTTTCAATCCCTGGTTGGGGAGCTAAGATTCCCACAAGCCACACAGTGCAGCCAAATAAATAAATAGTAAGTAAGTAAATGAATGAAGAAAGGAAGGAAGGAAGGGAGGGAGGGAAAGGTGAAGGGAAAAGCCTTCCTCATGGTAGAATTCTAACCCATAAAAATGTAAAATAAGGAAAACTGAAAACCACCACTTGGCAAATACCCCAGTAATAACTGTGTCAGGCAAGAATTACCAGTAGATGCTAAAATGAGTGGGGATAAGTAGGATAAGAAATAGGAATATTTAGAGAGTTGCAAAGTCTCTCTACATAAGATACTTATAAACAAGTAATTTTATTTTTTTAATTAAAAAATATTTATTTACTTTTGGCTGCATTGGGTCCTAGTTGCAGTGCGCGGGCTCTTTGTTGCAGGGGGCAGGCTTCTCTCTAGCTGTGGCCCACGGGGTCCAGGGCACATGGGCTTTGTAGTTTGCAGCACGCGGGCTCTCTCATTGAGGCGCGCAAGCTCAGTAGTCACGGCGCGTGGGCTTAGTTGCTCCGCAGCACACGGGATGTTAGTTCCCTAACCAGGGATCGAACCCACATCCCCTGCATTGGAAGTCAGATTCTTAACCACTGGACCACCCGCGAAGTCCCCAAATGAGTAATTTTACAATGAAGAAACCTGACAGAAATCATCTTAACCAAATGACCAAAGTGAACATCGCCCAGAAAGGGGCAGATGGACAACATGTGCCTCCTGATATGTTGCACTGAGAAGGATATGACATTTGGGGAGTAAGAACATCACCTAAGTGAAAACACAACAAGGGGGGACGGGGCGGAGGCGGTCATTCTAAGATGGGTCAGGAGAGGCTTCTCTGAAGTGGCAACATTTAAGCTCTGACCTGAGTGGTCAGAAGATCTGGAGAGGAGTGCTCCCGGTAGCAGGAACAGCTATGTAAAAGGACTCACAGCACAGAAAGAGGGCAAGTATCTGGCGTGCAGTGAGGAGCGAAGTGGAGAAGAGATCAGGAGGACAGGGAAACGCCTATTACATGGGGCTCTGTGGTCACATGGTAGGCGAGAAGTTTGGGGGGGTTTTTCCCTAAATTTTTTGACTGTGGTAAAATACACATAACAAAATTTACCATCTTAATTTTTTTTCAGTGTACAGTTCAATGGTATGAAATACATTCATAATGTTGTGCAATTATCACCAGCAACCACCCCCAGAACTCTTTTCATCTCATAAAGCTGATACTCCATATCCATGAAACAATAACTCCCCAGTGCCCCTCCCCACAGGCCTGGCAATCACTGTTCAACTTTCTGTTTCTATGATTTTCGACTACTCTAAGCACCTCAAGTAAGTAGAATCATACTGTATGTTTTTTTTGAGACTGGTTTTTTCACTTAGCATAATGTTCTCAAGGTACATCAATGTTGTAGCACGTGTCAGAATTTTCTTCCTGTTTAAGGAGGACTAATACTCCATTGTATATATATATACCACATTTTGCTTACCCATTAATCCATTGAAAGACACTTGGGTTTTAGTTATTGTGAACATGGGTGTACAAGTATCTCTTAGAGACCATGCTTTCAGTTATTTTGGAATATATACCCAGAAGTGGAATTACTGGATCACGTGATTATTTTTTACTCTTTGATTAATCACCATACTGTTTCCCACAGTGGCTGTACTATTTTACATTCCCACCAACAGTGCACAAAGGTTCCAGTTTCTCCACATCCTCACCAACACTTGTTATTTTGTTTGTTGTTGTTGTTATAGTAGCCATCCTAATGAGTGTGGGGTGGTATCTCGTTGTAGTTTTGATTTGCATTTCCCTAATGATGAGTGATGTTGAGCATCTTTTCATATGTTTATTGGCCATTTGTTACATCTTCTTTGGAGAAATGTCTATTCATGTCCTTTGCCCATTTTTGTTTTGTTGTTGTTGTTGCTGTTAAGAAGAGTTTGGGTTTTATTATAAATGATTTAAAGAATCATTGGAGAATGTTAAGCAGCGGGATAATGTGACCTAATTTGGGTTTATTTTTTGATCACTCTGTTGGGTGGAGAATGTTTTGAAGGCAGAAAGATTAGAGATGGAGAGGCAGGGAGACCAATTAGGGGGCTTTTGCAGAGAAATTCAAGCAAGAGATGACGATGGTCCCAACAAGAGTGGCACTATTTACTACCGATGAGATTGTAGAGAAGTGAAAGATTCAAAAGCTTAGTTAAGCAGTACAGTCAACAGGATTTAGCAACTAGATAGAAATGGGAGATGAGTAAGTAGAAGGAAGTACAAGACAACTCCCAAGTTTCTGACTTGAGCCAGAAACTGGATGGACGGTGGTACCATTCACTAAAATAAAGCAAGCCAGGGGAGAATTGGTTTAGAAGCTGGGGAGAGAAATGATGAATTCACTTATCAACACCATACAGTGGCAGGGCCTGGAGGATCTCCTAATGGAGAGGTCCAGCACTTACAGGCTGGCATTTAGCAGGAAGTGCTTGGCTGGAGATTCTACTCTGGAAGCCTCTGCACACAATGGAAGCTGTGGGAGTAGACAGGATCACCCAGGGGACACACAGAATAGAGGTTCTTAACCTGGATATCAAGGTGGGCTTCTGGGATCCGGGGCCCTCCTGAAAGTGTAACAAAAATACACATGTAGGTGCACATGTGCATAATTCGTGGAAGAGGGTTGACATCTTTTAACTGATGCTCCAAGAGATCCCTGACTGCCCTCCCCTTTCCCCTTCCCCCAAAAGGTTAAAAGCCACTGATATGTTGTGAGGGGGAAAAGTCATCTAAGGAACATCAACACTTAAGGGACAGAGGAAGGGGACAGCCTGAGAAGAAGCACTCAGAGAGGAGAAGAAAAATGAAAAGAATGAGATTTCAAAGGGGGAGGAAGGGGTGGTCAGTGGTGTCACACGTTGCAGGGATTAAGATATGAACTAAAAAGCATCTAGGAGCTTTTGCCGCAGAGGTCCTTGGTGTCCTTGGGAAGAGTCTCAGCAGAACGGCAGGTGGGGCGGGGGGCACCTCCATCACAGGTGCGCAGAGGAGTCAGAGAAGGACTGCAGGCAGCAAATTGGGAGACACTTTCGAGATACATTTAGCTGTAAAAGGAAGGAGAGCAGGACTTCAAAGGCAGATGTGGGTTGAGGGAAAGGCTTTGTTTTGGATTCCGTGGAAACAGAGGCAGCATCAGCAGAAGACTAGTGGCAGCAGACTGGTGAGCTGCTCGTCCAACCTATTCCTTCTTCCTGGATACGTAGCTGTGGTCCAGCTTTCCCTCCCTCCCTTTGGGACTAGAGTACGGTCATTTGACCAAGCTCTAGCCAAAGGTAGTAGTGAACACACACCTAGGCCCGCCATAAAAAGTCCCCACATTGGACCCTCCTTGTTCTTTCCTATCCACTTGCTGAATGAAGAGATTTCCAATGGCCCAGGACAGAGGCACAAAGTGGAGGAAGCCTAGGTCCCTAAATGATCACATGGAAGGCCATGTGACCAAGAATACTCACTCCCTACTCTGTCATGAGTGAGAAATAAATGATTACTCTGTTGACCTACTAAGAATTTGGAGTCCATCTGTTACAGGAGTGGAGCTGGAGTTAACCTAATACACTGGCAGATAAATCCTTGTACATCCATACAACACTACAACTGTTAAAACGAACACAGCACCTCTTTGTTATTGATATGATCTCCAAGATACTTTAAATGAAAAAACAAAAGCAAGGTACTAATAGGTTACACTTGTATGACCTATTATACACCTGTATAACCTATTGGTTTTTTGTGTAAAAAAAAAAATAGGTGGGAAAAATAACGTAAACATGATTCCTTGACCATGCACAACAGTGGAAGGACACAAGGAACCAATAATACTGGTTACTTCCATACAAGGGAGCTAGGTGGCTAGGGGATGGGGGAGGAGGCCTTTCAATTTACACCTGTTAAATTTTGAACTAGTAAATGTGTGTCCTCATTTTAATCAGAAAATTTAAAAGAGTGGTCAGAGACATGGGCATGTTTAAATATTGGTGGAAACAGGGAGATCAGCTCGGTGCTTTGTGACCACCTAGAGGGGTGGGATAGGGAGGGTGGGAGGGAGACGCCAGAGGGAGGGGATATGGGGATATATGTATATGTGTAGCTGATTCACTTTGTTATAAAGCAGAAACTGACACATCATTGTAAAGCAATTATACTCCAATAGAGATGTGAAAAAAAAAAAAAGAAAACACAAGAAACTAGTAAGATGGAGGACAGGTGAAGGGTGAACATGAGTGTGGGCTGGAAAGGAAGCAATAATTTTCACCATATACTTTTTTGTATTATTTTGATTTCGAACTATGTGAATATTCAAAAAGTATTCAATGTTTAAAAAATTCAGAAAACTAGGCCTTCCCTGGTGGCGCAGTGGATGAGAGTCCGCCTGCCGATGCAGGGGACACGGGTTCGTGCCCCGGGCCGGGAAGATCCCACGTGCCGCGGAGCGGCTGGGCCCGTGAACCGTGGCCGCTGAGCCTGCGCGTCCGGAGCCTGTGCTCCGCAACGGGAGAGGCCAAGACAGTGAGAGGCCCGCGTACCGCAAAAGAAGAAACAAAAAAAAAAACACAAAAAAATTCAGAAAACTAAAAAAAAATATTGGTGGAAGGAGCCAGTACAAACAAAAATCCCAGAAGTACAGAAAGGTAGAGGATGGAGGAAAGCCCTACAGAGGCAAGGGATGGAGACCGGAGCACAGGGGGAGGGACTGGCCGTGGGCAGGGAGAAGGCACCTTAGGAAGGGAGGAGGCTACAGATCCTGGCAAGTGTGTAAAGGTGAACAGGAGAGGAGGGGGTCCTTCTCAAATGGCTTTTATTTAGGAGGTGAAGTTACCGAATGAAAAGGAGAGAAGAGTGGTAGATTTGGTTTGACGTGTAGGAAGAAGACGGGGTCATATGGACAATGGGACAAGGGAAATGGAAGACTTTGGGGAGCACTGATGGACCAGCCAAGACTGGAGCCATGGGTGAGACCCCGTCCTAAAGCCTCCATCTCCCTCTTTGCTCTGCTGTGGCTGTTCAGCTAAGCTTCTCCTCAGTAGTGGTCCCAGGAGCTCCGCTGGAAGACTGCCTTGAGGGTCAGCAGGTGGCATCTGCCTCTGCTTCCCTAGACAACAGGGTAGTTCTCTGGCCTTCGCAGAGCCTGGCACAATGGAAGAGGAAGCCGACCCCTGGAAATCAACCTTGTGGCTCACGTGCTGCCCAGAGAACTCACTCTGGCTGGCGAAGGCCCATCAGTGCATACCTGACACAATCAAACAAACTCAACCGTAAGCTTGGCAGAACTGACAGATGTTTAGAATTTACTAAGTGAGGGAGTGAGGGGGAAGGCAGCAGAATACATGATGTACTCAACCATATAAAATAATGCACAGAAAGTTGACAGAGAAAACATACCTAAATATTTATAGGGGTTACCTCTGGTTGTTGAGATTATAGGTTTTTCCCTTTATTTCTTTTCTTTTTATTTATTTATTATTTTTGGCTGCGTTGGGTCTTCGTTGCTGCACGCGGGCTTTCTCTAGTTACAGCAAGCGGGAGCTACTCTTTGTTGCAGTGCGGTGGCTTCTCTTGTTGCGGAGCACGGGCACTAGGCACGCGGGCTTCAGCAGTTGTGGCACGTGGGCTCAGTAGTTGTGGCTCACAGGCTACAGAGTGCAGGCTCAGTAGTCGTGGTGCACAGGCTTAGCTGCTCTGCGCCATGTGGGATCTTCCCGGACCAGGGCTCGAACCCGTGTCCCCTGCATTGGCAGGCAGATTCTTAACCACTGCGCCACCAGGGAAGCCCTCCCATTATTTCTTTAGAGTTTCCAAATGTTCTACAGTAAGTACATATCATTTCTATAATGTGACTAATTTTTCAAGATATAGTTTCTGCAACAGTGAGGAGTCCTGTCCCAATTTCACAGTAGAAAAACACCTTTTGGATCACAGACCTCTTTTAGACTCTGAAGGCAGCTACAGGCCTTCTCCCTGGAAAAATGTTCACAAGCTCTTAGACATGTTGACACCCCATTCTGCATCCCCTTGGGGTGACCAGGATGCCAAAGGAATGTCTGTAAGAGGGAGAATGGCTCCCAGGTCCAGACACAACTGACTGGGAGCTGACCAACAATATTGAAATTTCAAAAGAAAGGTGTTTAAATGCAAAATGGAAGCAACAAAAAAGAAGCCCAGCGGCCAGAATTGGCTATGCCGCCCCAGCTGTGTCTAAGGAAATGGTGAGCCCCATGATCACTGTGGCACGTCTGTCATCCTAGGGGACAGGGTTGCATGAGGCATCTAAACATTTCGTTCATCCAGCTGACTCCCTGGTTCACGTCGCCGGCTCACAAGTGCCTTTTGGGAAAATGTGGCTGCTTTTAGGGCACAGGTTTATAAACCTGAATAACCTAAGCGCCAGAAAAGCAAAGCATAGGAAAAATAAGCTGCCAGGATATAATCAAACGTTATTTTATATGTTATAAGGTACAAACATATGATGCCAGAGATTATACTTTAAATCTGACATTGAAAAAACATAATTTGGAAATAGAAATAATTATTCAAAGTTCCATAATTTATTACTTTTCAGATTCGAAATTCAAAATCTGACACTCCTTTCTTATGCCCCAAGATGTCAATCAACGTCAGGCTGTGAATCCTGTGCTGTGCATTCATCTCTGAATCCTTTAACTGGGAGCAACATTTACTTTTCTTTAGTTTCATAGCAGAAAATAGCTGCTCACAGACATAAATACTTCCAAACATGGACAGAATCTTTGCGCAATGGTTTTTAGATTTAGGGTAACCGTTCCCAAGATATCTGTAGAACTCTGGGATCCCAACATCACCATGTCTGGCTTTCAGTATACACTATTGCACTGCAATTCAATAACTTCCATTCGTAGCTCTTCATTCACATTATTGATACTAATTGCGAAAGGGGAACTGAACAATATTAACTCATTCTCATAAAGTTTTCATCAGAGAACCTTTTTTGGAATTCAGACTTCAACTCTAATTTGGTGAATGTAGTCCAGGCCGTCATTTTCATTTTCGGAAACTAATTTCAGTGTAGAAAAGTGGGCCAGATTGTTCCTTGCCAAATGAGTCTTCCAAAGACACAATTTCGCTAGGAATGAGCCAACTGAATCATACATTTGTGTCACCACTTGAGAACGCCTTTGCAGAGAAATATCCAACATGTTTAGATATGTCATAATGTCAACCAAAAAGGCTAAGTCTCTGACCCAATCTTTGCTTGTAAGCTGAGGCACAGATTTTCCTCTAGAAGACAGGAAAAAGTTAATTTCCTCCAACAATTCAAAAAACTGCCTTAGGACCAAACTACAACTCAGCCACTTAAGTTCCACGGAGCAGAACATGCTTCCATATGGTGCATCTAACTCATTAAACAAAGCACCGAACTTTCTGCGGTCCAAGCCATGGGAGCGTATCCAGATTATGGTATAAACTACCATGTCCATGACATAGTAGTTTTTTAACTACCATTTTTTTTGTTGTTTTTGCTATACACGGGCCTCTCACTGTTGTGGCCTCTCCCGTTGCAGAGCACAGGCTCCGGACGCGCAGGCTCAGCGGCCATGGCTCACGGGCCCAGCCGCTCCGCGGCATGTGGGATCTTCCCGGACCGGGGCACGAACCCGTGTCTCGTGCATCGGCAGGCGGACTCTCAACCACTGCGCCTCCAGGGAAGCCCTTAACTACCATTTTTAACCTTTTAGCACAAAGTGACTCCTGGAGAATGAGGCCGTGCACAGACTTTAGTTCCGTGTCTTGGCAAACCTCTGACACTGTTTTTATTTTTATTTTTTAATTAAATTTATTTATTTTTGGCTGCATTGGGTCTTCGTTGCTGCACGCGGGCTGTCTCTAGTTGCAGTGAGCGAGGGCTACTCTTTATTGCAGTGTGCAGGCTTCTCATTGCACTGGCTTCTCTTGTTGTGGAGCACGGGCTCCCGGCGTGCGCGCTTCAGTAGCTGTGGCACGCGGGCTCTAGAGTGCAGGCTCAGTAGTTGTGGCGCACGGGCTTTAGTTGCTCCACGGCACATGGGATCTTCCTGGACCAGGGCTTGAACCCGTGTCCCCTGCGTTGGCAGGCGGATTCTTAACCACTGCGCCACCAGGGAAGCCCAGCCCTGACACTTTAGATTTCAGTTTTGCAACTAGTTCTTTAACACCAACCATTGCAGAGTCACCATCTGTGCTAATACTCACCAATTTTGACCAGTCCACGTTAAATGTTTTAAGACTTTTCTCAACATGTAAAACTAATTCATTTCCTGATGTTGTGCCTGTTATGGGGGCCAGGTCCAGAAGTTCTTCGGTCACATCAAAAGTTTCATTGCCACCACGAATAAATACACCTACGTGGGGGTCGATATTTCCATCCACTCCTTCCTGAGCTGCAATGGAAAAAGCCACAAATGATTCGGCTTTTTCTTGCAACTTGTCCTGCAAGTTCTCAGTCGTGTTGTCAACATGCTGGGCAACAACACTACCAGTTAGTCTTATGTTGGCAAATGCTTGTCTCTGTTCAGGGCACATGATTTCTGCTGCACTCAACAGACAGTCCTTGATAAATTCACCATCTGCAAAAGGTTTGGCTGCCCGGGCAATTTTCTCGCTTAATATGTAACTACATTTCATGGCAGCATCACTTATTTTATTCACATTCAAAAGCAAATCATGTTGAAATTTCAGTCTTTTTTTCAGTTCATTGAATTTTCTATCACACAGCTTTTCTGTAAACTCATCATGGTTCCTGCGATGGTTGCTTTCATAATGGTGTCTTAGGTCACATTCTCTTGACACAGACAGACTTTGTTTGCATATTAAATATGAAGGAACGTTCTTTTACCTCCAAAGAAATAAGCTCTCTCCCATTTTTCTTGAAGTCCATGGTTTTCTTGTTCTAACTTTCATTTTCCCACTTTTGAAAGAGACAAATGCATAAGACATATAAAAATATCTTTACCAAGAAGAAAAAAGTATGGCTTTGTGATAAAAAAAAAAAAAAGAAGTATTAAGTATTTTTTCAAAGTGTCAGCGTGATGTTCACTCCTTCAGGGTTGGTAAGAACTTCCAGAACAGTGGGGTTGTAGCCAGCAGAACAAATGCCACAGCTGAGAGGAAGCAGCTGTCTCTCTCCAGACGCCTGTGGACGTGTGGACACAGCCCCAGGGCCACCAGATTTTCTGATGTAGCAAAAGAAGCTGGAAATCCAGTTTTTTATGTGAAATCTCTTGATTTTTAAAAATATTCATAGTAAATTCTATTGTTTTATTTTATTTTTCTGTATAAGCCACCACGTCTAGCAATCAGATTAGGCAGATTAGGTTTGGGGTCTTTAAACCTGAGGAAGTTCCCTGGTGGTCTAGTGGTTAGGATTCGGCCCTTTCACTGCCATGGCCCACAAGCCACACAACAGAGCCAAAATTTTTAAAAAACAAAAAAAACAAAAAAACACAACTTGAAGAGAATTAAATATCTAACTCTAAAACCACAGGTTTAAGAGCTTGTTGAAACAGAATCCTAGAAGATACCCCAAAAGGGGGAACTAAACTGATGTCTCTCAAAGCGCCATGCCTTCTGCAGGCTTCGAGGTTACAGTTAACTAGGACAATACTTATTAGCTTGACAGAATTATGAGGATGACTTACACATTTTTGATAGAGTGAGAAACCGTATTTAAAAGTGCCAAGTGAGACTCCCCTGGTGGTGCAGTGGTTAAGAATCCACCTACCAATGCAGGGGACACGGGTTCGAACCCCGCTCCAGGAAGATCCCACATGCCGCAGAGCAAGTAAGCCCGTGCGCCACAACTACTGAGCCTGCGCTCTACAGCCCACGAGCCACAACTACTGAGCCCACATGCTGCAACTACTGAAGCCTGCACACTCTAGGGCTCATGTGCTGCAACTACTGAAGCCCATGCCCCTAGAGCCTATGCTCTGCAGCAAGAGAAGCCACCACAATGAGAAGCCCGTACGCCGCAACAAAGAGTAGCCCCCGCCCGCCACAAATAGAGAAAGCCCACGTGCAGCAACGAAGACCCAATGCAGCCAAAAAACAAAAACAAAAAAAAACAGTGCCAAGTGCCCCTAACCTCATACTAGCCCCTCCCTGGGAAACCTGGCGGGTCTCCATCTACAAAGCTGTCACACCCTTACTTTGCCAGTTGCACTTTTTTCCCTCCCGTCTCTCTCATCTTGGCCTTGGCTTTTTGCTCCGACAAGTTCCAGAACTACAGAAAGCCCACCGATCTCTGTTCCTTGCTTCTCTTCCAAGGCCCTCTCTGCATCGGCCTGTGACTTGAAGTCAATAGAGGCAATCCTGCAATTGTGGGGATAGGGTAGGGGAGAGAAGAAAGAAGTCAACATTTAGTACTCTTCTGTATTGTCTTTCGAATTAGTAATGCACATACAAGATTTGAAATGCAAAAGGTACACAGGATATAGTGAAGTCTTCCTTCTGCCCAATTTCTATCCTTAGAGGCAACATGCTGTATAAATAAAAGCAAATGTACACACATACACATACTGTTGTTTTTTTTTAAAAGCTCTACTGAGATATAATTTCCAAATCATAAAATTCACCCATTTAAAGTATACAAGGGTATATTTGCAGAATTCTACAACCATCACCATAATCTAATTTTAGGACAATTCAGCACGCAGCCCCAGTCACTCCTCATCCCCCCCAACTCCCTCCCATCCCCCAGCTGCAGACAATCACTATGCTACTTCCTGTCTCTGTAGATCTGCCTATTCTGGACATTTCACATAACTGGGATTATACAAATATGCCATCTTTTGTGTCTGGCTTCCTTCACTTAGCCTAATACCTTTGAGATTCATCTATGAGAAACTGCCAAACCGTTTTCCAAAGCAACTGTGCTATTTTACATTCCCACCAGCAATGAGTGAGGGTTCTGATTTCTCCACATCCTTGTCAACACTTGTTATTGTCTTCTTTATTACAGCCACTCTAACAAGTGTGCAGTGGTATCACATCATGGTTTTGTTGCATTTTGGCTTTTCTTAACATCTTTATTGGAGTATGATTGCTTTACAATGTTGTGTTAGTTTCTGCTGTATAACAAAGTGAATCAGCTATATGCATACATATATCCCTATATATGCTCCCTCTTGCGTCTCCCTCGCACCCTCCCTATCCCACCCCTCTAGGTGGTCACAAAGCACCGAGCTGATCTCCCTGTGCTATGCGGCTGCTTCCCACTAGCTAGCTATTTTACATTTGGTAGTGTGTATATGTCAATGCCACTCTCTCACTTCGTCCCAGCTTACCCTTCCCCCTAGCTTACCCTTCCCCCTCCCCATATCCTCAAGTCCATCCTCTACGTCTGCATCTTTATTCCTGTCCTGCCCCTAGGTTCATCAGAACTATATTTTTTAGATTCCATATATATGTGTTAGCATATGGCATTTGTTTATCTCTTTCTGACTTACTTCACTCTGCATGACAGACTCTAGGTCCATCCACCTCACTACAAATAACTCAATTTCGTTTCTTTTTATGGCTGAATAGTATTCCATTGTATATATGTGCCACATCTTCTTTAACCATTCATCTGTTGATGGACATTTAGGTTGTTTCCATGTCCTGGCTATTGTAAATAGTGCTGCAATGAACATTGTGGTACATGACTCTTTTTGAATTATGGTTGTCTCATGGTAAATGCCCAGTAGTGGGATTGCTGGGTCATATGATAGCTCTATTTTCAGTTTTTTAAGGAACCTCCATACTGTTCTCCACAGTGGCTGTATCAATTTACATTCCCACCAACAGTGCAAGAGGGTTCCCTTTTCTCCACACCCTCTCCAGCATTTATTGTTTGTAGATTTTTTGATGATGCCCATTCTGACTGGTGTGAGGTGATACCTCATTGTAGGTTTTTTTTTTTATAAATTTATTTATTTAATGTATTTCATTTTTGGCTGCATTGGGTCTTCGTTGTTGCATGCAGGCATTTCTCTGGTTATGGCGAGCGGGGGGCTACTCTTCATTGCGGTGCACAGGCTTCTCATTGCGGTGGCTTCTCTTGTTGCGGAGCACTGGCTCTAGACACGTGGGCTTCAGTAGTTGTCGCTCGCGGGCTCTAGAGCGCAGGCTCAGTAGTTGTGACACATGGGCTTAGTTGTTCCACGGCATGTGGGATCTTCCCAGACCAGGGCTCGGACCTGTGTCTCCTGCATTGGCAGGCACTGCACGACCAGGGAAGCCACCTCATTGTAGTTTTGATTTGCATTTCTCTAATGATTAGTGATGTTGAGCATCCTTTCATGTGTTTGCTGGCAATCTGTATATCTTCTTTGGAGAAATATCTATTTAGGTCTTCTCCCCATTATTGCATTGGATTGTTTGTTTTTTTGATATTGAGCTGCATTAGCTGCTTGTATATTTTAGAGATTAATCCTTTGTCAGTTGCTTCATTTGCAAATATCTTCTCCCATTCTGAGGGTTGTCTTTTCGTCTTGTTTATGGTTTCCTTTGCTGTGCAAAAGCTTTTAAGTTTCATTAGGTCCCATTTGTTTTTGTTTTCATTTCCATTTCTCTAGGAGGTGGGTCAGAAAGGATCTTGCTGTGATTTATGTCATAGTGTGTTCTGCCTATGTTTTCCTCTAAGAGTTTTATAGTGTCTGGCCTTATGTTTAGGTTTTTAATGCATTTTGACTTTATTTTTGTGAATGGTGTTAGGAAGTGTTCTAATTTCATTCTTTTACATGTAGCTGTCCAGTTTCTCCAGCACCACTTATTGAAGAGGGTGTCTTTTCTCCAGTGCATATTCTTGCCTCGTTTATCAAAGATAAGGTGACCATATGTGCATGGGTTTATCTCTGGGCTTTCTATCCTGTTCCATTGATCTGTATTTCTGTTTTTGTGCCAGTACCATACTGTCTTGATTACTGTAGCTTTGTAGTATGGGAGTACATACTTCCATACTACAAAGTCAGGGAGCCTGATTCCTCCAGCTCCGTTTTTCATTCTCAAGGTTGCTTTGGCTATTCGGGGTCTTTTGTGTTTCCATACAAATTGTGCAGTTTTTTGTTCTAGTTCTGTGAAAAATGCCATTGGTAGTTTGATAGGGATTGCACTGAATCTGTAGATTGCTTTGGGTAGTAGAGTCATTTTCACAATGTTGATTCTTCCAATCCAAGAATGTGGTATATCTCTCCGTTTGTATCATCTTTAATTTCTTTCATCAGTGTTTTACAGTTTTCTGCATACAGGTCTTTTGTCTCCTTAGGTAGGTTTATTCCAAGGAACTTTATTTTTTTTTATTGCAATGGTAAATGGGAGTATTTCCTTAATTTCACTTTCAGACTTTTAATCATTAATGTATAGGAATGCAAGAGATTTCTGTGCATTAATTTTGTATCCTACAACTTTACCAAATTCATTGATTAGCTCTAGTAGTTTGCTGTTAGCATCTTTAGGATTCTCTATGTATAGCATCATGTTATCTGCAAACAGTGACAGTTTTACCTCTTCTTTTCCGATTTGGATTCCTTTTATTTCTTTCTCTTCTCTAATTGCTGTGGCTAAAACATCCAAAACTATGTGGAATAACAGTGGTGAGAATGGGCACCCTTGTCTTGTTCCTGATCTTAAAGGAAATGGCTTTTCACCACTGAGAATGATTTTGGCTGTGGGTTTGTCATATATGGCCTTTATTATGTTGAGGTAGGTTCCCTCTATGCCCACTTTCTGGAGAGTTTTTATCATAAATGGGTATTGAATTTTGTCAAAAGCTTTTTCTGCATGTATTGAGGTTATCATATGTTTTTTATCCTTCAGTTTCTTAATATGGTGTATCACATTGATTGATTTGCGTATATTGAAGAATCCTTGCATTCCTGGGATAAACCCCACTTGATCATGCTGTATGATCCTTTTAATGTGCTGTTGGATTCTGTTTGCTAGTATTTTGTTGAGGATTTTTACATCTATGTTCATCAGTGATATTGGCCTGTAGTTTTCTTTTTCTGTGACATCTTTGTCTGGTTTTGGTATCAGGATGATGGTGGCCTCGTAGAATGAGTTGGGGAGTGGTCCTCCCTCTGCTATATTTTGGAAGAGTTTGAGAAGGATAGGTGTTAGCTCTTCTCTAAATGTTTGAGAATTCTCCTGTGAAGCCATCTGGTCCTGGGCTTTTGTTTGTTGGAAGATTTCTAATCACTGTTTCAATTTCACTGTTTGTGACTGGTCTGTTTATATTTTCTATTTCTTCTTGGTTCAGTCTCGGAAGGCTGTGCTTTTCTAAGAATTTGTCCATTTCTTCCAAGCTGTCCATTTTATTGGCATATAGTTGCTTGTAGTAATCTCTCATGATCCTATGTATTTCTGCAGTGTCAGTTGCTACTTCTCCTTTTTCATTTCTAATTCTGTTGATTTGAGTTTTCTCCCTTGTTTTCTTGATGAGTCTGGCTAATGGTTTCTCAATTTTGTTTATCTTCTCAAAGAACCAGCTTTTAGTTTCATTGATCTTTGCCATTGTTTCGTTCATTTGTTTTTTATTTATTTCTGATCTGATCTTTATGATTTCTTTCCTTCTGCTAACTTTGGGGTTTTTTTTGTTCTTTCTCTAGTTGCTTTAGGTGTAAGGTTGGGTTGTTTATTTGAGATTTTCTTGTTTCTTGAGGTAGGATTGTATTGCTATCAACTTCCTTCTTACAACTGCTTTTGCTGCATCCCATAGGTTTGGGGTCGTCGTCTTTTGTCATTTGTTTCTAGGTATTTTTTGATTTCCTCTTTGATTTCTTCAGCGATCTCTTGGTTATTTAGTAGCATATTGTTTAGCCTCCATGTGTTTGTATTTTTTACAGTTTTTTTCCTGTAATTGATATCTAGTCTCATAGCATTGTGATCAGAAAAGATACTTGATATGATTTCAATTTTCTTAAATTTGCCAAGGCTTGATTTGTGACCCTAGATACGGTCTATCCTGGAGAATGTTCCATGAGCACTTGAGAAGAAAGTGCATTCTGTTGTTTTTGGATGGAATGTCCTATAAATATCAATTAAGTCCATCTTGTTTAATGTGTCATTTAAAGCTTGTGTTTCCTTATTTATTTTCATTTTGGATGATCTGTCCATTGGTGAAAGTGGGGTGTTAAAAGTCCCCTGCTATTATTGTGTTACTGTTGATTTCCCATTTTATGGCTGTTAGCATTTTCCTTATGTATTGAGGTGCTCCTGTGTTGGGTGCATAAACATTTACAATTGTTGTATCTTCTGGATTGATCCCTTGATCATTATGTAGTGTCCTTCTTTGTCTCTGGTAATCGTCTTTATTTTAAAGTCAATGAGAATTGCTACGCCAGCTTTCTTTTGATTTCCATTTGCATGGAATATCTTTTTCAGTCTGTATACGTCCCTAGGTCTAAAGTGGGTCTCTTGTAGACAGTATATATACAGGTCTTGTTTTTGTTTCCATTCAGCCAGTCTATATCTTTTGGTTGGAGCATTTAATCCATTTACATTTAAGATAACTATCGATATGTATGTTCCTATTACCATTTTCTTAATTGTTTTGGGTTTGTTATTGTAGGTCTTTTCCTTCTCTTGTGTTCCCTGCCTAGAGAAGTTCCTTTAGCATTTGTTGTAAAGCTGGTTTGGTGGTGCTGAATTCTCTTAACTATGTTTGTCTGTAAAGGTTTTAATTTCTCCGTTCAATCTGAATGAGATCCTTGCTGGGTAGAGTAATCTTGCTTTTAGGTTTTTCCCTTTCATCACTTTAAATATGTCCTGCCACTCCCTCCTGGCTTGCAGAGTTTCTGCTCAAAGATCAGCTGTTAACCTTATGGGGATTCCCTTATATGTTATATGTTGCTTTTCCCTTGTTGCTTTTAATATTTTTTCTTTGTATTTAATTTTTGATAGTTTGATTAATATGTGTCTTGGCGTGTTTCTCTTTGGTTTATCCTGTATGGGACTCCCCACACTTCCTGGACTTGACTAATTCCTTTCCCATGTTAGGGAAGTTTTCGACTATAACCTCTTCAAATATTTTCTCAGACCCTTTCTTTCTTTCTTTCTTCTTCTTCTGGGACCCCTATAATTTGAATGTTGGTGCATTTAGTGTTGTCCCAGAGGTCTCTGAGACTGTCCTCAATTCTTTTCATTTTTTTTTTCTTTATTCTGCTCCCTGGCAGTTATTTCCACCATTTTATCTTCCAGCTCACTTATCCGTTCTTCTGCCTCAGTTATTCTGCTATTGATTCCTTCCAGGGTACTTTTAATTTCAGTTATTGTGTTGCTCATCACTGTTTGTTTGCTCTTGAGTTCTTCTGGATCCTTGTTAACTGTTTCTTATATTTTCTCCGTTCTGTTTCCAAAATTTTGGATCATCTTTACTATCATTACTCTGAATTATTTTTCAGGTAGGTTGCCTATTTCATCTTCATTTATTTGGTTTTGTGGGGTTTTATCTTGCTCCTTCATCTGTAACATATTTTTCTGTCGTTTCTTTTTTCTTTTTTTTTTTTTTTGATGGGTGGGGCTGTATTCCTGTCTTGCTGGTTGTTTGGCCTGAGGCGTCCAGCAGTGGAGTTTGCAGGCAGTTGGATAGAGCTGGGTCTTGGTGCTGAGATTAGGACCCATGGGAGGCCTCACTCCAATTAATACTCCCTGGGGTCTGAGGTTCTTTGTTAGTCCAGCAGTTTGGACTCAGAGCTCCCACTACAGGAGCTCAGGCCCGACCTCCAGCCTGGGAACCAATATCCCACAAGCCGGTTGCTAGCGGTTCCTCCCATCCCCTTAGGTGTCCGTGATCCCCCAACGGTGCCTGGTAGGTTCCCTAGTTGTGCGGAGATGCGAATTCCGCGTCCTCCTAGTCCACCATCTTGACTCAGCCCTCCTTCACATCATGGTTTTGATTTGCACTTCCTCAGTGACTAATGTTGAGCATCCTTCTACATGTTTATTTGCCATTTGTACACCTTGTTTGGAGAAACGGTCATTCAAGTCCTTTCCCCATTTTTTAATTGGGTTGTCTTTTAATTATTGAGCTGTAAGAGTTCTTTATATATCTTTTATATATACAGGTCTCTTTCATATATATGATTTGCAATATTTTCTCCCAGGATGTAGAGTGTCTTTTGACTTTTTAGATAGTGTCCTCGGAAGTACAAATGTTTTTAATTTTGATAAAGCCCAACTTCTCAATCTTCTCTTTTATTGCTTGTGCAAGACTCTAATCCAAGATCACAAAGATTTACTCCTGTGTTTTCTTCGCAGTTTTCTATTTTAGCTCTTACATTTAGGTCTTTGATCTATTTTGAGTTAATTTGGGGGTATGGTATGCAAGCCCAGCAGAGTGCCCCCAAACCTCCTCACAGTAAACACTGCTAACAATTTGGCATTTATCTTTTCAGACTTGTTTTCTAAATCCGTGGGATTCTTTTCCAGAGATTATGTTCATCAGAATACAGTGGCATAGATTATTTTAGAGTTCACCTACACCAACAAATTTAGCTCAAATGTATCTGTAATCCTGATACCCAATTTCTACCACATTGAGAATCCGTTCAAAATACATTCTATTCCATCCTTTCTAATTTCACCATATTCACCCTCTTAGGCTACCAAAGCCCAGATACATAGTGACAGTGTTTCATTAATTGGCTACAACATAATTCTAACAGACCAAGTTAATGTTCTCTTTTGGTACCTGTCCAGACAAGTCACCAAGGGTGTTATTTTCCTGTAGTCAGCCCTGGAGAGATAGGATGACGATAACCTATGAGTGGATTCTTCTAATCTTCAATCTTGTACTTGATAGAATAAAGCCTTCATTTCTCTATGACAGCCCTACAGTCTTCTAGAAGCCTTTGGCTATCCATTTATGATGCTTTTTCTGCCTGCTGGTAGAAACGCTGGATAACTACTTTTTCCTTCTCTAAAATCCAGTATGAGTGATTTGGGAGAATACAATGAAATTCTGTTATCATATATTCTTTTTCAGTACAAGGTACAAAGACATACCTTTCACTCATCCCATCCTTGCTCACCAATCTGATTTGAAAAGTATCCTCAAACATTTCTATTAATTCATGCTGAGTGACTCTGTCAGGGAAGTTCTTGATCAAAAGTGTTTTGCCATTTCCATCTTCATAAACACAAAAAGAGTATTTTTAGTCTGAGTTTAGATCTCATAAGCATCAAGAGTTCTCTAAGAGAGAAAAAATACTTCTCAAAGAGTTGGAGAGTAGTACATATTCCTTCATTTAACAATATTTGGGGACTTCCCTGGTGGTCCAGTGGTAAAGAATCCACCTTCCAATGCAGGGGACGCAGGTTCAATCCCTGGTCGGGGAACTAAGATCCCACATACTGCAGGGCAACGAAGCCCGCGCGCTGCAAACTACAGAGCCCACCTGCCCTGGAGCCTGCACACTGCAAGCAGAGAGAGAAAACCTGCATGCCACAACTAGAGAGAAGCCCGCGCGCGCCGTAACAAAAAGATCTCTCCTGCCTCAACAAAGATCCCATGTGCCATAACTAAGACCTGACGCAACCAAAAAAATAATAATAATAAATAAGGAAGATAAATAAATATTTTAAAAAACAAACATTTGCACACAGCGTCTGGGTGACGACGGCCTGTGCTATGTGCTGGCTGTGAAAATACGGACTTGGCCTCCACTCTTGAGAATGTAGTCTTGTTGGGGAAAAGGCTAGTAAACAAATAGTCACATAATTACAAACTGTGGTAAATGTCAGGAAGGAAAAGTAAAAAGGGAAATGAGAACATCAAATAGAGAAGATTTAACTTAGTCTGGGGGTAAGGGAAAACTTTTCTGATCTGCAGAGGTGACCTTTAAGCTGAGACTCTTGGATGGATTGTCAGTAGCCAGGGGATGAGTCACGAACATTAGGACAGAGAAGGTGAGCCGTGCGGCTACAGCAGAAGGAGTGAGCACAGTAGAGAGAGTCTGTGCTGTGGAAGTAGGCGACTTGCTAGAAGCTGAGGAGTGCTTGCACGGAGTAAGAAAGAATACGACATTCCTGTCTGATGCAGCGTCTTCTAGGTACACAGGTATCTCTGAACAAGTTACCTTGCTTGCATTCGTTTCTTTGTTTCCTTTCCCTTTTCGGTTTCTTCCATTTAATTTCATATCCAAGGACGTTTGTCTCACTAAGTTCCAGGGCTTTTTCCTGGTCGTCAGCAGATTTAAAATTCACATAACCAAATCTCCTACAGAGATGCAGCCGAAAAGGAAAAAAAAACACAAGTAGAGTCAAAAGGCATATGCCTTCCAGCTGGCTACTCACACTGGCTGTGAAAGTGGAAATTAGCATTGAGTCAAACGCAGCTGTCAAATTTTACAAATTAAAACCAAGCCTCCCCCAACTGGCAATATGGGTGCCATCAAGTAACTGGAGAGCAGCAGTTCTCACCTGGGGTGAGTCTGACAATATATGGAGACATCTTTGGCCGTCACAACTGGGGGACTACTTCTAGCATCTAGTGGATAGAATCCAGGGATGCTGTTGAACAGCCCCCGCCCCCAACAAGGAATTAGCTGGCCCCAAAGTTTAATAGTGCAAGAGTCGAGAAGCCCTCCTCCGGGGCAAGGACTGAGAGTCAGGGCAAACTCACCCGCTGAAATCATTATTAGTTTTCTAACTACTGGCCAGATTTAACCAAAAGCTATAAAAAATGAAACTTGAAATGACACGTTTTTGAATTTCTGTTTTAAGAAACAGCCATTGCACTTGTGAGTTGAAACAAAAATATCTTTTTTTTTTTTTTTTTGGCCATGCCATGCATCTTGTGGGATCTTTTTTTTAAATAAATTTATTTATTTTTGGCGGCATTGGGTCTTTGTTGCTGCGCGCGGGCTTTCTCTAGTTGTGGCGAGCAGGGGCTACTCTTCATTATGGTGCACGGGCTTCTCATTGCGGTGGCTTCTCTTGCTGTGGAGCATGGACTCTAGGCATTCAGTCTTCAGGAGTTGTGGCACACGGGCTCAGTAGTTATGGCTCGCTGGCTCACGCAGGGTCAGTAGTTGTGACGCACTGCCTTAGCTGCTCCGTGGCATGTGGGATCTTCCCAGACCAGGCCTTGAACCTGTGTCCCCTGCACTGGCAGGCGGATTCTTAACCACTGCACCACCAGGGAAGCCCCGGCTTGTGGGATCTTAGTTCCCTAACCAGGGATTGAACCCATGCCCACGGCAGTGAAAGCACAGAGTCCTAACCACTGGACCACCAGGGAACTCCCCAAAATATCATTCTTAAAACAGAACGTGTTGGCAAACTCAAAGGCTATTAGAGTAAGTTTCCTTTTTTTTTGTGGGGGGGGGCTGTGCTGGGTCTTCGTTGCTGCCTGCGGGCTTTCTTCTAGTTGCAACGAGCGGGGACTACTCTTCGTTGCAGTGCACAGGCTTCTCGTTGTGGTGGCTTCTCTTGTTGCGGAGCACAGGCTGTAGGTCCACAGGCTTCAGTAGCTGTGGCACACGGGCTCAGCAGTTGTGGCTTGCAGGCTCTAAAGTGCAGGCTCAGTAGTTGTGGCGAACGGCTTAGTTGCTCCGCAGCATGTGGGATCCTCTAGGACCAGGGCTCAAACCCGTGTTCCCTGCATTAGCCGGTGGATTCTTAACCACTGCGCCACCAGGGAAGTCCCAAGAATTTTTTTTTAAATGCAAAAGGAATGTTTATTTACTACAAACACAACAATGTTTCACAATATAGTTAATAAAAAGTGCAAGCAGAGCAATGTGTCAAAAGTTGTGGCATTACCTCTGGAGCCAGAATGCTGGGCTCAAATCCTGACCCTGCCACTTTCTAACTGTGTGATATTCGGTATGTCACTTAACTTCTCTGTGCCTCAATTTCCTCCTTTGTAAAATGGAGATAATGACAATAATTACTGCTGAGAATTGTCTTATGGATTCAATGAGTTAAATAAACAAGGAACAATGCCTGGTACAGTGAGTACTCAATGAATGTTTACTATTATTATTATCTTTTCATTTCTACCTAAGAAATTCTGAGTACCATAAAATAAGCATGCTCACACCCAAGACATATGCTTCTGATGAGAAAGAAGTAAGAAAGGATGAAATTCAATTCAGCAAAAAAGCAGAACTGATACAGAACCTATATTTGCCACCAAAGCTAGGGGTTTTGTGATTAAATCTGTGTTCGTTTAAAATAATTCTAGGCAAATAACATTGCTCACAGTTGGAAAATCATGAAAACATGTTTCTGTAAAGACCTGGAAGATCTTGTGATTAGTTTAGTATTTTGGTTGGAAACATGGGATAGCAAAATTTAATATAATGGATTTATTAAACGAGCCACTGAAGGACTTTAAATACTCATTCTGAACTGCAAGAGGCTGAGGTAATATCTTATAAAGGGCGAAGAACAAGTAACAAAAGGATCTGACAAGAATAATAATTGTTGGGCTGATAAACGCTTAACGACACCCTTAATTTACCAGTATTTACCTGGGCAAGCCAACTCTGACACCAAGAACTGCGACGTCATTCTTAGCAAAAAATTCACTAAGACCAGTTTTTAGTTCAGCAACAGTTTTGTTGAAATTCAGGTTTCCAACAAATAGTTTGAAACTTACAGGTGGTTTAGCTGACATACAAAAAGGCAAAGAAAAGGAGGGAGAGAGGGAGAGGGAGAGAGAGAGAGAGAGAGAAAGAAAGAACTCAAAGAAACAGTTCAGAAAGAATGACGCTAAAAAAAATTTCCATTGAAGAATCTGGCATATTGTAACACCAGGCTGCAATTAAAATCCCTTTGTCCATCATTTGGGCTAACAGAGTTTTGGTTTTCGCCAATATGAAACTCTCCACGTGTCTCTTGTGCTCTAAAACGCAGCAAAGAAGTTACCTTCTAATTTCTGAATTTTGGTTTCAGGGGAAGCATTCTGTTTGGTCATTTCTTCCTTCTGGTTTATCAGGTGGTTTCTTCATAGGCTCTGTGGGCAAAAGCCAGAATACAGTTTTTTGTTTCTTTGGTTTTTTAAAAAAATAAATTTATTTATTTATTTTGGCTGTGTTGGGTCTTCGTTGCTGCACGGACTTTCTCTAGTTGCTGCGTGCGGGGTCTACTCTTTGTTGTGGTGCGCGGGCTTCTCATTGCGGTGGCTTCTCTTGCTGTGCAGCACGGGCTCGAGGCACGCGGGCTTCAGTAGTTGTGGCACGCGAGCTCAGTAGTTGTGGCTCACAGGCTCTAGAGAGCAAGCTCAGTAGTCATGGTGCATGGGCTTAATTGCTCCACGGCATGTGGGATCTTCCCAGACCAGGGCTCGAACCCGTGTCCTCTGAGTTGGCAGGCAGATTCTTAACCACTGTGCTACTAGGCAAGTCCCCAGAATATAGTATTTTTAATCATCTGTCTGTGCCACTACTGAGTAAAGTGGGAGCTTTTACACTGTCCACAAATACACCTACACTGTGCCTATTCTCCACAAGATGCCTGGGTTAGGTCTGGTCAGAATACTTTTAATTGGATTTTTTTTCTTCTTTTTTGTGGTACGCGGGCCTCTCACTGTTATGGCCTCTCTCGTTGCGGAGCACAGGCTCCAGACGCGCAGGCTCAGCGGCCATGGCTCACGGGCCCAGCTGCTCCGCGGCACGTGGGATCTTCCCCGACCAGGGCACGAATCCGCGTCCCCTGCATCAGCAGGCGGACTCTCAACCACTGTGCCACCAGGGACGCCCCAGAATACTTTTAAAAGCATTTATAAATTAATTAGGAAAAGTTCTTCAAGTTCACAAAAGAACTTCAACAGCCCTGTCCAACAGCCTCGCTTATAACTCTAATTCCTTGATACTGGCCACCACTTAACAAAACTGGTTTAGGTCATTCTGACCTTCCTCTTCCTCACAGCCTTTGTCATCACCCTTATGGTCCTGCTCATCTTCCTCTGCCCCCAGGGGAAAGGCTTTTCTCCCCCTGGCCCATGAAGGATACAGGGCTTCTTTTTCAGAATCTAAATGAAAACCCACCCAATCAATTACTGCCACACAGACTTGTTAAGAATGAAAATGACAAGTTGTTCTTTCAGAGAAACTGCTCGTAAGTCTGACTGTATACACAGATCTAAGAAAAAAATTCGCTGTCACTTTAAGCTTTTATTTGAAATAATTTAAAATGTATTATTGTATTTTCATAACAATGCTAAGAATTATACTGCTTTGGAAGCAATACCATTTAAAATGTTACACAGACGCCATCAGGACATAAAAATCACTCAGAGTGAAATCTGGGGGACAATTAACCTGCCTGGCTCCTAAGCGCAAGGAGAGAAAGAGTGTACAATATTCAAAGAGAAAACTCTGATTCTGGTCATGTGGACAGCAGAAGTCAAATGTCCACTGGGACTCCTCAAGCCAAGCCTGGAGAATCGGCCGGGGATGCCAAGGGTGGTACTTCCACAGAACCCATTCGAGAGCCATGTGCAATGGCACATAGGGCTGACCCCTGACAGCCACCAGCACGGATGTCCCCAGAGGGGGCTCTTTACGTCCCTCATCCTGACACAACTCACAGTTCTTACCTTCATCCTCCTCAGCGTTCTCATGTCACTTCTCATCGTTTGCGAGCATGGCACTCCTCCTGTCTTTTGGCAACTTGGCCCCTGTGGCTCCCTTCCTGCATGGTGATATTAATTTCTCAGCAAACATGGGAGCCAGCAACTTTTTTTTCTCGATTTTATTTCCTGGAGCACTAGTAATCTTCCTACATTTTTCTGAGGGACATCAACCTAGAGGAGGAAGAACAACAATGAAGACATGTCTCCTCTGTGGCCAGGAGGCGACAGTCACATTGCACAGTCAGCAAGTGCAAGACCTGCTCAGGCCCACGTTTCAACGTCTGTGCTGATTTCTCCAGGATGAATTTCTCGGTGTGCAGTAAAAGAGCTCCCAGCACCAGAATTACCTGGCACGCTTGTCTAAGAAAAAAAGAGAAAAAGAAAATTCTTGGATTTCACTTAGAGCTTCGAAATCAGAATCTCTACAGGGAAGGATCTAGGTTTCTAAAAGTATGCAAGGAAAACATACCAAGTCAACTACTGTTTAGGTGGCTCAGTGTGTCTGTAGCGTCCCAACTCTCTGCATTCAAGGAAAACACCAAAGGAGAGGACCCCCACGCAGGCACCTGAAACATACACAGGAATGAGAGCCAGGCCCCCAAAATTGGACCTCATGCTTCCTAATTACACCACTGATTCCCAACACAGAGCTACTAAAAATTGGGCACAGTATTATAAAACTAAAAAGAGTGTACAATATTCAAAGAGAAAACTCTGATTCTGGTCATGTGGACAGCAGAAGTCAAATGTCCACTGGGACTCCTCAAGCCAAGCCTGGAGAATCGGCCGGGGATGCCAAGGGTGGTACTTCCACAGAACCCATTCGAGAGCCATGTGCAATGGCACATAGGGCTGACCCCTGACAGCCACCAGCACGGATGTCCCCAGAGGGGGCTCTTTACGTCCCTCATCCTGACACAACTCACAGTTCTTACCTTCATCCTCCTCAGCGTTCTCATGTCACTTCTCATCGTTTGCGAGCATGGCACTCCTCCTGTCTTTTGGCAACTTGGCCCCTGTGGCTCCCTTCCTGCATGGTGATATTAATTTCTCAGCAAACATGGGAGCCAGCAACTTTTTTTTCTCGATTTTATTTCCTGGAGCACTAGTAATCTTCCTACATTTTTCTGAGGGACATCAACCTAGAGGAGGAAGAACAACAATGAAGACATGTCTCCTCTGTGGCCAGGAGGCGACAGTCACATTGCACAGTCAGCAAGTGCAAGACCTGCTCAGGCCCACGTTTCAACGTCTGTGCTGATTTCTCCAGGATGAATTTCTCGGTGTGCAGTAAAAGAGCTCCCAGCACCAGAATTACCTGGCACGCTTGTCTAAGAAAAAAAGAGAAAAAGAAAATTCTTGGATTTCACTTAGAGCTTCGAAATCAGAATCTCTACAGGGAAGGATCTAGGTTTCTAAAAGTATGCAAGGAAAACATACCAAGTCAACTACTGTTTAGGTGGCTCAGTGTGTCTGTAGCGTCCCAACTCTCTGCATTCAAGGAAAACACCAAAGGAGAGGACCCCCACGCAGGCACCTGAAACATACACAGGAATGAGAGCCAGGCCCCCAAAATTGGACCTCATGCTTCCTAATTACACCACTGATTCCCAACACAGAGCTACTAAAAATTGGGCACAGTATTATAAAACTAAATGACTAAAGATGAAAATTTTAGCAGAACACTGAATGAAGTCTCGCCACATACAAAAGGAGAAAATGAAGAACTATGGGCGGTGGATGACCATGTGAAAACACAGCAAGAAGGCAGACATCTACACGCCAAGGAGAGAGGCCTCAGAAGTAACCAAATTGCCAACAACTTGATCCGGCCTCCTGAACTGAGAGAAAGTAAATTTCTGTTGTTTCAGCCACCCATACATCTGTGATATTTTATTATGGCAGCCCCAGCAAAAACACAACTGGTGTGTGTGTGTGTGTGTATGTGTGTATGTATATGTATGTGTGTATATATACATACACACATACAGACCTCAACCCACATCACAGGAAGAGATGAGTCACTATAATATGTGATTAGCATTACTGGCTATGAACAATATTTACAGGCAAACAAGATGAGGGACCAGTTCATCTGGCATAGGAATGACATGGGATCAGGGAAGGCACGTGAAAGAGACTAGGGTTTGAATTAAATAATTTCAACGAGCCCACAGTAGGGTATGGTTAGCCTAGAAGTTAATCTAACTGTGATACTACCACTATATGCTGCACCGATCAGAGTAAACGGTCACAGGCATCACATTTTAAAGAGGAATGACCAAAGGCTGCCAGCGTGAACAGTCTAGAACCATAACACATGCATCTCAGTTTAAAGAAAATATAATGTGACTATTCCTATTTTCCTCTGAGCTAACACAGTCTGGGTTCCGAAACAAAAGTTGCATTCACCAAGAATTTTTTGGCTCTGATTGGTATAGAGAGTTAATGCACTGTGTTGTGGACATCACAGTACAGTAGGTGCTCTCCTAACTATGTCTACTAACTATGTCCACTTAACTGTGTCACATTAAGCTAGTCTGTGGCTGGATTAAATGGCCATCTCAATTCCAAACAGGATTTACTAACTTGATGCCTATGAAATGCATGTGAAAAGCACATGCGGCTAATGGGCTACTAAGTGGTACTCAGTACACCTGGAAATTTCTGATCCTATAAGCTGAACTGTATCCTTAACAAGCCTCAGTCTTTTGTTCGCAAACCTACATATGACCGTTGTAGTTGCAGTTTCAATTACATAATAAATGTCATATAAACCAATCAGATTAATGCAAAAAGTTATTGAATCTAGTAAAACAAAGTTGAACGCTTTAGACATACTCAATAAAGCTCAAAAAGTGCAGTCAAATTAGGTGTGGGTGATGAACCATAAAAGAATGGGGAAAAAAATGTAAAAATGTAGGCGTCTGTTTTCGAATTGCTTTCCTAGGGTTTAAGTTTTGCCTTGTTTTAAAGAAACAAATTTTAAATTGCAAAAGATACACAATGGGTATACTTTATACTAAGATAAGCTACTGCAACAGTGAACTCAAAGTCAAAGACAAAGCCTTAGCCCCATAACAAAAGATTGGAAATTGAATACCTATCTGTCTCTCCAAAAGAGCTGCTTGGGCCAAGACTGAGACATGAACCAGGAAAGAGCAGGGGCTTTGGATTCGGCAGAACCAAATGCATAACGCGGGTTCTGTCACTTATTATTTGTCACTTATTAGCTCATGAAACCATGAGCAAGTTGGTCAATGACTAAATCTCTTTTCCTGTCTATAAAATGGAGCTAAGGATCTCTACCTAACATGGTCACTGTGAGGATGAAATGAGATAGTGCATCAAGTCCTAGCATAGTGGCTGCACAGATGAAGCATTCAATATTCATTAACTGTGTACCCACTCACCCACCGCAATGCTTTTAGGGCCCAACTTAAACCTATCTACATTGTAATACTAATGCAGAGGCTCCCAGCCAGAAACAGAACATATTAGGGACCTAAATATTTGCTGAAAGGATAAATATGGAAACATATGTTTGGTGGACACACAAACTAATGGAATTGAAGGAAGTAATTTTAAGAATCAAGAGATTTTTCTTTCAAACCGGTATTTCCAGGCATCAAAATCACTTTTCAAACAAGGAACACTTTTGTATTTCCCAAATAAACTGCACTTAGTCACAATGTACTTTTCTTTTTGCATAACACTAATATTTAGTTTGCTAATATTTTGTTTGGAATTTTTACATCTATGCTCATGAGAGTGGTCTGTAACATTCTTTTCTAAAAATAACCTTGTCAGATTTTGGTATTGAGTTTAGGGTGAGCTTGTGAAACTAGTTGGAAAATGTTCACAAAACCACTTTTCAGATCAAACAATGCAGTTTAACTGCTTTCCTCTGGATTTTGATTGTTGACATTAGTAAGTTACTGTGCTGCACAATGTACGCATAGTTACCTCATCTCTACTGCCATTATCCTTATCTTCTGACGTTACATCTTCCCCATCTTCTTGTTTTGTTTTGTTTTTTGTTTTTTTTTGCGGTACGCAGGCCTCTCACTGTCGTGGCCTCTCCCGTTGCGGAGCATAGGCTCCGGACGCGCAGGCTCAGCGGCCATGACTCACGGACCCAGCCGCTCTGCGGCACGTGGGATCCTCCCAGGCCGGGGAACTAACCCATGTCCCCTGCATCGGCAGGCGGACTCCCAACCACTGCGCCACCAGGGAAGCCCTCATCTTCCCCATCTTCTATCTCCTCTGGGGAAAGGCTCATTTTCTTCAGTTCACCTTGATTTGTTTTCCTGCTTCAAATGGACAAGATTATTAGGCACATCACAGGGACTTCAACATTCCAGGCTATGCACCTTTTGCCTCTAGTATTCGTGTTAAGTTTCCATTTGCAATAAGTCCGTGTTAGGCCTCATCCTAGTTATTTTCATTTGGAATCTTTTACTCTCACCAGCTAATATCAAAATATATTGCACAGATAATTTTTGGTATATGTTTGTAGGTTAGGTCTCCCATACCTTCTCTTCTGCCACGATCTAGAAATGAAACTCCTCGAGGTAAAAAAGGTATTCCTCCCTTTTCCTCTCATTCTGCTCCCTTCACCATCGTTTTCAAGTAACTCTGATGCTCTTAAAAATTAGTAATTCCACCACCGACTGCTCAAACGGAAGCACACGGGACCAAAATAAAGCCCCCATAGCGGAACAAAATCAGTACCTACAATTCCAGTGTCTTTACCTCTCCAGACTGAGAACTCAGTGTTAACGGGAGCAGCTTCCATCTCTACCCCCATCAAAATTAACAACACAAGTGAGTCTCAAGCCAGGACCTTTAACCATCACTTCCCAAATTAACCCGCACAGTGTTGTCCCTGACGAGTACTCCTCCCCTTAAGGCTATCGCTGGTGTAGGGCCCCGCCCAGTCAAAGCCCAGCTGGCCACCACGCGCGGCCACCTGCACTACACGCCCGGGAAGAGCCTGCAGCAGCCCGCAGGCGCCGACACGCTGAGATCGCCCTCCCAGCCGCCTCCCAGAACTCTAGGCCCAGGCAGAATACAGCACGGAAGAGAATGGCGCCCTTGTGACTCCGCCTCGCTGCCTTTAGGCCAGTCCCGAACCGCAATCCTCGGGGGGCGGGCAGTGCGCGAGCCTGCGGGCGGGGTCTCGAGCCGGGGCAGCAAGTGTTGCGCCTGCGCGCAGGGCGGACATTTTGGTTTGGGCGGGCCCGGGAGGCCCCTGAGTGGGTCAGGTGGGCGCTAGCCGTGAGTGCAGCGCTTCCGTGGAAGGAGGCACGGGTTTCGCTACATGCGAGGACCCAGGGTCGGTTCCAGCCTTTCACATCCGTTAATCCGGTTAGGCAGCCACCCCCTCATTGGGGTGTGTGTTAGTACCCTCGACATTTTCAGCCTAGAAGGAGGCACAGACCTTACAGCGCGAGGTGGAGCGGAGACCAGAACCCGGCAGTCGGCCTCTTGACCCCGGGGAAACTTCCCTCGCTGCCCACCCGCGTCTGAAGCTGCCCCTCAAAGCAGTTAGTGACAGTAGTAATGGTCACAGCTAAAACATTAATATCTGTTTTGTGCCAGACCTTATACTGGTTGCTTTTCATACATTTTATCATGGACTTTTCAAAACAAATCTGTGACTTAGAATCGGTTACTGGTTTCCCAGGCTCACAGAGTGAGGTTAAGGAACTCGTCGGAGGCCATTGATTTGCATCCTCAATTACTTAATATGGTCTCTTATTTAATTTGAATTGAGCCATCTTTAATATGTGCTCTCTCAACGACCATTAGCACCATTAGGCCCTGTAGTAGGATCAAAATTCTAGGAATAATACCCACATTGGGATTTGAAAATGAGCACTTTGGGTCATGTGTGTGTTTTTGTGGGGTGGGGAAGGGTGGTCCCGAGTAAGGGGCCCTGCTTTTGTCCTAGCTTCAGAAAGTCCCAAATTGGGAAGGAAGAAGCGTAAGAAGAACGATTTGCCTACATATTTTAGATTTGGTACTTGACTGAATATAGTAAAAGAATATTGACCAATAGGATTTATCTCTGGAATGCCAGATGTCGCAAGGTAAGTTAATAATGTCAAACTAAGAGACTAAAGGAAGAAAAATACACATCTTTTAGTTAAACCTTATCTGAAAATGTAGAATATTTGATGACAAAAATTAAGCATTCTTATTAAAATCTGTAATAAGAACTTGGGATATGAATGTCACTCTTAAGACACAGCAAGATTATGACAGAGCAAAAAAATTATGACAGATTTGGCCATGTTACAGTTTAAAACCTTTGGGTGCAAGAATCTCTATAAACAAATTTAAAACATAAGGAACAAATTGGGAAGAAATATTTGTAACATATATAATAAAAAGTTAGTATCAGAATATGAAAAACTACAATAAGAAAAAGGCAAACAGGGACTTTCCTGGTGGTCCAGTGGTTAAGACGCTGCGCTTCCAATGCATGGGAGGGTGGCTGATTCCACCCCTGGTTAGGGAACTAAGATCCCACATGCCATGGGGTGCAGCCAAAAGTTAAAAACAAACAAACAAACAAACCAACAAATACGGGCAAAGGATATGAAAAGTAGTTTTCAGAAGAAATTTAGATGGCAGGAAAAGACAATGAAGAGATGCTCAGCTATACAACCACCAGGAAAAATATCATTTAAAACAATAATACTATTTTGTATCATCAGATTAACAGGAATTAAAACATCAAGCAAGTGTCTGGGGATTGTGGGGAAACTGGCGAGAAGGCAAATTGTTACTGTAGGAGGAAAAATATCTTTTTCCTCTACCTACCTAAATTGTTAGCTGGGGCCCTGTAACAAAAGGCAGATTAGCAAGCGAAAAGCATACAGTTTGATGTGACACAGGAGCCTTCATAAGGAAATGAAGACCTGAAGAAGGGGTTAAACCTGAGTGTTTTGCTAGATTTGATGAAGAGTAGAGGGTGTCACGAAATGTGATAGTGAGGAAAGAAGTGTGACGTAAGTGTGGTCTTGGTGTTCCTCAGTCTTGGAGAAAAGAATGCTTCTTTCCTCTGGGTAGAGGGAGAGCACCTCTCACGTGAGGGTCTTATGACCTGCTTCAGGGGAAGGTCACAGAGTCCTCTCTGCACCTGCTGTGTTACCAATGCATTTGGCTTAAGATATTCAGTATGCCAGGGTGCTGTATTTTGGGGTAGCATATCCCGAACCCCCTCATTACAAACACCTGGAGAGAAATTTGGCGACTTCCTGTTGAGGTAAAAATTCTCCTTCCTTAAATTTAGGAATTCCACTTTTCTCACCTAGAGATAAGGGATCACGCTGATGAAGATACAAATATGTGAATCTTTATTGCAAACTTAAAATTTATTATGGACATTTTCAAGCATACATTATTAAGTAGAATATTATAATGAATCCCTTTTTACCCATCACCTCAATCACTTCAATATTTTTGCAATTCTTTTTTCAGCTATTCCCTGCCCCACTTTTTTTTCCTCTCCCTCTCTCCCTTTTTTTTTTTTTGGCTTGAGTATTTTAATGTGAATCCCAGGCATCCTATTATTTTGCCAGTAAACACTTTATTAAGTACTGATACAGGCTATCAGGATTAATATCATCTAATATCTAGTCTGTGTTCAGTTTTCTGTCTCAAAAATGCCTTTTTGCTGTTAGCATGTTTGTTTGTTTGTTTGTTTGTCTTTTGCTGTTAGCATGTTTTGTTTTGTTTTGTTTTGCAGTACACGGGCCTCTCACTGCCATGGCCTCTCCCGCCGCGGAGCACAGGCTCTGGACGCGCAGGCTCAGGGGCCATGGCTCACGGGCCCAGCCGCTCCGCGGCATGTGGGATCTTCCTGGACCAGGGCACGAACCCGTGTCCCCTGCATCGGCAGGCGGACTCCCAACCACTGCGCCACCAGGGAAGCCCTGTTAGCATGTTTGAATTAGGATTCAAACATTTCCATGCATTACATTTGGTTGATACATCTTTTAAATCTTTTTTGCTTTGTAATAGAAACCCCCTTTTAAATACCATTTATCTGTTGAAGAAACCAAGCCATTTGTCTTACAGAATTTGTCCTTATGCTAGATTTGGCTTACGCCGCTGAGGTGTCTTGAACATGCTCCTCCATCCGCAGTCATCTTGTAAACTGCCAGTTAGATCTGGAGGCTTCCTTACATTCGGCTTCAATTTTTTTTTTTTTATAAATTTATTTATTTTATCTATTTATTTTTGGCTGCGTTGCGTCTTCATTGCTGCGCGTGGGCTTTCTCTAGCTGCGGTGAGCGGAGGCTACTGTTCGTTGTGGTGCGTGGGCTTCTCGTTGCGGTGGCTTCTCTTGCTGCGGAGCACGGGCTCTAGGTGCACGGGCTTCAGTAGTTGTGACACGTGGACTCAGTAGTTGTGGCTCGCGGGCCTAGTTGCCCTGCAGCATGTGGGATCTTCCCGGACCAGGGATCAAACCCATGTCCCCTGCATTGGCAGGCGGACTCTTAACCACTGCGCCACCAGGGAATCGGCTTCAATTTTTTTTTTGCAAGACTTATGGTTGGTTTTGTGTACTTGTTACATCCTTCTAGGAGGCACTTAATGTCTGGTTAAGTCACCGCTTTTAGTGATGGTAAAATTGATCTCACAGTTTGGGTATTGTCAGCTTCATCCATCCATCGTAACCATGGATATTGTACCAGACGGTTCAAGGCAGTTCTCTCATAAAGCAAACGATTGAAAGCAATGTATTATTCATTGATGAGGGGAGGGTATATGTGTGGGAAATGACAGGGATCAAATTGCCAGAATGTTAATAGTGGTTAATTTAGGTGTTGGGAATAAAAGTAGTTATTTGTGTACTTCGTTTTGTTTTGTTTTTTCAAATTTACTAAAATGGAGACACGTCCTGCCTGTGCATGAAGGCCAGACAGACAAGAAGACTGAAGGGAAGGTTCCAAGTCCACATTCCAGGAAGAGCAACCAGGGAGTCCAGAGAATGAGAGCAAAGACCTTGGACCGTAGTCTGCTTTGCTATTGTTTTTGCCTGTCCAGTGTCCACTCCTCCTCCTGACGGCCCCTGTTTCCTTTAGGGTCCCCCTCTCCTGGATTCAGTTTTGGTGGAACTGTCATTATAGCTGCTCCGCCCTTCCCTGGCCAAAGCTCAGAGGCCAGTCCAACCCCTTCTCCCACAACTTTGAGCAGCGTCGCCTCCTCCTGGAAACCTTCCCTCCACTGGGGCAGCTGCCTCTCTTCTGTGCCCCCAGACTTGCAGCTGTCAGAACACTTGTATGCTCCCCCCCTCCCCGCCTTGTACAGTCCCTGGCACGTGGTACTCAGTACATGTTAGCTGAATGAATGATGCCCACACTGCTCAGAGCTGATGAAGGTACTTGAATATTAGGTCAAAAGTCCCAGGTACTCCTGTAGATGTTCCAGAGAATGTGACAGCAGCTTCCAGGCCCTCCAGCCTAGCTCTAGCCTGTGGCCACCTCTCCTGAGCCAGGGCACTCTTACCCAGCCAGGTACGGCCTTCCCTGGATCCCCACTGTCCCTCACCTGGGCCGTGGCCTCTATTTCTAAACACCCCCCCCCCCGTTGTCCTGCCCTGCCTTGTGCAGAAGCTTGAAAGAAGGTGAAGTTGGGGGGTTGCATTTAAAGAGGCCTCACAAAGGGACATTTACCTCAGTAACTACCACCCTCAAACTAAACCTCGTAGACTTAGGAACCTGGACACTGTTTGGATGGCCACCTCTCCTGAGCCAGGGCACTCTTACCCAGCCAGGCACGGCCTTCCCTGGAGCCCCACTGTCCCTCACCCGGGCCGTGGCCTTTATTTCTAAATCCCCCCCCCCCGTTGTCCTGCCCTGCCTTGTGCAGAAGCTTGAAAGAAGGTGAAGTTGGGGTGTTGCATTTAAAGAGGCCTCACAAAGGGACATTTACCTCAGTAACTACCACCCTCAAACTAAACCTCGTAGACTTAGGAACCTGGACACTGTTTGGAAGGATGCAGCGCTCAGTGTTGGCCTCTGAGTCTCTTATTTGTGTGCAGGCAGGTTGCTCATCCTTTGTTTAGAAGTGTCAGTACCTTTCAGTCCAGTCTGACTTTGGCCTAAGGCCAGTCTGACTTTTGAGCCAGGATTTGAACCCAGGCAGCCTGACTAGAGTCCCTGCTCACCACCTTTATACCCTACTGCTTTGTCAGAAGAAACATACTAAAGTTCTTGTGCTGAAGAGGATTAGACTGTTAGAAAAATGTAAATGTGTTTCTAGGATCAGATTCCTTAAGTCTGTCCTCATCGTTCTTGCCTCTTAAAAAAGAGTTTTAAAAACAGAGTGAGAGAAGAGAATGATTAAGTATTACAGACTGTAGTTTGGGGTTTCAAAACAATGATAATATCTGTTCATCTTAGAAATATGTAAAGACAGCCACTAGTAGAACAAACAGAATATGTAACCTTCACAGCAGTGGTAGATGGATCTGTTAAGGTTCTTAGTTGCAAACAGCAGCAAACAACTCTGGCCAACTTAAGCAAGAAAGGAATTTATTGAAAGGCTCTTAGTAGCTCAGAACAACAAGAAGGCTGAAAAACCGGCAGAGAAAATGGGCAGAAGCCAAAGCAGGCTGGGCAGCAGGGGCCCCGGGAGCAGCCTGGATGGGATGCTGCTGTTAGCACTGCTGCCCTGGACATGTCTGCCCCTGTTGTCATGGGTCTTAGTATCACTCCCAGTGGAAGTCCCAGGTCAGATCATCCAGCTGCCTGAGTGCAAGTCCTGGGTCACACAGTGGTGTCAGTGATGCAGCGTCCAGAACCCTTTCAGCTTCTGTAGTAGGAGCCTAGGCTTGGTCTCAAACCAAGAGTCACACACACAGGGATCGCCCTCAATGGGAAGGGAGTGCAAATACTAGGAAGCCCTCCAAAAAGGCAGCTCCCCTCTACAGGGAAGACATGGAACAAAGAAGACTCGGTGGACCCACTGGAAGACAAGGATGGGGAAAAGGGAGACACCAAGAAGTGTACAAAACGAGATGGCCTTCCAGGTGTCAGGATTGATTTGGAAACGCTGTCTGACTGTGTAAGGACAGGTGTGAAGTGTTGCACACTTTATATTTCCTGAGCACTTACTTCACAGAAGGAAGGGCGGGTAAACGCAGCTTTGTTTGTTGATGAGACTCGTCTTGGTGAGTTCCCAAAGAAAATAAGCCTTCTTTCCTGAGAAGGAAAGGGTGATCCCAGTATGTTCACCTTGGCCCTCAGAAATACTGGCAGAGAGGGTTGTGTGTGATGGACCATGGGGTCTAGGACCCATCAGAAAGGAAGTGAAGATGAGAGGAAGCTGATGGATGGGGAGAAAGCAGAGTGGTCGAGAACTGGGAAGGTTAGATGTGGTTAAAGAATAAATGTATCGTTTATAGAGCAGCAGAGCAGGAAGGAGGCGATCATGGTCAAGAGCTCACACTTCCAGAGATGGAAAAACGCCCGGAGGTTCTGGGAGTCGGGATGTTACCAAGGGGCCAGAAGGCCACGGTGGAGGAAAGTCTCCAGAGCCGCAGGAGAGATCGGGAGCTGATACCAGGGCAGCAGTGGGTCACCCACGGGGACTTCAGCATCGCCCAGGTTAATGGCAGGAGTGGAGCAGGCGGGAACTAGAGCGGGCCCAAACTCTCGAACGTGGGAGGAGGACAGATCCGTGTGACTGCAGCCAGAGCCAGGACGGGAGGTGACTCGAGTCCCAGGTGAGCCAGGACTCCTGTCCTGGGAGTAGCACTGAGCACTTGGGAACGCTGCTGCCCCCCTGACCAGTGCAGAAGAGCAAGCTGCAGGGGATGCTGCTTCCAGGAGAGAGTGGGATCTTGCTGGCTGGCCTCTCCACCTCCATCCTTTCTTCTCCAGGGCTGAACCCACAGCTGCTGCTTCCATGGTAAGCAGTGACTCATGACAAGTGGGACCTACCCACTGACATGCCGTGGAGACACCTGAGAGACATCAAATTTACAGAGCCCAGGCCTTCTGATAACTCACACCCTCTGCTTCCCCAACCTGCCCACTGCTCTCTGCCCATGGTAGCCCCTTCATAAATACTGACCAGAGCCTCAGGAGCATGTCGTCTCTGTCACTTAAGAGAGGCCCCGGGGAGTCCAGTTTGTCTTTGGGAACAACGGCAGGCTCCAGCCTGAAGTCTGGCCTCAGCTGCTTCCCCCGACAACACCCCAAGGCCGCCTGGGAGCTCATTTCAGAGGTGACATTGGGCACTCATAGCTCTGCACAGCCTCTTTTCACAAGCTCCTTTCTCAGATCCCCCCATCCTGTCTTATATGTGGTGGTTACCCCTGGAAAGTAAAGCTATGGGTGGCTTTTTAATTTTTTCTTTTCCTTTAGACTTAATCCTTTCTTTAAAAAAAACTGCAGTAAAATACATATAAAATTTAAATCTTAACCATTTAGGTGTACAATTCAATATTGTTCAAGCATATTCACATTGTTTTGCCACCAATCTCCAGAACTTTTTCCTCTTAAAAACCTGAAACTCTACCCATTCAACAACTCTCTGTTTCCCCCTCCCCCCATGCCCTAGCAAGGGTGGGCTTTCATTATTTCAAATTGTTTTCATTTTTGCTCATTTGTACTTTTTCCAGTTTTTCTAAAATGAGCATTTATTATTTTCACGACTGAGTTTCAAAAACTCCAGGACATTTTTGTACAATCTTCTCCACCTTGCAGTCAGGGGACCTGGGGCCTGAGCTGTGGAGAGTCTGCGGGGAGAGCCCGCAGGGAGAAGGGAGGCCAGGGCTCCTCCTGCTGCAGCCCCCTCCCAGGAGGAGGACAGGGCAGGGGCTGCGGCAGGACAAGTTCTGGCCATTAACTGGGTCCGGACTGAGCACCCAGTTACCCACAGGGGTTCGGGATGGAGCTTCGTTTCAGGACTCACGTGTCTCTTCTCACCTCAGTGAGTCCCAAGCAGTTCTCGCGGAGTCACTCGCTGCCCTTGGTTGGCCCATGTCTCTTGCCCCCAGAGATTCTCTGGCCAGTCAGGCCCAATTCTCTGCTCACCTCAGGCCCCCAAGCCAACCTGTGAGGAGGTGAAGACAGAGGCAGGCAGGGACCTCTGCTCACACACAGTCCCTTGGTCGGTGCCAAGCCTCACTTGCTCTAGGACAAGCAAAGAATGTTCCCCGAGTGGCTCTCGAGGGGGTGGGGTGGGGGGCTTGTAGAGGTCAGGGAGGGAGTAAGCGTTGGGGGTTAGTGAGGATGTAAAGAGTAATTTCCGCCTTGCTAATCTGAGGGTATCTGTTTTGTTACAAGCAGGGACTTAGGCACGCACACAGAAAACCACAGCTAAAGTGCCGAAGCGCGACACTCTAGAATGTCATGGCCCCTTTCATTTTGCAAACAGGGCCCGAGGCTTGTAAGGCGAGGCAGTTTGCTTGATGCCGGGACCAGGTGACCCTTGGCTCAGCCGAGATCGGAGCCAGGTTTCCTGGATCCCTGACACACCTGCCTCCTAGTGGCTCCACCGGGTGGAGCTCCCAGAGCAACACAAGCCGACTGGGGGCCAGGGAGGGGTGGGGTCAGAATCCCAGGTGCAGGCCAGGAGCTAGAGAGGGACAGAATGGGCCAGAACTCGCAGAAGCTCTGCAAGAAATGGGAAGGAAAGGAAGGGCGCCACGGAAACACTTCAGAAATGGGCTGGGGGTGGGGGGTCCCCAGATGGAGCCTTGCCGTGCGGGGTTATCCGACCACGATGTTCCCCTTCCAGGGGAAGGGCTGGAACTGGGGACCTGAGAGTCTGGAGGACAGACAGCAACCTTACAGTCCTTCCGACCCATGGGTGGGGCAGGATCACTGAGGTGCTGGTCAGGGTTTCTAGGCTGAAGTGGGGTCGGGGCACAAAGGGAGACAGGCCACGAAGACATGCTGCAGGTGTGCTCCCCAAAGCTGGGCGTGGCCCTCTGGCCCCTCAGGGTGAAGCTGCCTGAGGCTCCTCTCGGGAGGGGTCCGTCTCTTGCCACGCCTCTGGGCCACCATTCTCAGCCAGGGGCTGGGCCCTGCTGCCGGAGGAGCCCATGTCACACAGGGTGCTGCCCGTGGTCACCCTGCTGAGGCTGCGGGAGCTGTGGCGGGGACCGTGGCGGCGGCACCGGGTCCCCAGGCACAGGGCCTCCCGGAAGGTGTCCCGGAAGCGGCTGGACATGAGGCTGTAAAGCACGGGGTTGGCGGCCGAGCTGAAGTAGAAAAAGACGCCGGAGACGACGTGCACGTGCTGGAAGGCCAGGTGCAGGCCCTCGGTCCAGCGGGACACGAGGCTCCACATGAGGCGGTCGGCGTGGAACGGGGCCCAGCAGATCCCAAACACCACGACCAGCACAACTGTGGGCAGAAAGGGAGCCTGTTCTCTCCTCTCCCCTCCCACCAGCCGCCCACACCCACTGTCCATCTGGAGGTTTCTGGAAGTTTGCCTGTCCTGGCCACACCCCTACAGGAGAGGCTGCTCTCGCCACTGTCACCGACTGGGCAGTGGGCGTGCGCCCTGGACCAGGTGTGGACACCCGGGCCAAACTGGCCGGGTCCAATTCTCTCACCGTGGAACTGGAGCTAAGTGACAGCTGAGCCCCAGCGTGACACAGTGTGGCTAAGGCCCATGCTGGGTGCCACTCAGGAGCCATGCCCGCTTATGCATAAGCAGAAAGGAACAGGAGGATGAGGCCCGTGGTCAGACAGCAGTAGCCAGGGAGCTACAGGGAAAGCGAGACAAACAGCCCCACCACCACCACGCACTTGCCTGTCTTGGCCCTAGAAGCCTTCCCAGCCCCAGCCACCAGCTCTCCTGGGTGCCCCTGAATATCCTGCCCTGCATTACCTCCCCTTTCCTCAACAGCCCCACCCCAAGCCCCAGTAAAAGGCAGGACAGGCCAGCCAATCCTTCACTCTTTCTCCGGAGCTTCCCTCCAGCCCTGGTTTTCACCCTACCCTCCCTGGGTCTTTGCTATCAGGTCTGTGTTGATTTTTGTTTCTTGTTTCTCATGTTTGCATCTCCAGCTCGCAATCCTTCCCCTGCAGTGTCCTCCCCCTTACATTCCAGAGTGGTTTTCCTCTTAATCCCGGATTTCAATCAGAACATTGCTTACATCCCCAGCACACAGCCTGGTGCACAGTAGGCCCTCAGAAAGAGAAGACAGGAGAAGGAGGGAGAGAAGAAAGCCAGAGCCCCGGGCCAGCAAGCAAGGCAGCCTTAAGGAAACACCCCAATTTTCCAGGGCGAGAGCCATCCCAGATGAGCAGACTCAGCCCGGGTAGGCAGGGCAGTAGAAGGCAGCAGAGGCAGACCCAGGTAGGTGGTCTGTAGTGCAGGAGGCAAGCACACAGCTCCAGTTCAGTCCCATCTTAGGGGGCTGTACAAGTGACCATAGGCTCTGGGACACTGTTCTGGGGGGTGAGAGGAGTGAGTCTCTCTCTGGGAATGGGACAGTTTCCAGTTAGCTGGGCATAATCCCATGGCTTTGACCAAGGTCTCACCAGCCCTGTCCTGCCCTGGCTCACCCCACCTACCTGATTCAGGCTCTGTGGGACAGGGCAGGATGGGGAGGGAATCAATGACTGGCTTAGCATCAGTTTGCCTGGTTTCCCCAGGGCCACTGTTTTTGAAAAAGCACCAGGCCTAGGCCACAGTAAGATCCAGAGCCTCAAGCCAGCTGGGCGTGCCCTGGTCGGCCCCAATCCACACTTCTGCCCTGATTCTCCTGTGCTCTGTACACAGACCCTCACAAACATGCCTCCAACGACCTCTTTTAGAACATGATCCTTCCTCTGGTCCCCAGGGAACCGCAGACATGGTGTGCAGGAAATTAATCATCTTGCCTTTCCAGCACCCTGCTCCCCTTCTTTTGGGAACTTTGCTTCCCCTGGATCCCCATGTGGGTCTGTGGGGGCTGCTTACCTCAGCATCCTGCCACTCTGGCCCGGTGGCAGGCCGTGACCCAAGCCCACCAGTCAGAATCCTTCCCTGGGATTTTCCATAGCCACTAAGGGAAGAGGACAGTTAGCTCCTCAGGAAAGGGGAACTCTGTGCCCGTGGTCCTGCCTCTCAGGCTACTTAGGGAAGGACAGAACCAAAACATATTTGGGAGCAAAGATGAGAGACCTGGAGGGTCCAGAGCCCATGAACAGCTCTGTCATCCTGGAGCCCAGCCGCACACCTCTGCCCTGTCTGTGGTTGGTTCCATGAGCAAGGGCTGGCTTCATGGGTGCCACCTGTGCGTTTGCACAGAGTCCTGACCTTTAAACCTTCAAAACAGCAGCTCTGGGATTTCCCTGGTGGCACAGTGGTTAAGAATCCACCTGCCAATGCAGGGGACGTGGGTTCAAGGCCTGGTCTGGGAAGATCCCATATGCCGTGGAGCACCTAAGCCCGTGAGCCACAACTTCTGAGCCTGTGCGCTAGAGCCCGAGAGCCACAGCTACTGAGCCCGTGTGCTGCAGCTTACTGAACCCCACGCGCCTTGAGGCCATGTTCCGCGACAAGAGAAGCCACCGCAATGAGAAGCCCGCACACCACAACGAGGAGTGGCCCCCGCTCGCTGCAACTAGAGAAAGCCCGCGTGCAGCAATGAAGACCCAACGCAGCCAAAAATAAATATAATTAATTAATTGATTAATTATTTTTTAAAAAGACAGCTGCTCTACTATTGCTGTCTTGACATTCTTAATGATTTTTTAACAGGGGACCCTGAATTTTCATTTTGCATTGGGCCCCACAGATTATGTAGCTGACCCCCCCGTGAACCATTAGCATTTACCTTTGGTGTCACTTTCTCAAGGGTAATCTAGAAGAGTATACACACACGCAGTGCGTGCACACACACACGGGGGAGTGAGGGGCGGGGGGGTTACTCCACACCTCACACTCAGCCTCCGTCCTAAACCGAAACACTCGGCCCTTTCCCCCAGGCCCCTAGAAGCCCCAGCCCCATACCCAGTGCCTGGCTCCGCCCCTCTTCCCAGCAGCAACACTTACACAACATCTTGGTCACCTGTGTCCGACCCCTATCCTGCAGCGGCTGGAGCCTGCGGCCGTCGCTAGTCCTGGCCCTGCCCTTGGCCTCCTGCCTGAGGATCAGCAGCCTGTCCCGCCGCAGCCGCAGCCCGATTAGCAGGTAGAGCACGCTGATGGCGGCCATGGGCAGGCAGAAGAAGAGCAGCGCGGTGGCCTGCACGACCAGGTTGTAGAGGGCTCTCCGGCGGACCAAGGTGCACACGGCCGAGTCGGGCACTGTGCCCCGGCAGGGCACGTCCAGCTGCCGAATGCCGTGCAGGCTGGTGTTGGGCAGAGAGCAGAGCAGGGCGAGGCCCCAGATGGCCCCGAGCACGCGGCGCACGTGGGCGTGCGTCACTACGGACCTGACCTGCAGCGGGTGCACCACGGCCACGTAGCGCTCTATGCTCAGGGCGGTGACGTTGAGCACCGAGGCCAGGCAGACAGTCTCGAAGAGCAGCGTGCGGAAGTAGCAGCCCCCGGCGCCCAGCAGGAAAGGGTAGTTGTGCCACATCTCGTAGAGCTCCAGGGGCAGACCCAGAAGCAGCACCATCAGATCCGACACGGCCAGGCTGAAGAGATAGTAGTTGGTGGGCGTGCGCATGGCCCTGTGGCACAGGATGACCATGCAGGTCAGCGCGTTGCCCACGGCGCCCACCACGAAGATCAACAGGTACGTGACACACATGGGCACGAACAGCTCCGTCTGCTGGGGCCCCAGGTACTTGAGCCTGAGCTCCTCATCAGTCAGGTTCAAGTCCTGGGGGTCAAAGGGCCCCAGGACGCTGCTGCCATTGCAGGGCACCGGGCTCCTTGTACCCAGGGACCTGTCTCCAGGGAGGGTGGAGCAATTGAGGCAGAGAGGAGCCTGTGGAACAGAAGAGAGAGAGACACCCAGAAAAGTCACTCAGGGAATCTGGTTCTGTTGTTATTCGTCAAACCAAAGATGCCATCGACACCAAGAAGGCCGATATATCATGTGCCGCTGAGAAGGAAAAACACCGCCCTCCATTGTAAGATGCATCACAATTTCATCTTAAAAATGTACATCTTAGGGACTTCCCTGGCAGTCCAGTGTTTAAGACCGTGTGCTTCCACTGCAGGGTCACGGGTTCAATCCCTGGTTGGGGAAATAAGATCCCGCATGCCGTGCGGTGTGACCAAAAAAACAAGAACAAGTATATCTTTAAAATGATAAAAAGTGGGATTTCAATTTTAAATTTCACGATCTACTGAAACCTTTGAACAGTGATGGAGACTCTCAAGCATGGGCTATGCCATCAGCAGTCACCCTTTGGGTCTCTCCCCTTTCAAGTCATGGACTTTGGGAGAGACACTCAGTTTGGGCATCTGTAAAATGGGCACAATGCACAGTATTACATGGTCTTTAAGAGCAAGGTCTCTGGAAACAGCTGCCTGGATTCAAATCCAGCCTCCCCAGTTTCGAACTGTGGGACTATTTGCATGGTGACTTCTCTGTGGCTGTTCCCATATTACAAGGATCCAGGAATTTAAGACATGAAAGGTATTAACACAGGGCCTCCCTGACGCACAGAAGGGCCTGATTACATCACCTCACTGTGAGGACTGAGTCACCGTGGGGATCAAGCAAGGCAGTGAAAGGGCCAAAAACTATAATGCTGATCCAAAAGTTGGTTCTTGTTTCTGTTTTCTATCACCTGAACTGTTTGAAGTAGGAATATTTGACACCCTTGACACTGCCAGCTCTGGGGTTCCCTCTCCTTTCTCCAGCTCCCATCTCTTTGCCAGTCCACCAGATATAGTAGTTAAGGACCCAGGCCATGGAACTAAACAGACTGGCCTAGGGTCAAATGCTAGCTCTGCTATCCTCTTCTGTGACATGCCCTCACTGTGCCTCAGTCTCCTCACCTGTAAAATGGGTAAGTAGAGCCTACCTCATAGTTTCTGGGAAGATTAAATGAAAGAATAAAATTCTCAGGAGTGTGCCTGACACATTTCAGGTGCTCAACTTCAATGCATAGTGACATGATCCTTATTTCCCACCTGGCAAGGGAAGGACAGTCTAAGGGACATGGGGCAGGGGTTGAACGGGATTCCACTGGGAATGTGTCTTGGCGCGAAAGATCAGGAGCTGCCCTTCTGAGCCTATTCCCCAAGCCCACCACCACCACCTCCCCTCCCTTTGGAGCAACCGCGGATTTTCAGGCTCGGCTCCCGGATCCTCTCCCTGGATTCTTTTTTCAGCTCCATTTCCTGTCCTCAGATGGGGGTTTGGGGCTCCCGTGGCCCATGTACCTGCGCACCTACCACTCGACTTTCTTTTTCAGGTCTGTCTCTCTTCTAGATCCCAAGTATTCTTAATCCCGAGTATCTTTCTCCTCACCGAAGCCTCCACCCAGAAGCCTCCCCCAGCCTCCCTGCCTCTCTTACACCTAATCCCCGCACTTTGGAATCGAGGGGCATCTTCATCCACTCAAACGTTCCGCCCGCGCCCGCCGCACCCGCACTGCCTACCCCGGCTGTTGCGGGACCCGAGCGCGGACAGAGGAGATGAGCTGGGAATGCGCAGGCGCCAACCCAGGTTCGAGAGAGGTTCCCTAAGCCCCCGCGGCGTGCGTGGCCGACAAAAAGACAGAAATACCCCAGAAGGCTGCGAGTCCCCCGGGGAGGGGGGCGTCCCGACGCTCCCTCCGATCCCTACAGCCCTGGGGAGACCCTGCCCGCGCGCTCTTCCAGCCGCGCCCGTGCCCACGCCGGCATCCCCTTCACCTACCATGCAGTCTGCGCCCCGCGAGATCCAGGGGCCGGGAGCCCACCCGCCGAGCGTGGAGCGGGCGTCCGCCGATCGATCGACGGACAGACGCGGCGCCAGAGCGAGCCGACGGGCAGACTGAGGGCTGCCGGCGCACTAGCAGCCCGCCGGGTCGCCCCGCCTGTCAGAGGTCGGGGACGCTGTGGCCAGGACCGCCAACAGGGGGCAGTGGTGCCCCTGCAGCCCACCCGGCCGCTGAACCCAGACACGCTCGTCTGGGCTCCCCGCAGCCACCCAAACCGTAGCGACGGTGTTTCCAAGTGTCTGATGGGGCGCTTCCAGGAACACCCTTACCTCATAGAGCCCTCACAACAACCCATTTTACAGATGAGAAAACTGAGCCTCAGAGAGATGAAGTTCGAATGATCTGGGTCTCACACCATGTCCCTGCGCTCCAGCGTGCTGACTCTTAGCTTAATCCCTTATTACGGTGTCCCTCCAGATCCCACCTCCTCCTGCCCCACGTTTCAAATACACTTCCAAGGACGTCCCACCAGCCCCTCCAAGTCAACAAGCCCCAAAAGGTCTCACCGCCCCCCCTTCCTAGGCTTCACGTGGGATTTCTCCCCCTCTATCTCCGTGCCAGGACAGCAGTCTCCACGCCCTCTCCCTTACCGCTCTCTCCCTTCGGGTCCTCCAGCCCCCGGGTCCAGTACTCAGCCCCCCACAGGACTGCTGCCGGAACCTCCATTCTTCCACTGGTCTGGGCTCCCACAGCCCAGTCATCTTCCTGAACCCCCAACCATGGCATTCCTCTTCTTTTTTTTTTTTTTCTGGTATGCAGGCCTCTCACTGCTGTGGCCTCTCCCGTTGCGGAGCACAGCCTCCGGACGCTCAGGCTCAGTGGCCATGGCTCACGGGCCCAGCCGCTCCGTGGCATGTGGGATCTTCCCGGACCGGGGCCCCGAGCGCGGACAGAGGAGATGAGCTGGGAATGCGCAGGCGCCAACCCAGGTTCGAGAGAGGTTCCCTAAGCCCCCGCGGCGTGCGTGGCCGACAAAAAGACAGAAATACCCCAGAAGGCTGCGAGTCCCCCGGGGAGGGGGGCGTCCCGACGCTCCCTCCGATCCCTACAGCCCTGGGGAGACCCTGCCCGCGCGCTCTTCCAGCCGCGCCCGTGCCCACGCCGGCATCCCCTTCACCTACCATGCAGTCTGCGCCCCGCGAGATCCAGGGGCCGGGAGCCCACCCGCCGAGCGTGGAGCGGGCGTCCGCCGATCGATCGACGGACAGACGCGGCGCCAGAGCGAGCCGACGGGCAGACTGAGGGCTGCCGGCGCACTAGCAGCCCGCCGGGTCGCCCCGCCTGTCAGAGGTCGGGGACGCTGTGGCCAGGACCGCCAACAGGGGGCAGTGGTGCCCCTGCAGCCCACCCGGCCGCTGAACCCAGACACGCTCGTCTGGGCTCCCCGCAGCCACCCAAACCGTAGCGACGGTGTTTCCAAGTGTCTGATGGGGCGCTTCCAGGAACACCCTTACCTCATAGAGCCCTCACAACAACCCATTTTACAGATGAGAAAACTGAGCCTCAGAGAGATGAAGTTCGAATGATCTGGGTCTCACACCATGTCCCTGCGCTCCAGCGTGCTGACTCTTAGCTTAATCCCTTATTACGGTGTCCCTCCAGATCCCACCTCCTCCTGCCCCACGTTTCAAATACACTTCCAAGGACGTCCCACCAGCCCCTCCAAGTCAACAAGCCCCAAAAGGTCTCACCGCCCCCCCTTCCTAGGCTTCACGTGGGATTTCTCCCCCTCTATCTCCGTGCCAGGACAGCAGTCTCCACGCCCTCTCCCTTACCGCTCTCTCCCTTCGGGTCCTCCAGCCCCCGGGTCCAGTACTCAGCCCCCCACAGGACTGCTGCCGGAACCTCCATTCTTCCACTGGTCTGGGCTCCCACAGCCCAGTCATCTTCCTGAACCCCCAACCATGGCATTCCTCTTCTTTTTTTTTTTTTTCTGGTATGCAGGCCTCTCACTGCTGTGGCCTCTCCCGTTGCGGAGCACAGCCTCCGGACGCTCAGGCTCAGTGGCCATGGCTCACGGGCCCAGCCGCTCCGTGGCATGTGGGATCTTCCCGGACCGGGGC
>NW_006789568.1:800396-812199 GCF_000442215.2 Lipotes vexillifer
CATTCCTCTTCTTGAAAACCTTCTGTAGGGCCCCCCACTCCCTTCTGAAAAAGAACACCAAAGTCTAGCCTGGTTTCTGTCCTCCCCACCCCACTTGCCTTCCTGGTCCCCTGTCACTATGTTCTTCCAGCCCAAATATCCCAAATACCTCTCAGCCATTCAAGTGTTCCCCCTGCTCCCTTCTCCCTACCGCAGGGGGTCCACAGGAGGGAGGAGGCTGTAGAGAGGGAAGAGGCCTCCTCCCGCCCCCCAAACTGTGCAGTTGTTCAGCCCAGCAGGGAGCGCCTTCCCTGCTTGGCCGCCTCCTCCAACCAGCTCCATAGCTGAAGTCATTTCATCAGGAACTTGCTAGGGAGCTTACAAGCATGGATCTCACAGGCTGAAATGCTGGCTCCTGGGCCTCTTCCCAAGGTTTGGTTTACTCAGTCTGGGCGAGATCCAGAAATCCTCATTTTTGATACACATACCCTCCAGAGAGCCCCAGGCCCCAGAATCTCACTGTGAGAAGCACCAGGAAGGGTTAAGTATAAAGCCCCAGGCCCCAGGAAGGCTGCCGTGAGCTGTGTAGAGGGAAGAGACTCAGCTCCTCTGTGCCTGTAGGACGTGTAACCTTACCACTACTGTGTGCACGCCGCGAGACGCGGACTGCAGAGATTCAGCTCCGGGCCGGCACAGGGCCAGCACTCAAGACCGTCGGGCGGGGTTTGGGTGGGATTATCTCTATTTCATGGTAACTGGAGGCAAAACCTTCTTCCCTCAGACTCTCGCTGCCCTACCCCCTTCCCATGAGTCACTGTCCCGCCTTGGAGACGGGGAGTTAGACCCTGTCCGCCTCCCTGCCTTCCCAGGAACTCCACATGTAAACACAGCCCCAGGCACAGAGAGGTTGCAGGCAGCACAGGGACACACGGTGCCCATGTCCCTGGGGGAAAGGATTCTGGGGTGTCCCTGAGACTTAACTACTCAGCTTCAGATGCGTGAGCCTGGCTGGATGGAAACTTCAAGGTCGGGGCCGCCATCACATCAGTTGAGCAGTGAGGGGAAGACAGCCCACCGTGGGGTCACAGACCGCACTTGGCACGTGATGAGCCTTGTCGACCCCTACCCCCCTCACTGGAACACACACACGCACACCACTGTGACCACTTCGTACAGACTCTGAGGGCCCAAAACCCACTGTGGACCCTTCGGAGGCGCTCAGAGCCCAGGAAAGGATGCGGAAGGACCTTATCTCTGTCTTACAGAGGGAGAATGGCTCCCGCCTGTTAGGAATTCTTACAGCTGGCTGCATCATTCACAGCATTAGCAGCCATCAAACACCATGTCATGCTAAAACGGTAGCCCCCCAAAAGGAGAGGCCCAGTGGCCATCATGGCTGTAGCACTGTCCAGAGGGCCCTGGGTGTTCCAGCCTCCGGGCTGGAGCTTGAGAGCACCACGGCAGCATGTCCCATCAGAACCCCATGACATCCACTGCCTCGCTCTCCATCCTGAGGTGGCTTCCCCAGGGCCGTGTCCGTCCGGGGACTCCCATAAGGCTGATGCCTGGCCTAGATGGGTGCCAGGTTTTCTGAGTGTATACCTCAGTCTCCTGAGCTTAGCCAGTGGACATCTACCCAGACTTGGGTGCTAGGGGCCCAACTCCACAAGACAGCAAATCTGCCAAGCGTGTGCCACTGGGACCTTCAGGAGCCGGTGGGCACACCTCCCTGGTCCCGGAGCGTATACAGGGCTCACTGGGCCTGAGGCACGTGATGACTCCCATAGCCCTCCCCACCCTGCTGACTCTTGGGAGGTCCAGAAACCCCACCCCGCTCTGCTTTACTGCCCTCGGGGATGAGACAAGGAGGATGAGGTGAGCTTGGGGACACTGGGGCGCTGGATGGGATGGAGGGGCAGTTCTGCAGCCTAGGCAAGGGGAACAGCCTGGGACCCACCAGTAATCAGGCTCAGCAAACACTGAAAGCTGGGAACAGCAAACATCCGAGCAGGAGAGTCACTGTGCTTACCTGGGCACTTTCCCAGGTCAGAGCCCTTTCGACCTGACTCTGCTCGGCTGGCTCGGAGCCAGGCCATGGCCAGGAGAGAGGAGGAAAGGTCTGGGTCCCACAGGGTGGTGGGGGGCTGGGATGCACCTCAGTAAGCCATGCGGCTTGTGTGGTCATCCGTACTGCCGAGCCCCCGTACCTGGTTCCGCTCACAGAAACTGGCCTACTCCCAAGAAGAGAGACAGTAAAGGAAGGCAGGGGACAGTGGGGCCTGGATGAGAATCCCCACTCTGCCAGAGACTGTGCACACCAGACCCCAGCTTCCTGGTCTGTAAACCAGCAAGAACAGCACCTGTCTGTCAGGGTGCTGTGAGGATTCAGTGGGATAACGTGGGTTAAAACATTTCGGTCTGACACACTCAAGAAATGGTGGTCATAACTCTGCTCAGAATTCTCTGGGAGATACCAGAAAACTGCCAGGAGTCAGGGCTGGTGTGGGAGCCGGAAGACAGAGGAGCTTCACTCAGCAGGTTGGGGGCGAAGGTCCCCAGCAAGCTGGGGTGGGAGAGCTGGCCCCAGTGGGAGGGAAGGAGAACACAAAGCTGTGGGGAGCATGTGCAGGCCAGGCCCTGCAGCTGGACCTCGGAGACCTCCGCCTCTCCTGCCCATGAAGAGGCCCACTTGGGACCGTCCGGCCCCTTGCTGCCAAAGGGCCACGAGCTGGTTCTGAGCGACCCCAGTCTCTCAGCTTTTGATATTGGCACAATTTCACACTTCCAGAAAAGTTGAAAGAATACAACCAAGAATTCCTATACACTGTTGACACTGATTCACCAAGTGTTAAAATTTTACATTTCTTGAATCCTTTTCTGTGTGTATGGCTATGTATGTATGCAATTCTTCTGGACTCTGTGAGAGTCAGTTGCAAACAAAATGCCCCTTTACCACTTAAGACTTCAGTTCTGGTTTAGTTTCAAAGTGTTCCATGAATATTATTAATTCTACCTTCCCATAGGCAGTGGTGTACCAAGGGGTGAGGGTAGAAGGAACAGTCAACCTGGCAGGAATAATATCTTTCCACTCAGCACTTTGTGATTATAGAGAGCAGACCACTTCCAGCTGGTCTGATTACCACTTTACCTTTCTTCCCAATTATTGCCATTCCCAAGGCAGACTGCTTTCAAGCCAATAGATACAAAAGCAGTATTCAAAGTGCTAGCAAAAAGAGGCTCAGGATTACAAAGGAAATAACATTAAATTGGAGAAAATAAATTAAAGAACCTAAAAGCAGTGAAAAAGTGGCAGCTGTTTGTGCACGTGCGTGAGTCTTTCTAGGGTTATCGCAAGGTAAGTGAAAAGTGCTGGCTGTATCCACCAGCAATCATTAGACATTGGCGAAGGGCACAAAACACAGGGACGCGGAGAGTGTGTGCTGGGGGTTAGGCATCAGTGTGGGTACAGTTGGCCCAAAGTTAAAGAAGGCCAGGAGTCTGAGCGCTTGAAGGCAGCATGCCAGAAATGCTGCTGCTGAAATTCTTGTCGCAGGTGATGGTGGGCTCCTGTGCCAGATGAGGATCTTGGTTTGCAAATATCAAAACTGGCTCTGGCTAATTTAGGCACGGTTTCCTGAAGACCATTAGGTAGCTGAAGACCCCTTGCAGGTGAAAGGGCTGGTGGTGTGGCCCTGTGTCCCCTGGACATGAGCCCCAGTCCAGGACCATGTCCCTACTTCTTTGAGACACTTGATGTACCCCTGCCCCAGGGTGATGCCCCGGATGCTGTGAAGTTGGATCCTACCCCAGCACTCTCACTGTTTGGGACAGGTGAGCCTTCAAGCCTTCTGGAGTGGAGGAAGACAGATGCCCCACCCAGAGGGGCATCCACAGCCCCTGGCAGACATGCAGCTGCCAAGCAACCAAAACAAAGCACACAAGTCTCTGCCACCCAGGGGTTCAAGGCCTCTTCAAATGCACCTGGGTCAGAGAGAGGGGCTGGCGCTCACGTGGGCACAGGGGAGCCTGGCATTAGGGGTGGGCTGGCTTGTCCCAACAGGCTCACAAGTGTCAACAAAACCTTTCTGGAAAACTACGCCCAGGAGAACACGTGTCTGCAAAGAAGATAAGAGATTCCAGTTATGCAAAGTTGGAAGGACCAGTTCACACTCCTATTTGAGGGACCCACATCCAGGAACTGAAAGTTTAAATCCTTTTTGGTCCATTTGGACTAAAAACATGGCGGACTTATAAACAGCCTGTCCTCAAGTAGACAATGTCAGTTCTTCTCCCAGCTGCCTTGAGACGGATATTATGACCCAGCAGCCCTCAGCTCTGAAGTTGCCAGGGGTTCTCTCTGGGGAGTGGATTCGGGTAAGAGGAGGGGAGGTAATTCTTTTTGTTTTCCGTTAAACAGATTTTTTTCAACAGTCAACATTTGTTTTTCTTATAATAATTATATATGTAGTTACATATATATTTTTTTATTTTAAAAAGCAGTTCCTTGCTTAATCCTGGTAGCTTGTCTCCGGCCAAGCCCTTCAATAGGGTCAGGCCTAGCCTGGTCAGAAGCCTTCCAAGGACAGGTGGGGAAAACTTGGACACAGAGATGCACTCCAGCTGGTCACATGCCCTGGTGCCCCCAAGGCCCCCTCCGTATCGCTGCTATTTTGTCACCCCCAACTGTCACACCCTCCACTGTGTCACCCCTACCACGCACCCAGGATCCCAGGCCCTGTGCGAGGAGCCAGGAGCCACAACACCAGCCTGCTCTGCTCCCCTCTCCTCGCCCCCAGGTACAGGGCCTTCTGCCCTATGGTCCCCCACTCCTGGTCCTGGTGCAGCGGTCGGGATGGAAGGGCAACCTCCGCCCAGGCCCAGTATGGGCACTTCCTGGCCACCAGGGGCAAACAGGGGCTTCTGACCAGGAACCTGGACACAGATCCCATCCCCTGTGTGGTCCCTGTGCTGCGGGGCGGGGGGGATGTGTCATGCCTAACAGCGTGGGCCTGTGGGCACTTACAGGCTTTAGTATTGCTTCCGTGGGGAGGGCGCCGTCTTCTCTGTTTCTCCCTACTTCTCACTCCCCGTGCAAAGCCCTGGTCTTGACCAACCACATCCCTCATTGAATGACCTAAAAGGACAGCACAAGCCTGGCTGAAACCCCTGATGCCCCGACTGCCTGTGGGAGCTGCAGGGCCTCATTAACCATCTTTCCCCAGCTGCTGTCAGGATGAAATAATTCTTACAGACTCCGGGGTACATGTGGCATTTTTAATGACAAAATACATTCCGGAAAAATTTTGCAAGAATAGTACAAAGGGCTTCCCTGGTGGCGCGGTGGTTGAGAGTCCGCCTGCCGATGCAGGAGACACGGGTTCGTGCCCCGGTCCGGGAAGATCCCACATGCTGCGGAGCGGCTGGGCCCGTGAGCCATGGCTGCTGAGCCTGCGTTTCCGGGTCCTGTGCTCCACAACGGGAGAGGCCACAACAGTGAGAGGCCCGCGTACCACACACACACACACAAAGAATAGTACAAAAAGGGAATTACCTGGCTGTCCAGTGGTTAGGGCTCCACGCTTTCACTGCTGAGGTTGTGGGTTCGATCCCTGGTCGGGGAAATAGGATCCTGCCAGCTGCACGGTGCAGCTGGGATAAAAAAAAAAAAAAAAAAGTACAAAAACCTTTTTGTCCTCAACCTTTTGAAAGTAAGTTGTTGGCCTGAAGCTCAGTCTCCCTAAATACTTTAGTACATGTTTCCTGCAAACGGGGAGCCTCTCCTGCATCACCAGAACACAGCCACCAACCTCAGGAACTGCATTGAGGCATTACTGCCAGCTAATCCACAAACCCTTTCAAGTTCTGCCAGTTGTCCCAGTCTGGAACAGTTCCTCAATCATCCCTTGACTTCGTGACCTTGACATTTTTTAAGATTACAAGCCAGTTATTTAGTAGGATGTCTCTCAATTAGGGCTTGCTGATGTCTCCTTACGATACATTCAGGTTATACATTTTGGGCGGGAATATCATAGAAAGGGAGATCTGCCCTTTTCATCGCATCCTATGAGGTAGCACCCAGTTTTGATTGGCCCTGTTACTGAAAATGGTAATTTTATTCCCTTGATTAAGGTGGTACCTGCCAGGTTTCTCCTCTGGAAAGCTACTATGTTTCCTTTGGGGATTAGTTTGTATTTTGTGGAGGGTACTTTGAGATGGTGTAAATATCCCGTTTCTCATCAAACTCTTACCCGCTAATTTTAGCATTCATTTATGATTCTTAGATGAATTAATTATTGGTTGCCAAATGGTAATTCTAATTCTATCATTCCTTCATTGATTAGTTGGCACTGTACTGTAAGATAAAAAAATTTTCCTCTATTTATATCCTTGGGGACTCAGGATTTCTTACTGTATTCAATGAATAATAATCCATTGTCATTATTTATCATGTTTCAATTGTCCCAGATTTGTGGCCAGTGGGAATCTCTTCAAGTTGCCTGCTATATCCTTGTCACATGTCTTCATCATAAATATTTCTGTGTTTTCTGGCACAATCAGATATTCGAGGCTCATCATGTATTTCCCTGCACCAGTCTGGGATCAGCCATTTTCCAAGGAGCTCTGGTTCTCTTCAGCAGAGACTGGAGTTTAGAAACCAAGATCTGGGTGCCATGTGTGCTCATTACTACTAGGGTGTTGCTGCCCCCAGGCCCTCTCAGGAAGCCCAACTAGGGAATACATGTATAAACATAAATATACATGTAGGTAAATATAACACACATATATGCACACATCAATATTTATTTGTATGTCTAGTCATAAACATTGAGAAACATGAACTGACATCAGTACCCCTAATCCCAATCCAACGCCACAGCACTCATCATTTACTATCCCTCCCTGACAATGAGAAATGTGCCTTCTGTTATTTTCAGCATATTTACTTACTAGGGGGACCCCCCTCAGTATGTAACCAATCTTGCCAACCCCTCCTCACCCACTCAAGTCTAGCTCTGAGCCGTCCCTGCCCCCTCCGCTCCTCTAGCTGAGAAGCATGCAGGACACCCTCCTCACTGCACTCAGCCTCCCAGATAGAGGGAAACAGGCTCCCTCACCATGGATGAGTATTACCAACATTTCTGGAGGACAAATTGGCAATAGCTACCAAAATATTGAGATTTATCCCTTTGGCCCTGCAACTTTACCTCCAAAACTTTATGGGAAAGAATAGTAGCTAAAATACAGAGATAAGTGTAAGAGGGTACGAGTTATAACTTTGTCTGTAATAATGAAAAATTGGAGACAAACTAAATTTTCTTTATCTCAGCTCCTGAAAGCAGAGTACCCTGCATGCCTCCCAGAGTCATCTACCTGAAGGACCAGACAGCTGGTTTCTAACTGACTTCCTCCTGAGCTCTTAGCTCCCCCTGTACTTCCTGACTGTGTTTGTACAAGAGTCCAGAGGGCTCCTGTGTGCCAGAGAAGGTCTTGGAGTAGAAAGAGGAAGATGCAAAGCATGTGCATGAGCAGGGATCCTCCCTCCCCAGCTGAGGCTGAAATCAGAGTCAGGCCAAGGGGAGGAGACAGGGGACCCCAAAGGCATCTGCTATCTCTGTCAATAGGGAATGGGCACAATAACTGGTGGAACACGCATATTAATTGGCACTCTGCATGCATGTGAAAGATGGAGGCTGATCTACACATGTTGCCCTAGAAAGGCACCCAGACAAGATATGTTGCCAAGAGGAGCCTGTAAGAAACATAGCAGCAGGAAGGGTTGGATCCCAGGCATGTATATTACTAGGTTGTTGTTTTTTTAAAAAAAAAACTAGGGTAGGTTTTTATGGCCAGGACATTGTTGAAGAACATACATCAATCAGGCAACAGTGATGGTTTCTAGAGAGTGGGATTATAAGGGACTTCTACTTCCTAAGTAATATATTTTTGTGTTGTTTGTATTTTCAGCAATGTGTATTGCTTGTATAATCATAAAACAAACAAAAATCAAATAAATAGTTAAAGAATCTGCTGAATCAGCTGTTGACCAAGTAGGGGAGGAACAGATAAGAACGCACAGGCAGGTGAGGGGAGGGATGTTAGCATGAGGGCAAGTGTTGGGTGGTGGTGGGCCTTTCGGCAAGGAAGGAGGACACAGGAGACCTGACGTGGGATGGGTCTGATCACTATAACAGGTGAAGTCAGCACCCTGCCCTTATCTCCTGTAAACATCTGCAAATACAGCTCATACACAGTGACAATTTCCTGAATCTCTCTCTCCGCCTAAGGGTGTTCTTTAGCATGGTCGTGTCTTCAGGGCTTTCTGGTTTAGGCCGAAAGTGCCAGGGACTTAACTCCCCAGAAACAACCCTCCTATGGAGGGATGGGAATGGATGGATAAATGCCCCACATGGTAGGCAGCTTCCAAGATGGCCCCCAATGAGCCTTGCTTCCTGGTATTCACACCCCGTGTAGTTCCCTCCCACACTGAGTAGGGTTGAACTATGCAATTGCAGAAATGATGGTGTGTGACATCCAAGGCTAGATCATAAAAGCATTGAGGCTTCTGCTCTTCTCTCTTTTGGATCACTTGCTCTTGGTGGAAGCCACCTGCCATGTTATGAGGATGCTGAAGCAACACAGGAGAAGGTGTATGGGGTGAGGAACTAAGGACTCCTGCCAACAACCAGCACTAACTTGTCAGGCAAGCGAGTGAGCCCCCTTGGAAGGGGATCCTCCAGTCCCAGTCAAACCTTCAGATAATTCCAGTCTCATGAGAGACAGTAGTTAGAACCCTGAGCCAGAACCACCAATTCAGCCGCTCCTGGATTCCTGACCCTTGAAAAAAGTGTGTTATGTAAATGTTTATTTTTTTAAGCTGCTAAGTTCTGGAGTAACTTGTTATGCAGCAATAGCTAACTAATAGTCTCATACACTCCTGATAGGAATGTAGAACAGAACAGCCACTTTGGAAAACAGTTTGGTGGTTCCTCAAATGATTGAATATAGAGTTACATATGATTCAGCAATTCCACTCCTAGGTATATTCCCAAGAGAAGTGAAAACATTTGTTTACACAAAAACTTGTACACAAATGTTTATAGCAGCATTATTCATGATAGTCAAAAGGTGGAAACAACCCAAATGTCCATCAATGGAAAAATGGAGAAACAAAATGTGGTATATTCATACAATGCAATATTATTCAGCCGTAGAAAGGAAAGAAGTAGAGATACATGCTATAGCTTGACTGAACCTTGAAAAGTGAAAGAAGCTGGTCACAAAAATCCATGTATTATATGATTCTATTCATATGAAATGGCCAGAATAGGCAAATCTATAGATACAGAAAGTAGATTAGTGGCTGCTTACGTTGAGGTGGGGTGGTGGTGGATAGGGGTGACAGTTAAACGTGTGGGATTTCTTTTTGAGGCTATGAAAATCTTCTAAAATTGACTATGGTTGGTGATGGTTGCACATGTCTTTAAATATACAAAAAAAACCATTGAATTGTATACTTTTAATGGGTGAATTGTATGGTATGGCAGTTATATCTGTTTAAAATTTAATTAATAAATTTATTTATTTATTTATTTATTTATATTTTTGGCTGCGTTGGGTCTTCATTGCTGCGTGCAGGCTTTCTCTAGCTGTGGCGAGCAGGGGCTACTGTTCCTTGTGGCGCACGGGCTTCTCATTGCAGTGGCTTCTCTTGTTGCGGAGCACAGGCTCTAGGCGCGTGGGCTTCAGTAGTTGTAGCACACAGGCTCAGTAGTTGTGCCTCAAGGGCTCTAGAGCGCAGGCTCAGTAGTTGTGGCACGCGGGCTTAGTTGCTCTGCGGCATGTGGGATCTTCCCAGCCCAGGACTCGAACCTGTGTCCCCTGCATTGGCAGGCGGATTCTTTACCACTGCGCCACCAGGGAGGTCCTGACAGTTATATCGTAATAAAACTTATTTTTTAAAAAAACAGATAACGAATACACCACAGCTTTCTTTTCCCCCTGGTGGAACAACTCTGAGGCATGTTCCACAGAGCCTCTCAGAGGGTCCCCAGTAGGACCAAACACTAGTTGCCCAAAGCCAGAGCTGGTCTGTTAATAAACACTTGATTTTCTTTCCTCTCGTCATTGTCTCACTCCTCCACCCCACGCTTTTTGGGATCACATCTCAAGTAAACTACTTAACCCAATTCTTGTCTCCAGGTTCGCTTTTGAGGGAACCCAAACGAAAGCGAGCATGTTCTTTCTTGAGGGTCAAGGTCCTCCGGGGTGGGGCTGATTCTGAGCCCCATCCATACGGATCTCAGCTGGGGGGACTGCCCACTGGCTGACTGTCCAGGGCAAAGGCTTGAACCAAAGTCCAAAAGAGTCACAGAGCTGGCCATCCCCCCAGCATGCGTGGCATGAGCCTGGTGTGATTTGCACACATGCTAACACACACACACACACACACACACACACACACACACACACACTTTCAGGCCTGGGAACAGTGGTGGGACCATTAAACAACCAGGGCCTGCCTCTGCCCTTTATCCGAGATAGGATATGTGGGACGTGTTCATTTCCCCCTTGGGCTTATTTTTCCTGTCTCTGTGGCTGGGTGTCATCTGACCACACAAACCACCAAGACAGAGAAGCAGGAGGTTATGAAGGGCTGTGGGGTCAGAGTTCAGCAGACTCTGTGGGAAGGGTCAGACCCTTCGAGTGTGATCTTGAGGTATCTGATTAAGAAAAAGCAAAGATTGCAGAGCCAAGACTTGCAATTAGGGAGACAGGAACACCTCTTGAGGTCCCCCAGGCAAAGGGACCAGTGTGGTGAGGCATCTCCTGCCCAGCGAGTCCCAGGTCACTTTGGCAGTGAACTTCACCAACAGTCACTGAGCAAAGGCTGAGAGTCAAACAGCAGAGGGGAGAGGTTTGGGCTCAACCAGGCTTCTCACACCAGCCTCCAGGCCCAGATTGGGAACCAGGTGCCCAGAACTTTATTCCTTCCCAAATTCAGACCGGCTCAGCCTCAGTCAAATGCCTTCATCTTCAAGCAAAAGATAGTTGGTGGATGTTAATATTCCCAACATACACAGAGTTGCCCAGAGCAACAGAGCCAAAGAGCCCAGGTTGGCTCAAAGGTTTCATTATCCATCTATCTATCTATCTATCTATCTATCTATCTATCTATCATCTACCTATCTATCTATCTATATCTATCTATCTATCCATCCATCCATCTATCTACTTACCTACCTACCTATTTATCTATCACCTATCTCCTATTGGTTCTGTTTTTCTAGAGAGCCCTGATTGATGCATCTACTCTCAGTGGAAGGCAAGACAGAGAGGTGCTGAGTAGCGGGATGTCAAGGATAAGGGTACCCCATTCAGGGGGCACGAGTGTCACTCCTGGGGAGAAAACCCCCAAGGTCATAGAAAAGCAGGTGGGAGATTTGCTGAGACTTGCCCTGCTGCTCTGCACTCATAAAATGCATCCTGCTGTTGGTTTAACCAAGCTGGCCAGAAATAACCCCCATAATGCTATCCCAAGACAGCACTGCATACGGAAAATTACAGAAGCCACTCAAAGGACTCATGAAGTTCAGTTCCCATAGCCAGCTTCCTCATAAATCAAACCAGATCATGCCATTGTCCTCCTGAAAATCCTCCCAAGGCTGCTAGAATAAACCCCAGCTTAAGTCAGCCTGCAGCTCAGCCTTGCCCAACTCTGTTCACCTTCTGCTTCCCTGTGCTTGGCCAGACCACTCTCTACCACCTCAGGGCCTTTGCACGTGCTGCTTGCTCTGCTAGGACTCCCTTTCCCTGGCTCTTTCCC
>NW_006789568.1:812209-813893 GCF_000442215.2 Lipotes vexillifer
CTTTCCCTGGCATCTTCTCAACCTCAGAGCTCTGAGGTGGCTTCCCTGACCATACATTCTGGCATGCCCTCCTCCACTCCCAAACCTTCTGCTACATCCCCTGTTTATGCCCTTCATGGAACTTATTGCAGCCGGGAACGATCTTATTTGTTCGTTTTCTTGTTTATTGCGTCTCCTTGATCTGTCTAGAGGGTACAGGAGAACATGCTCATCTCATTCTCTTGTATCTTCCCGATACCAGGTCATAGGAGACAGCACCTGATACATATTCTTTTTTTTTTGGCCATGCCACACAGCTTATAGGATCTTAATTCCCTGACCAGAGATCGAACCCATACCCCTTGCAGTGGAAGCACTGGGTCTTAACCACTGGACCACCAGGGAATTCTCCTGATACATATTCAATAAATGAATGATCCCTCAGCTCCTAAACTCATCCATGTTTGGTCAGGAGCCCTTCCCTCCTTCCCACAGTGCCCTGGACCAGCCCCATCATGTCCCTTGGTTGTTGACAGTACAGCCATGGAATTCAGCTATGCAGGGGTTTGGGCCCCTCACTGGAGGGTACAGGACTTGGATACCTTGAACACGGTTGGACCTAAAGAGAAAAACTTGCTGCCAAACAAGATGGAACTGAAATGAGCCCTGAAGAGTGTTCCAGGCGGAAAGAACAACAGGGGAAGGGCTGTGGGGCAGTGCCCTCAGTAACTGCCTGGAAGCTAGACGACCTCCCACTATGAGCCAGAGGAGAGCTGCATGAGCTGAGGGCAGAAAGGAGGGCAGGATCCGAGAGCAGACTCTGGGATCCAGGGAAGGGTCTTCAGTAGGAAAATGTTATGGTCTTGTTCACATGTTGAAAATTCAGAGCTTGTTTCTGGACTGAGGGAGTGGGGAGTAGGTGTGAGAGAGGGACATTTTTTACTATAGTATCAGCTACACTGCTAGATTTTTTTTTTTCCACTCTGTAAAGGTACTGCCTTAAAATTTAAGCAAAAAAACAATCGCTCTGACTAATAGGTGGAGGCTGGACTGTAAGAGATAGAGGGGATTTGGGTTGGGACCTGTGATGGAGACACAAGCTGCCCACCTAATATCCATTCTCCTTTCTCGCTCTTTCCTCACTCCCAGATCCTAGTTTCTTTGCTTTTCCAAGTGACCATTTATACAGTATGTATCCAGCTAAATAATTACATTTCCCAAACAGGAGATACTGTTCAGTAGAAGTTGCTGAGTGGGACTTATGAGAAAATTCTTTTTTTTTTTTTTTTTTTTGGCATGCCATGCAGCATGTGGGATCTTTTTTTTTTTTGTATTTTATTTTATTTATTTATTTATAGAGCAGGTTCTTATTAGTTATCTATTTTATACATATTAGTGTATATATGTCAGTCCCAATCTCCCAATTCATCCTACCACCCTCCACCCACACACCACTTTCACCCCTTTGTGTCCATACGTATGTTCTCTACATCTGTGTCTCTATTTCTGCCCTGCAAACTGGTTCATCTGTACCGTTTTTCTAGGTTCCACATATATGCGTTAATATAAAATATTTGTTTTTCTCTTTCTGACTTACTTCACTCTGTATGACAGTCTCTAGATCCATCCACGTCTCTACAAATGACCCAATTTCGTTCCTTTTTATGGCTGAGTAGTATTCCATTGTATATATGTACCATATCTT
>NW_006789568.1:815499-824050 GCF_000442215.2 Lipotes vexillifer
TGAGAAATCAGCTGTTAACCTTATGGGAGTTCCCTTGTATGTTATTTGTCGTTTTTCCCTTGTTGCTTTCAGTAATTTTTCTTTGTCTTTAATTTTTGTCAGTTTGATTACTATGTGTCTCGGCGTGTTTCTCCTTGGGTTTATCCTGTATGGGACTCTCTGCACTTCCTGGACTTGGGTGGCTATTTCCTTTCCCATATTAGGGAAGTTTTCGACTATAATCTCTTCAAATATTTTCTCGGGTCCTTTCTCTCTCTCTTCTCCTTCTGGGACCCCTCTAAATGCGAATGTTGTTGCATTTAATGTTGTCCCAGAGGTCTCTTAGGCTGTCTTCATTTCTTTTCATTCTTTTTTCTTTATTCTGTTCCACAGCAGTGAGGTGACCTGGAAGAATGGTGGAACATTCTGTCTTCCAGGTCACTTATCCGTTCTTCTGCCTCAGTTATTCTGCTATTGATTCCTTGTAGTGTAGTTTTCATTTCAGTTATTGTATTGTTCATCTCTGTTTGTTTGTTCTTTAATTCTTCTAGGTCTTTGTTAAACATTTCTTGCATCTTCTTGATCTTTGCCTCCATTCTTTTCCAAGGTCCTGCATCATCTTCACCATCATTATTCTGAATCCTTTTTCTGGAAGGTTGCCTGTCTCAACTTCATTTAGTTGTTTTTCTGGGGTTTTATCTTGTTCCTTCATCTGGTACATAGCCCTCTGCCTTTTCATCTTGTCTATCTTTCTGTGAATGTGGTTTTCCTTCCACAGGCTGCAGGACTGTAGTTCTTCTTGCTTCTGCTGTCTCCCCTCTGGTGGATGAGGCTGTCTAAGAGGATTGTGCAAGTTTCCTGATAGGAGGGACTGGTGGTGGGTAGAGCTGGCTGTTGTGGGCAGAGCTCAGTAAAACTTTAATCCACTTGTCTGCTGATGGGGGGTGGGGGGTGGGCTGGGTTCCCTCCCTGTTGGTTGTTTGGCCTGAGTCAACCCAACACTGGATCCCACCTGGCTCTTTGTTGGGACTAATGACAGATTCTGGGAGGGCTCACGCCAAGGAGTACTTCCCAGAACTTCTGCTGCCAGTGTCCTTGTCCCCACGGTGAGCCACAGCCACCACCTGCCTCTGCAGGAGACCCTCCAACACTAGCAGGTGGGTCTGGTTCAGTCTCCCCTGGGGTCACTGCTCCTTCCCTTGGGGTCCCGATGCACACACTGCTTTGTGTGTGCCCTCCAAGAGTGGAGTCTCTGTTTCCCCCAGTCCTGTCAAAGTCCTGCAGTCAAATCCCGCTAGACTTCAAAGTCTGATTCTCTAGGAATTCCTCCTCCCGTTGCCGGACCCCCAGGTTGGGAAGCCTGACGTGGGGCTCAGAACCTTCACTCCAGTGGGTGGACTTCTGTGGTATAATTTTTCTCCAGTTTGTGAGTCACCCACCCAGCAGTTATGGGATTTGATTTTATTGTGATTGCGCCCCTCCTATCATCCCATTGTGGCTTCTCCTTTGTTTTTGGATGTGGGCTATCTTTGGTGAGTTCCAGCTTCTTCCTGTCGATGATTGTTCAGCAGTTAGTTGCGATTCTGGTGCTCTCGCGAGAGGGAGTCGGTTCTCTAGAACTTTTAGTCATTTCTTATATACTGTCTTATTTTCTTGTTCCTCTCTAGCACACAATTTAACAATTGTGCACCATTTTGTCCATTACTTCAGTGTGTATATTTTATCTCCCCAACTATATGTAGTTGCTCCCTGTTACAAACTGAACGGTGTCCCCACAAAATTCATGTGTTGAAATCCTGTCCTCCAGTTAGCATAACTATATATGGAGATAGGATATTTAAAGACATAATTAAGGTTAAATGAGATCATTGGGGTGGGCCCTAATCCAATATGACTGGTGTCCTTATAAGAAGATGAGATTAAGACACAGAGGGAAGACCCTGCAAAAGACACAGTGAGAAGATGGCCATCTACAAGCCAAGGGGAGAGGCCTCAGAAGAAACCAACCCTGATGACACTTTGATCTTGTGCTTCCAGACCTCAGAACTGTGAGAAATTTAACTTCTGTTGTTTAAGCCACCCAGCCTGTGGTACCTTGTTATGGCAGTGGCAGGAAACTAATACACTCCAGTCCTGCATTTGTTCCTTACCGTCAGAAACACACATATTGAGCACCTATTATGCACCAGGCTCACTGGATACACTGATGCCTGATTCTCAGGCCTGCCTTCTTCCCTTTTCTGCTGACTGCTCTGCTTGGCCTGTGGTGGGGCTGTGGGCCAGCTTGTCCCCAGTAGCTGTTTGTAAACGTTCCATCCTCCTCTGCCTCAGTCCCCTAAATAAAGCCATCTCCACCTTGCCAGCTGATCCTCTGCCCTCCCTGTGCATGATCAACACCTCACTCCCTAGCAGTGGTCCTCACCAAGGTCTCCCATACCCTCCATGGACAGAATCCAGGCTCAGCCCTTCCAAATGGCCTTCCGGACCTGTCCACCATCTGGTGCTTCCATCATCTTTAACATGAACAATTTATTCACATCTCCATCTCTGGGGACTAGGCCTGTTCTCCCAGCATGGCTGGGCTTTGACCTCTCCCTGCGCTCACCATCCATCAGCCACCAGATCCTGTTGATTCAGCCTTCAAACTATCTCCCTTGTCTGCCCTTCCACTCCACCCCTGGGGACCCGCTCGGGCAGAGCCCCTTCTCTCCTGAAGGCCCTTCTTAGGAGAACTTGGAGGGTTTGCTGAGGAAGTAAAAGGGAAGAAGGGCAGAGTAACAGCTAGAAAGAGGGCAAGGTTTCCCCCTCCCCCGATTAGAGGACGGGAGGGAGAGATGGGCAGAGAGGGGAGGGGAGAGAGGAGGTCAGTGGGTCTGAGGGCAGAGGGGCCCCCATCTCCCGTGTCCCGACAGTGCCCCTGGGGAGCGGCAAGACCAAGAGAGGGATGCCACTAGTCAGATGGCCCCAGGATGAGGGCCCCAGGGCAGCATCAGGTAAGAGACCAAGCCCAAGGGCAGCCCCAAGCTGTGGGGAGCAGCCACCCTCCAGGGTTCAACAGAGAGACAAAAGGAGTCTTGCAGCCACAGGGTGGGTTCTCAACCCTCTGCTCTCCCACCCTGGCCCCAGCTCTGTGGAATGGTGTGTGGAGGCAATGGAGTGGGAGAGGGTGCCCCTGCAAAGGGCTGAGGTGAAACCCATCAGCATGGGGGCTGGGGGCTGAAACTAAGCAAGTAGACTGAGCTTTATATGCTCTAAAGCTCAGCGATGAACTTGTTTTGGAGATTTCTGACATTTGTAGGCTTGGTTTGTTTGGTTTTTTTCCCACTTATTTCCTAGGTGAAAAGTGCAAAGATGCCTCTATCCAGTTCCAGACCAGACATCAGGCGGCTCTGAGTCCAGGTTAGGGCTGCAGAGACCTCCTCGAGCAACCAGCCAGGCCCCCAAGCCACACATGCACACCTTCACCCCCCAAAGGGGAAAGAGGGGCACCCTCCTCACTTGGCTCTGCGTCTGGCTGGAGGTGGAGGTGTGTGTCGGCGAGGGAAGGGGGCACAGTGGGGAGGACCACAGACGGCCAGGGGCTCCTAAGTCTGCCTGCAAAGTAACGTTTTTAATAGCCCCAAATGACTGAAGCCGGCGTTGGGAGGATCCGGGTGGAGACCAGCTGGCAGTCTTCTGTGTCCATCAGAGTCACCGAACTGTTGATTGTAACCCCAGAGTTTCTGAGCCAGCAGCGGTGTGGTGGGGCCCAAGAAATGTGCATTTCTAACAAGGTCCCAGGAGAGGCGGATGCTGCGGGTGAGGACCGTGCCTTGAGAACCGCTTATGCGGAAGTTTGGCTCCCGGTGCTCTGGCGTCTTGGGAAACCTGGGTTCCAATGGCAGATCTGCCCCCTGCTGGCAAGTGGCCCCCTTAGGCCAAAGAAATTGCTTCTTCAGCCTAAATTTCTTCTCTACTAGAGAGATAAATAAATATATTTACCTCCTGAGGTGGTTGTATGGATCAAGTTGAGATAACCTGGGTAAATTATTTAGCACAATTCCTGGCATGTAATAAGACCAGGGAAAAGTTCTCTTTCAATTTGTTGAGGTGTGGGAATTTGGCTGGAAGGAAGCTGCTATTTTGGGGGGGGTTGTTTTTTGTAAGCCTTAAAGAATTATTTGGGGCTTCCCTGGTGGCGCAGTGGTTGAGAGTCCGCCTGCCGATGCAGGGGACATGGGTTCGTGCCCTGGACCGGGAAGATCCCACATGCCGTGGAGAGGCTGGGCCCGTGAGCCATGGCCACTGGGCCTGCGCGTCCAGAGCCTGTGCTCCGCAACGGGAGAGGCCGCAACAGTGAGAGGCCCACATACCAAAAAGAAAAAAAAAAAAAAGAATTATTTGACTTTTAAAAACATGTACCTGTGTAACCTTGGTTAAAATGAAAATTTAATTTTTAAAATTGCATTAAAAATTGCATATCTTTTTAAATATCATTAAAAAAGAGCCCAAAACACTTTAATAGTTTAAAAATGGAAACATCTGTAGACAATTGTATTATTATTTCCAATTATTCACTCTCCCTTCCTGAAAGAGTATTACACAACCCCACCCACTGCCGTGTGACCTGTGGTGCCTCCTGGAGAACTATTCACCCAGCCCCACTGACTTTGGCCTTGACCCCATGACTGAGTTTGCAAAAGGCCTGTGTGTAGACAGGACCTGTGGCACATCAGAGCAGAGACTTTAAGAGCCGTTGCTTTTGTCCACCCGCTCGCTTGCTCTTGTCCTCTGCCACAAGGCTGACATGTCCCCCCTGGGGGCTGTTCCTTCGGCTTGAACAAAGGAGAATTACAGCCACAGCTGACCCACAGCCAAAAGGTGCCAAAAGCCACAGCCAAGCTGTGAAGGAAATGTAAGAGGGTCAGATGGTCACGAGCTACTGCGATGTGGGGATGCGTTGTTACTGCAGCTATACCTAGTGAAAACTGACTAAAACCACCCTACAAGAGGTGCCTGGCTAAAGAAAGTATGGTGTGTCTTAATGATGGGTATGCAGCTATTAAGTGTAGTTATATTTTCAATTAAAATTTATATTTAAATATATTCAGCTATTAATATTAAATTTAAGAATATAGGAAACTTCTCAAAGTATCATTTTTAATAAGGGAACAAAGGCAAAGTTTCAGACTGAAAGTACAGGATCCCAATTTTGTAAATAAAAATATATCTTGTATATATTGCTTGAGGTAAGTTGGGTGGTAATTTTGCCTAGAAACAAAAGGATTGCGGGGTGGGGGTGGGGTGCGGGGAAAGACACCTAAATGTTAATAGTGGTTATATCTCAAGGTGGTAGAATTAGGAAGGGTGGTTATTCTCCTTTATGCTCATCTGCACTTTCCAACTCATCCATAATGACATGTCACGCTTTTATAATTTAGATAAATAGTACAGGTATGTTTAAAAGAATCCATAGCCAACGGCAGTATGGAGGGCAGGGAGCCCTGGGAAGGCAGCAGGGCCCAGGGTCCCAGTAGGTCCTGGAGGGGCACAGAGGTGGGAGTAGAGGGAGACTTCTCATGGTCTCCTTATACCCAGGCACCCCATGCACAGGCTTAAACCTAGCAGCTTTTAATGTCCTATGAGAATATGTGCAACTTTTTAAAAACAGATTAATTGGCTCCAAATATAAAAATAAAAGTGTGATTTCTGGGTTAGTAAATGTTAATAATAAAAGTTAATAAATGTTTAAATGTCTAAAAATTGTAACCACGCATCAAAAAGTTCAGTGCAGTGACTGCTTAATGGGTACAAGTTGCCATTTGAGGTGACGAAAAAGTTCTGGAACTGGATTGTGGTGATAGTCATATTATGTTGTGAATGTACTTAATGCTGCTAAATTGTACACTTTCAAATGGTTAAAATGGTAAATTTTATGTTATGTGTATTTGACCACTGGGGGGAAAAGAACCCTCAACTTCAAGGAAAGTCAAGTCTTCTGTGATTATATGGAACTCACATTTGATGTGGAATTTGGATGGCCTCAGTGTATCTAATATAATGTGAGTGGGACCCCAAAATAAAATTGCCCCGGAAGAGGCAGTGGTTGGTAATGATCCATATTCTCCTGTCACTGGACACCTTGTGGAGTAACAGTGAATGTGTAGCTTTTAGAGTGTGGGTAGGAGTGAGGTGTGGAGCACAGACCTCTTCCTCATGCTGTCTGTCACATGGCTGGGAGAGGTGCCGCCTGCAGAGCCAGGGGCCTGAATAAGGGATGGGCAGCCTCCTGCAATGCCACAGAATCAGCACTGGGTGGCAGCAGAAAGCCAGCTCAAGCAGAGATGGCACCTGGGAGCTGCCCCGCTTCCACTGCTTTCTCTCCCGGATTCCCCTGCCCCTGACTCTCCCAAGACGCCAAGACTAACCAAGACAGTCGTTTCAGCTTGATTTTCAGAAGATGGTGCCATTTCTCAAGAGGAAATTGTTTTGCAAGCAAACCTATGTTTTTCACCAACTCCTTCCAGTGGGATATTCAAGAACATTCAAGATAGGTCAGTTTTTACATGTTTGATACATTCCATCATTTGAAACATGTTTCCGATTTCTCTGTAGCCAGTCTATGGCTAATTTCAGGGACTGAACTAATAAAACTCATATCCTGTTTTTGTGGTGTGTCCGTTTAAGATTTTTCACCTGATATTCATCATGCTGATAAGACTAGAAAACTTTAATAGCAAGACTGGCGGCAAAGATGTTTCCCCACAGTACTGAGAAGGTTAACTTGGTACAGAGAGCAGTGCCCTGAGAAGGCTATTCCTTATAAAGCAGTGACAGTCATGTCTTTTCTAAGGTGGCTTTACTGCTATGAAAGAAAACACCTCAAAACCAAGAAGTTTAAAGAAAATGTTATTGTTGTTGTTATTATTATTTATTATTATTATTATTTGGACTGGGCTCAGCTGGGTAGTTCTTTGGGGGGGGGTGTTTATTTATTTATTTATTTATTTATTTATTTATTTTTGGCTGCGTTGGGTCTTCGTTGTTGCATGCGGGCTTTCTCTAGCTGCGACGAGCAGGGGCTACTCTTCGTTGCGGTGCGTGGGCTTCTCATTGCGGTGGCTTCTCTTGTTGCGGAGCACGGGCTCTGGGTGCACGGGTTTCAGTAGTTGTCACACGTGGGCTGAGTAGTTGTGGCGCACGGGCTTAGTTGTTCCACAGCATGTGGGATCTTCCCGGACCAGGGCTCGAACCCGTGTCCCCTGCACTGGCAGGCGGATTCTTAACCACTGCGCCACCAGGGAAGGGAAGTCCCCTGGGTAGTTCTTCTGCTGGTCTCACCTGGGTACACTACGTAGCTGCAGTCAGTAGGCAGGTGGGCTGGGGGCTGAAGGGTCCAGATCCCAGACAGCCCCACTCACACGTCTGGCGTTTGGCTGGGTTGATAAAGGCAACTGGGCCACATGAATCTCATTATCGAGCCGGCCAGGCTTCTTCGCTTGGCAGCTGGGCTCCAAAAGGAGTAAGAGAAGCCAAGCCCCAATGCAGAGACACTGTTAAAGCTTCTGCTTGTGTCATGTTTCCTACTGTCCCCTTGACTAATGCAAGTCACATGGCCAAGCCCTGATTCAAGGGCTAGAGAAAATAGACTCCTTCTTTTGACAGGAGGAGCTGCAAAATGTTGTGACCTTCAGAAAATATCTACCACATCTTCTTTCTCCTCTCCTGTCATACCAAGGACATCCTTATACAGGCAGGGATGAATGACAGCCACCTGCCAACTAACAGTGCTCCCTGCCACCCTATATCCCTGGGCTCAGGTTCAAGGCAATTAAATCCGCATCTCCCCAGATCTGGGGGAAAACCGGTCTCACAAAGTAAGATGTTTGGACTAAACTGTGTCCCCTCCACTCCTGGAAATTCATATATTGAAGCTCTAATGTGACTGTACTTAGAGATACCTTTAAAGAGGTAATCGAGGTTAAACGAGGTCTAAAGCATAGGACCCTAGTCCATTAGGACTCACGTCCTTACAAGAAAAGGAAGAGACACTACAGCGCTCTCTCTCTCGCTCTCTCTCTCTCTCTCTTTCTCTCTCTCTCTCTCTGCGTGTATGCACAGAGAGGAGACCACGTGAGGACACAGTGAGAAGGCAGCCATCTGCAAGCCAGGAAAAGAGACCTCACCCCTTGCTGACACCTTGATCTTGGACTTGGACTCCAGACTGTAGAAAACAAATGTCTGTCGTTTAAGCCACTCAGTCTGCGGTATTCTGTTGTGACAGCCCAAGCTGGCTGATACGCAAGTGTTCCTTGGTTAAATATGTTTGGGAAATGTCCACTGATCCCCCTCCTTGAAAGTCCATAGGGCTCTGTAGCCTATTAAAGGCTCTGAGAAGTTCCTCAGCAAAGAAACGTCTAGTTTAACAGTGTTTCCCAAATTTGTTTAAACATGAGATCTTTCCCAACACCTATGATCACCGTGGGAAGGTGTATTTATTTCTAGGATTGTCATAACAAACTACCATGAACTTGATGAACTTATTCTCTCACAGTTCTAGAAACATGAAGGTAGAAATCAAGGCGTCAGCAGG
>NW_006789568.1:824300-841928 GCF_000442215.2 Lipotes vexillifer
CAGGAATGGGTTCCTTCCAGAGGCCCTGAGCGAGAAGCTGTTCCATGCCTCTCTCCTAGCCTCTGCTCGCTGCCGGAGACCCTTAGTGTTCTCTGTCTCCCATCTCCCCTCCATCTTCACATGGCCTCCCCCTCTGTGTCTTGTTCTTAACATCTTCCACTTGGTCTTATAAGGACCCAGTCTTTGGATTTAGGGCCCACCCTAAATCCAGGATGATCTCATCAAGAGATCCTTAACTTAATTATATCTGCAAATTCTAAATAGGGTAACATTCTGAGGTTGCAAGTGGACGTGTCTTTTGGGGGCCACAGTTCAATCCACTACAGAAGCTAAGGGACACCCAAGGTAGCTGTGGCTCAGTGTGGACATGGAGTCGGGGCGAGTGGGACCCGTCTAGGTACCTGCAAGCTGGCGGTCCCTCCCCTCCAGGGGATACATCACGCTCTCCCCTTGATAACGCTGGCGCACCAAATCCTCGATTCCTAAACTCCTTGCTGACCGTCCTCCGTGAATACATTCCTGTCTGGGACAGGTGGAGACTTTCTGTTCTGTTGTTTAAGCACAAACCCGACTGGGCCTCCTGCTCTGCTCTTCCTGCTTTGTTCTGGAAGACAGAGCCTGTCTTTCTGGGGAATGTTTGCAAAACGCAGCGCTCATTCACGCAGCAATGTGGCAGGGAGGCTCCTACAGGGCTATGCTTCTAGAGACTCCCTCCCCAAACCTTTCCAAAACCCACTTCCTCCACGCCTGTCTCCCGCCCAGAACCCGCCACCACTCCCTCAGCCTCCAGGAGAAAGTGGCACCTTCTGCCTCCAGGGAGGGCCTCCTTCTGGGATGAGCCAGGGTGTTCCCACTCCTTCCCCACAGGGCGTCCTCTTGCTGCCTTGGTGTCTTCCACCTGGATTGCATCCCTGACCACCCTCCCCTCCACTTGTGCACAACTCTGGACCTACAAGCCACTTGGCAGGTGAATTTTAAAAGGGGTCTGCTGGTCCCTGGAATGCAAAAACCAGGCACGGTTCCAATCTTAGGGGTGGGACTCAGGGCATCTGCGCATGTGCAGCTTTCTGGGGAGGGGCCCAAACCTTTCATCACTTCTCCAAATTGTTCCTTCCTGACTAAGGACGCTAAAACCACTAGTTCAGAGCTAAGGCTCAGTGAGTAACTTCCTTAGAGCAATAACTTTCTAGAAACCCACCTGAGGTGGAAGAACCCCTCTCCCCACTCTTTCTTGTGTTGAGGGGGCCCTGGTGGCAGGAGAGAAGGAACAGCAGTGAGTCCCAGCCCTGGGACACACAGACCATCCAAACGGGTCAACCATCCCCAGGATGCCCCAGGGATGGAGCAAAGCTGGCTCCGTGCAGAGTCACAGCTGCGAGCAGGTGGTGCCCAAGGCTCTGCACCCATGCCAGCGCCCACCCTACCAACCTCCCCCCACCCACACCATAGGTGACTAGCAGATCTCAGGAGCTGGAAGGGAGCTGGGGAAACTGAGGGCAAAACCCCGTGGCCCCACCGCCATGGTTTGGCCTCTAGCGGCCCTGTTTAGTCCTTCCAAATCCTGGGAACTCACACACTTTGGGGAATGTGCATTGGGCCCACTAGGCCACGTTGTGACAACAGATTTGGGACTTGTCTCACATATGGGATGGTACATTTTCTGCAGGTAGACACCTATCTTTAACCTCTTTGTGATTCTATTCGAGGGTCTAATCCTGTGCTCTAGAGCACTGTATCCAGCTGCTCAGGCTGCCAGAACACAGTACACAGATTTGGGGGTGCTTAAACAACAGAAGTGTGTTTTCTCACAGTTCTGGAGGCAAAAGTCAGAAATCAAGATGTTGACAGTGTTTACTCCATCTGAGGGTTGTGAAGAAAGGCGCTGTCCCCAGCTGCTCTCCTTGGTTTGTGGATGGCTGTCTTCACGTTTGCATGGCATTCTCCCAGTATGTGTGTCTGGGTCCACATTTCCTCTTCTTAAAAGGACATCCATCATATGGTGTTAAGGCTCACCCTAATGATCCCCAGCTAACTTAATGACCTCTTTAAAGGCCCAATCTCCTAATATAGTCACATTCTGAAGTACAGACACCCAGGAGTAATATAAGAAGGATGGATGGAAGGACACATGGGCAGAGGGATAATGGTTTGACTTCCAGCCTCTCAATGCTGGTCTGCCCCAGAGTCCCTTCAGGGCCCCCTCAGGCCACTGCACTGCCACCAACCAGGCCTCTGAGGGGCTTGAGTCCTCTCATAGCAGCCAGTAGGCCAAACCTGACGGTGGGGAGACACCAGGGTGGACCCTGAAGACGGGGGCCGGACTAGAAAAGGCATCCAAAGGGCTGGGGCAGTCCAAGGGGGGAGTGTGTGGTGTGTGGGGGGCTGAAGCACCCCTTTGTTTTGGAGATGGAGGTGGGAGAGATGTCCTCTCAGTTCAGTTGCCTTCCCACTCAGAGTGGGTGTTTGGGTGGCCCCAAGAACCCTATTTGCATACAGGGCCCAGGCTTCTGGAAGGTTAGGGAGAAGGAATTTACTTTAACTTGCAAATTTGTTCTAATGCATCAAGTAATATTTACTCATTGTTGAAAGGTCAAGTGAATTGTACAAATTTTAAAATGCACAAAAGCTTGAAAGAAAAAACTTGCTCATGATACACCACAACTGAAAGCCTCTGATACTGGCAACTCATTTGTTATTTAACCGAACCATGTGCTTTTAACTTTTAGAATCTTTTCTTAATGCAAGTACTAAATGTTACTAGAGAAACATCAGAAAATGCAGTTGGCCAAAAAAAAAAATTTAAGTCACTTATAATCCCACAACCAAAAGATACCTTGTTTGTTTGGGATTTTTAAATATTTATTTATTCATTTGGCTTCGCCGGGTTTTGCTGCGGCAGGCAGGATCTTAGTTGCCACGTGTGGGATCTTTAGTTGTGGCATGCGGGATCTAGTTCCCTGACCAGGGATCGAACCTGGTCCCCCTGCATTGGGAGCGTGGAGTCTTAACCACTGGACCACCAGGGAAGCCTCTATCTTGTTTTTTTAATCTGGTATTTCTTTGACCACTAGTACTTTTGAATATTGTCCCATGGTTATTAGTTCTGTACATTTCCTTGGTGAATGGTCTGTTCTCATTCTTTGCATATTGTGTTATTTGGAGTACAATGGTGTCTTATCAATCTGTTTGGGATCTTTATATAGTATACATATTAACCCTCTGTGGTATCTGTAGCAAACTTTTGTTCCGTTTGTGGTTTGTTCTTAAAATTTTTAGATTGTTTTTTGACCTACGTCGATTTTTCCACCTTGGAATTTCTTTACTGGCTTTTATATTTAGAAAATACTTCTTGGAACTTCCCTGGTGGTGCAGTGGTTAAGTATCCACCTGCCAGTGCAGGGAACACGGGTTCGATCCCTGGTCCGAGAAGATCCCATATGCTGTGGAGCGACTAAGCCCCTGAGCCACAACTACTGGGCCTGCACGCTAGAGCCCGCGAGCCACAACGACTGAAGCTCGTGCATCTAGAGCCCGTGCTCCTCAACAAGAGAAGCCACCGCAATGAGAAGCCCGTGCACCGCAACCAAGAGTAGCCCCTGCTCGCTGCAACTAGAGAAAGCCTGGTGCAGCAATGAGCACCCAACGCAGCCAAAAATAAATAAATAAAATTAAAAAAAAAAAAAGAAAGAATTTCTTCCCCAAATCAAGTATTTTCAGTTTACTTATGACCTCTCTCTCTCTGTCTTTCTTTCTTTGTATTTACCTCTTTAAGTGAAACTGAGAAATTAACCCAATGTTTTCCCAGCAGTTAACCAATTGTCCCAGCACCATTTTGTAACTCAGCCCTCCACAGTGTCCTGCTCTGTCCCCAGGGCAGTCTGCTCCAAGTCAACCTACAGGAGAAACCCCTCCCCCCCCCCCGCCGGGGCCTGCAGTTCCCTGGCTGCCAGAATTCACACAAAACCACTAGCAAACAAGGTGGGATTTTTGATGTGGAGGTGAGGGGTTTACCTCGGAGACCTCAACACGAACAATTTAAAAATTCCCTCTAGATATTTCTGTTCACCCCCAGCCTCATCCGCTCCATCCCCAGAGAGACCTGACCTTTCTCCCCTTCTCACTGCAGCCTAGGAACCTCCAAGCCCTTACCCCTTCTCTCCCGCAGAGCAGCTGGGCTGTAGGGCCCCTGGCCCAAACCCAGCTCTTTCCAGACCCATGCTCTCCAATCTGGGTAACAACATCCACCTCCTAGAAAGCAGGGTAGCAACATCCTTTGTCATTTGAGAATGCCTTTGGGGTCTCAGCCCCCACCCCATGGGCCTTATTAACCTGCTTCTCCCAAGCGAATCCAGTGTAGCTTCTAAGTAGAATCCCATGCCACCTGCTAATGGAGCCCAGGTTGCACTGAGTCCTTAAGTGTCTTGAATGGAGGAAGCCGGAGTTCTGGGAAGGCAGAATCTGGAGTCTCCCCTTAGAGCGCTGATATTCAGAGGGGCTGCCCTGGGAGCGAGAGCCGGGACGGAGCACCCCGCCCGAGGAGCAGCCGCCAAAGACTCAGGCCCAAGTGGGCTCACTGGTGGGCAGAGGCCATGGGCACCGCCCTCATCCTGCACAGGGCTCCGGGGGACATGTGTACGCAGGGCTGCAGGGCTCCGGAAGACTCCAGGCACACGCTCCCGGGAGCAGCTGCGGAAGGCTGGGGAGCGGCCCAATCCCAGTGGCCACCACAAGGTGACAGCAGCTAGAGCAGTGACCATGCTAACGCGTGCTCATCACCGCAGGTGTAGAAAGCCAGTAGGGGACGTCCCTGGGGGTCCAGTGGTTAAGACTGAGCGCTCCCAATGCAAAGGGCCTGAGTTCCATCCCTGGTCAGGGAACTAGAGCCCGTCTCTGCCACAATTAAGACCCCACGCAGCCAAATAAATAAAGATGATTTTTAAAAAAGAAAGAAAGAAAGAAAGAAAGCCAGTGGCAACACCAGGTACAGGGGCAGTGGGTGAGGGGTGCTGCCCCAGATATGATCACACAGGTTTGTGGGAACAAAGTTCTGACCTGCTCTGGTCAGAGCAGACCGGGGCGCTGGTTCCTCAATGTCACGATCATGCAGTGGTTAAGAGCGCGGGCTTGGGCCAGAAAGCCTGGCTCACACCCCAGCTCTTCCCCTGTCTGAGCTGCAGTTTCCTCATCTGTATAATGGGGTAACAGTACTGGGTGCCTGACAATCACAGAGAGTTATTCTCTCATAGTTTCGGAGGCCCCAAGTCTGAAATCAAGGTGTCAGCCGGGCCACATTCCCCCTCAAAGGCTCCGGGCGAGCGCCTCTTCCAGCTTCTGGGGTCGCCAGGCCTTCCTTGACTTTCATCGCCCTAGTCTCTGCCTCTGTCTTCATGTGGCCCTCTTCCCTGTATCTGTGTCCTCTCCCTTCTCCTTCTCCCTTACTGTGTCATTCATACCCACGGGATTTTAATTTATGGAGGTGACTGAATGGTGCCACCAAGAGGTCCACGTCATTGAAAGAAGAATGTATTCCATGTCCTGAGGGAAGGGGCATGCCCCACCGCACAGGACACACTGGAGACATCAACGTGTCGGCACGCAGAAAGCAAGGAGTGAGGGGAAGGCACCGGCAGAGCCTTGACTGGAGTTTCTGTGGGGAAGGCGAGGCAGAGTTAACAGTTTAGGATTGGCTGGTGTGAATAATTCCAGCGGGCTTTGGGCTACAGGGATGGTCTATAGCTGCCTGGTACCTGGCCCTGGGATGACTTAGGGCAGTGGCAACATGGGCTTGCTGTGTGAGAGTCAGATAAGGAGCTTTGGATCAGCCCGCCTGCCAGGAGAGGAGCGCTCCAGGCAAGCTGACTTGCGGGAGAGAGGTAAATTCTTTGGTCGATAGTTGGGCCTGGTGATGAATGGATGCCAAATAGACACACAGAATCTAAGAAAACACAATTAAGATACTCCTCCTCTCTTATAAAGACACTAATCATTGGACTTAGGACCCACCCTAATTCCAGATGATCTCAAGACCATAAATTATGTCTGCAAAGACTCTTCCAAATAAGATCACATTCAAAGGTTCCAGAGGTTAAGATATAGACATATCTTTTGGGGGGTGGGGTCACAATTCATCCCACTACAGATGCCCATTGGCTGGATTTGTTTATAGTTTTCTGCTCATTAGTGTATCTCTCTCTCTCTCTCTGTTTGTTTTGTTTTGTTTTGTTTTGTTTTTTGCCCCTGCAGCAAGGCTTGCAGGATCTTAGTTCCCCAACCAGGGATTGAACCCCAGGCCCACAGCAGTGAAAGCGCAGAGTCCTAACCACTGGACTGCCAGGGAATCCCCATCTGCTCATTAGTGTAGACTCTGGGGGAGAAAAGACAACTTTTGCTTTTTCTGTGGTTGTTTTAAATATTTATTTATTTATCTGGCTGTGCTGGGTCTTGATTAGTTGTGGCATGCGGAATCTTTAGTTGAGGCATGCATGTGGGATCTAGTTCCCTGACAGGGATCAAAGCCTGGTCCCCTGCTTTGGGAACGCAGGGTCTTAGTCACTGGACCACGAGGGATGTCCCAATTTTTGCTTCTTTTGATGAGAAGCCCCGCAGTGCTTCCTGCACTGTGACGGCTTTAGCTGAGTGCCAGTGCCCGGGAGGAATCCAAGGCAGGGCGTAGGAGGGACCCTGTGGGGTGATTTCTGCTTACAATGGAGAGGTCTGAAGCCCAGGCACGAGGGAGGTGACACAAGAGCAGTGGCCGTCATGGTCAGAGGATCCAGGGTGCTCTGAGGGATAGGATGGTGGGGCCTCCATGGCTCAGGTTCCCTGGATGACTTACCTTAAGGAATAGGCTGCTATTCCTTAAGGTACCTTCGGTTGTTTGTAATGGAAAGCCCTGACTCAATTTGCTGAAACAACTTGGAAACAAATCACCTCCCATCACAGGAAATCTGGTGGCTGAGTGGCTGCAGGTACAGTTTGATCAACGCTTTGCCCTACCTTCCTTTGATCCCGACTCCACCATTCTCTGTGTGAGGATTTTTCTCGGGCCAGGTGCCCTCGTGGTCCTAAGAGGCCCAACTAAATATGTTCACGTACAAGAGCAGAGCAGGACCACATCTTCCTGTGTCTCTCTCTCTCTTTTTTTTTTTTTTTTTTTTGGGTTTGACGGGCCCAGCCGCTCCGCGGCATGTGGGATCTTCCCAGACCGGGGCACGAACCCGCGTCCCCTACATTGGCAGGTGGCCTCTCAACCACTGCACCACCAGGGAAACCCCTTCCTGTGTCTCTTAATGAGAACCTCCCAGAGGTCCTGGCATATCACTGGCTCTCATAACTCCATGGCCAGCATTGCAGGAAGGCCTGTGCCTGATCCAGTGACCCCTCAGGGAAATGGCTTAGACCATCAGGACCCAATCTCAGAGCTGGACTGGGGCCGGACCCTCAAGCCCACTATGCATCCTCCTAACTATGGGTACTCCAGATCGATGCTTCCCATCACCCACATGCTAGTGCAGCAGAGGGTCTAGGGGGAGCCAGTCTCAAAGGGGACAGGCACTGGGAGACACTGCCAGAATCCCCCGGGAACCTGGTGAAAGGGCCATTACCCTGAAGCACTCTTGCAGGTGCCCCACCAGCAAGTGAATTATTCATTCACTGCAGCAACTACAATAATATTACTCATGGGGCAGGGGCTGAATTTCTAGTGAGTGAAGTCTGGGAAATGACTTGGGGGTCACCGTAGGCAGTTGTCCCCTCCAAGGGAATCTTGGGCTCACTTAGTGAAGAGACCCTTGAAAGGGCAAATGATCCATGAGCCCCTGACAGCAGGCAGCCTGTCGAAAACAGAAGGCATCACTGCCATCATGCATGCTGTCTAACACTCCCCAGACCGTACTGCCCAAGAGCTGTCTCTCTGTTACCTCCCCACATTCGGGCATCAGTGCTATTGGGCCAACCCCACCTGGATGGCTAAGAATTCAGTTCAGTTCTGACACTAACCAGAGTCAACACTGACCCCATGGCTTAGGGGCTCAATCCTGCGAGACTGCCCCCATTTCAGGCGCCAGCTGCAAATGGGGTTCCCAGACTACTGCACTTCTGCCAGGCCCACCTCAGGTTCAATAGAACGACTCACAGAACTTAGGAAAACGTTGCACTTAGGACTAGAGTTTTATTACAAAAAACACAAATGAACAGCCTGATGAAGGTACGTAGGGTGAGGTCAGGAAGGGTCCCGAGTGTGGGAGCTCCTGTCCCTGTGGAGTCAGGATGGTCACACTCACTGTGCACGGATGTGTTCACCAAACCAGGAGCTTCCTTGGTCTTGTTTTGGGGTTTTTTTTTGCGGTACGTGGGCCTCTCACTGTTGTGGCCTCTCCCGTTGCGGAGCACAGGCTCCGGACACGCAGGCCCAGCAGCCATGGCTCACGGGCCCAGCCGCTCCGCAGCATGTGGGATCTTCCCAGACCAGGGATTGAACCTGTGACCCCTGCATCAGCAGGCAGATTCTTAACCACTGCGCCACCAGGGAAGCCCCATCTTGTTGTTTTTTATCAAAGTTTCATTATGGGGACTTCCCTGGTCTAGGAAGATCCCACATGCTGCGGAGCAACTAAGCCTGTGTGCCACAACTACTGAGCCTGCGCTCTAGAGCCCGCGTGCCACAACTACTGAGCCCGCGTGTTGCAACTACTGAAGCCCGCGTGCCTAGAGCCCGTGCTCCGCAACAAGAGAAGCCACTGCAGTGAGAAGCCCGCACACCGCAACAAAGAGTAGCCCCGGCTCGATGCAACTAGAGAAAGCCTGCGCACAGCAACGAAGACCCAGCACAGCCAAAAATAAATAAATAAATTTGTTTTTAAGTTTCATTATGTAGGTAGGATTGAATCAATCATTGATGATTAATTCACTCCACCTCCAGCCCCTCTTCCTGCTCAGAGTAGTGGGGATGGGGCTGAAAGTTCCAACCCTGTAACTACATGACTGGCTCGTCTGGTGACCAGATCCCATCCTGAAGCTAGCTAGTCACCTCATTAGCATAAACTCAGGTATGGTCAAAAGTTATGAATAACACAAGACACTCCTATCGGGATATTCCAAAGGTTTTAGGAGCTCTGTGCCAGAAACCTAGGACAAGGAGCAAGTATATATTTTTCATTATACCACAGGTAAGGACTCTTATTATCCCCATTTCCCAGATGGGGGGACCGAGGAACAGGTGTTAAGTAACTTGCCGTAGGTTACACAGCTAGGTATAGCAACAACAGGATTTGAACCCGGGCAGCTCAGCTCCAGCTCCACACCAGTTGCCTTGCTGTGTGGGACTCTGGGGAATCATGGAGCGTGGCCTTGCTCCAAAACGGACCCTAAATGTAGCTCCCATCAGAAGGCAGGGCAGACAGCCTCCCTGTCAGGGAAACAGAGCATAATCAGGTACAGTGGGGATGCGGGTAAACAACCAATTTACTGCAGAGAAACAAAGCCCAGATTTGTAGCCACTTTCTGTGGTGTAAATAATCCCACCCAGGAAAGTAATGGATTGGGAGATTGAGATTAACATATACACACTATATATAAAATATAGTATAAAATACATGTAAAGTATGTATAAAATAGATAACTAACAGAGACCTACTGTATAGGGCAGGGAACTCTACTCAATATTCTGTAATAACCTATATGGGAAAAGAATCTGAAAAAGAATGGAGATATATATATAACTGATTCACTTTGCCGTACACCTGAAACTAACACAACACTGTAAATCAACTACACTCCAATAAAAATTTTTTTAAAAATCCCACCCGGGCAGATGTTAAGCTACCAATCTGCCGTCACTGAGTGTGGAGTTGGGAAGAGATGCGCTGGGTTGGCCTGTCCTGCACTGACTGCAGGACGCCCGGACACCACGTCAGGTAGAACCTTCCTCCTATGGTGTGAGTTTAACGCCCACTCAGAGCTGGGCTGAGCAGGCAGCCTTGATTGTCTCTGGCTCATGGGCAGAGCTTTGTAGGAGCCCTCCCCACTGATGGGGAGGCCTGCCCAGGGCCACAGCGGCAGTCCTGACAAGGACATTAGAAAGTCCTCGACCCCTGACCTCACCCTACATCCAGCCCAGTCCTTCTATCCTTTCTGGAACCTGGGAACCCTCCCATGTTTTGTAGCTTAGCTAACCATTTAACCCACTGTGGGCTGTGTTATTACCCAGCATTTCCATGTGTTAGAAGGATGGGAGTGTATATGAATGTGTGTGTGAGTGTGTGTGTGTAAATGTGAGTGTACTGGGGTAACAGGCTTCCCACTCATTCGGTCCACCATATTGCTTAGGGTGATTTTTATTTTTACTGTTATTTACATTTTTTCTTTAATATTTTTTTGGCCACACGTTGTGTGGGATATTAGTTCCCCGACAAGGGATTGAACCCACTCTCCCTGCAGTGGAAGCATGGAGTCTTAACCACTGGACCACCAGGGAACTCCATTATTTACTTATTTTTGCTTATATGTATTTTCTGATTTGTTACAATAATCAGAATCTCTTCTGGGCTTTATTTCCTGCCATGCTTTTCCCCAATAAATAGATTTTCTTTAAATATCTGTAATCATCAGAGAGCAGGTTTTGTCTATGTTTCCTGCCCAGCATCAATTTTGCCTTCTTTTGGTAACAGCACCCCAATTTCCTTTGGGGACCAAGTTGACTACCGCTTACAGGCCTTATATTTCAGTGGAGCTGACCCCATGCCCCATTCCAGACCTGACCAACCGGGGTTTGGTCCCAAGCTGTATAGATTTCTTCAAAGAAGCCCACAGGAACCCATGAGACTCAGGGCCTGAGGTCTGCCGTAACTAGTGAGGACCAAGGTGTCTGCACTGGCCTGAAGCTGCTAGCAGCCTGCACCCAGAGGAATCTTCCCAAAAATCTACATCTGTGAGAAAGGAGAACCAAGAGAGGGAGAGAGAAGACTGAATCTTGACAGCATCACTGAACTCTGTGCAGAAACTTTCCCTTAGATTTTAGGTTTCTGTGAACCAAGAAATTCCTTTATTTGGATTATTTTTGCTCACACCAGTTTGAGTTGATTTCCATTCCTTCCAGCTGAGAGTACTAACACATCTACATAGCACACATTAAATATTATATCCTGTGTTTAAGGTGACATCATATACAAGCATTTTGCCATGTGTCTATGTAAGCTTTATACAGTGGCATAATACTCCATAAGCTGGGTTTACCCTAAAATAAGAATATCTATTTAATAGGAGAGTCATTGTCTCTATGAGACAGGAGTTGAAAAGAAATCAAAGACAAATTTTTTGAAACGAATTTCCTCTTCCAAACACTATGTAACAAAGGCAGGCAATTTTTGAACTGAACTAAGAAAAAAAGCTCTTTTAGATATAGTTTCTTTTATAACTGTGCGTATATATGTGTATTTCAGGTAACAACAGAATACACATTATGTTCTACACCAATATTATTTAATATTTATTTATAAACACAATCTTTTTGTCCCCAAATTTTAATAATCCTCTCTGCTCTCTGACATGAATCCCTCTTTACTCTCCTCTGTCTTTCCTCAGCACAGATTTTGAAGACATGTGAAACTTAACAAGGGTAAGTGTAAAGTGCAACATGTAGAATCAAAAATCGAATTCCAGATGGAAGGTGAGGACAAGGAGTTTGACTTAAGTGCCTATGAAGAGAGCCTGATGGGGCTCCCCTGGTGGCGCAGTGGTTGAGAGTCCGCCTCCCGATGCAGGGGACGCGGGTTCGTGCCCCGGTCCGGGAAGATCCCACATGCCGCGGAGCGGCTGGGCCCGTGAGCCATGGCCGCTGAGCCTGCGCGTCCGGAGCCTGTGCTCCGCAACGGGAGGGGCCACAACAGTGAGAGGCCCATGTAACGCAAAAAAAAAAAAAAGAGTGCCTGGTGGTTGTAGCGGGTCACAGGCTGTCCATTAGGTGACATCAAGAACTTGCTGTGTACTTAGTTTCTCTAAGTCTCAGTTTTCTCACCTGAAAAGTGGGAGAATAACACCTGTACAGTGCCAGGTACTCAATGGAATATGCCGACCTTGATTTTTAGGACAAGAAGATATCCAAAAAAACACTGAACAACCACCTGACAGGCATCTCATAACTGGGAACTGGATAAGGATTAACTTTAGCTGCACGTAATAGAAGACCCAAAAGAACAATAGTTTGAGCATCTATGTGATTATTTTCCCTCATGTAAAGGAATTCTGGAGGACAGCAACAGTCTGGTGGCTGGTGTGGCATCTCTAACCATGGGGCCCAGATTCCTTCTATCTTTGTGCTCCAAAAATTGTGTGGCACTTCGTGTGTCCCTGCAACCTCAAGTTTACCTCATGTCTCAAGATGGCTGCTGGTGCTCCAGCCTTCACATTCTTGATAACAGGATGACAAAGGGGAAAGAGCAAAAAGGTGTTCTGCTCTTTGAAGGACGCTTTCTAAAGTTCCTCTCAATACTTTCTGCTTACATCTCATTGGCCAGAAGATCTTACCTAGCTGCAAGAGAGACTGGGAAATATATTCTTTGTCAAAGCACACAGCCACCCTGAATAAAACTGGGTTTCTGATCCTAAAGAAGAAGGGCTACTCAAATGAGCAACGAGCAGTCTTCTCCATGATTCTTTCACAAAGTACAGGGTTGTCCCACCCCAACAAAATTGGGTTTGCCCTGTGACCTCTGAGATGGCCACAGAGTATACATGGGGAGAAGAAATACTTATTGAGCATTGAGCCTGGTGCTGGGAGAAGTGACAGCAACTGTTACCTACTGATGTGGCGGGATTATGGCAGGCCTCTCTCTGCATTAGCCAGTATCCTTAGCACACCAGTCATTCAATATTTTAATATCCCTTCTGGGTGTAAAATAGTATTGGAGAGCTTGACTTCTGAAGCCAGACAAGGTTCAAATCCCAGATTCAGTGCTTATTAATAGTGTGCCTTTGAATAAGTCGCTTATTCCCTCTGAGGCTAAGCTTCCCCATGTATAAAATGGATATAATAATGGATCCGCACCTACCTAGAGACGACGGGGTAGTTGGAAGGATTAGACGTTTAGCTCCTTCTCCTGCCCATGATAAGCAGGCACGAAATGTTAGCTGATAACCCCCAAGGGAAGCACAGACACAACAGACTAGAAATTTCACTCCAACCACCTTCTTAACGAAGAGCACAAGTAGGTTTATCTGGGTCTACAGGTTTCCAAAGAATACTCGAGGGTTTACAGATCTTTTGTTGTTCTCTGCCCTCCCAGCCTAGTTAAACAGGGAGAAGATGGAGACTGTTTATCCTGAGAAACAGGGTAAAACTCTGTCTTAGCTCATTTGGGCTGCAGATTCAGTGTCCATTGAGGACCTGCTTCCTGGTTAATAGATAGCAGTCTTCTCGCTGCAATTCACATGGAGAGGGGGCCAGGGAGCTCTGTGTTGTCCCTTTTATAAGGGTGTTAATCCCATTCATGAGAGCTCTACCCTCAAGACTTAATCAATTCCCAAAGGCCCCACCTCCAAATACTATTACGTTGCGGATTAGCTTTCAACATATAAATTTTGGGGTGGGACACAAACATTCAGTCTGTAGCTCCCCACAACCAAAGACAGTCAGGGCTGGGAGCTGCCCAGGCCCTTAGCCTTCACTCGTTCCTACTCACCACGGCTGCGAAACTGTCTCTGCAGAAAGACTGGCCAAATCAGTCACCAGCATGGACAGAGAGGTGCTGGGAGTGGTCCCTTATAACATTTATTATAAATCAACACCTGCATCCCATTCTCTTCCATCAGAGTCACAGCCATCCGGATCCCTTGTGGGCCCTGCACCTGTATATAACCTCCATGCTTTTCCAAGACATTTGCCTCTCTCTCCTTAGATACCCGCAGACTTGGCTACGAATAGTCCCATAGACTCAGCCTGCTAGGGCAGCCACTCTGGAAGCTCAGGACCCTTGCTCTGCAGGTGCCTGTGACATGCCAGCTTCAACATCCCCCTGTGACCTCACCACCTGGACAACTCAGCCCAGTGGGGCCATGGCCACTCCCTCAACCAGCACAAGTGACAGAGGGCCTAGGTGACCACCATGCCCTCGGGAGAGGCCAGAGCCTCCAGCATCCCCACACACGGTGATAGCAGGTGTACAGACATCCCAACAGTGGGATCCCCAAGTCAGGTCCCCCTCCTTGCAGATGTCCCAACCGCTCACATCACTGCAGCATCGGCTGAACAGCAAGATGTAGATCAGACTTCCAAGCCAGCCACCTTGGGGGCCACATCAGCGTCTGGGGATAAGGACAAGCATGAAGCTGCCGCGGGGAATGCCCAGGAGCCCAAGGAGCCCACAGCCCTGCTTGCCCCCCTGGCCCCAGGTGCCCTGTAAAGGTCCATGGGCTTCCAGAACCTAGTGCAGAAAGTGCTGGTGCAAGATTCAAGTACAACTCAGAATCCTCAGATTTTCCAACTTTACTCCCTGATTAAGGAAGAGACGCCACAAGTGGCAGGCGTCCCAGACAGGGAACAGGAGCTAGCTCCATCTACCCCAAGCGCTGCGGTACAGTCCCCGCAAAAGGTGGAGGCTCACCCCGTCGTGAGCACAGCAGATGCCAATGACCAGCTTGACACTCGGGCTGCTGACACTGCTGAAGCTGTTGAGGAGAAACGTGAGGGTCAGGAGGCCTTGAACCCTGGCACTGTTGCTTTGCTATCAGCCCCTGCCTCTCCGGGCCCCAGAGTGGAAGCCATGGAGAGGAGGCCCCTGGACTCCACAGCCAGTGAGAACAACTACATGCGCTCCATGACCAGCTTGCTGGGCGGGGGTGAGGGGTCCCTCAGCTCCCTGGCAGACATCCTGGTGTGGTCTGATACTGCCATGGCCTCCGGCCACGGCTCCGTGACAGACCTGCTACACAACACGGGGCCCAGCCTGCGCTCCATCTCTAGCATCCTGGGGAGTGCCAGCTCTGCCTCGTCCTCTGGGCTGGCAGTGGGGACCAGTCGGCCCTGCACTCCGTCACCCACATGCTGGAACCGGTGGAGCGGAGGACCGTAGAGGGCATCCTCTCGGCCATGCACTACCTGACCAGCCACCTCGCCCCACGCCAGGCCCATGCCGGCCCCAACTTGGACGAGGCCCCGCGCTCGGCAGCCTCCCAAGACCCTGGGAGCACACATGCCCTGCTCTCTCACGCATCCCTACCCTGGACGGCTCTCCCCAGACCGGGCAATAAATCACCAGCGAGCATTTATTTTCCAAGAGCCAGCCTCATACCTTGTCTGTGCAGCGGGCACAGGGTGGAGGGACAGGAGGGGGCTAGGGTGTTCTGGAAACAGAAAGGTGTCCCCTGAGGGCTTCTCGGGTTGTCCCATTCATGGGCTGGGGGCCAAAGTGCAGAAAGAGAAGGGCCTGGTCAGGCCAGGCATTGCGGGGCTCAGACCTGAAAAAATTGATCTTGGCTGGACCTCTAACCAGGTAAGTGCATTTCTGAGGAAGTAAGACCTGGTCCTTCCCCAGGGCCTACTGGCTTAGCAGGCTTAGGACGGCCAGCCAGGCTCTCTGATCGTGGGATTGAGAGTGTGGGGTTGAGAGCCAGGAACGAGACCAGTGTGGGCTCAGACCCCAGCGTGGCAACTGGCCACGGGCCAATCCCTTCACCCTCTGACACTGCAACTCTGCTCTATAGAACAAATGAGCCCACAGCATGAAGATGTTATGGGACATAAGGGAAACAACACAGGTCCTAACGCATGATGTCTGGCACTTAATAAGCTCACACACTTCAGCTGCCATAATTATTATCCTCCAGCAGGCTGGGGACACAGTGGGATTCAGGGATCTATGTAGGGTGACCAACCACCCCGGTTTGCCTGGGGTTCCTGGGATATGGGACTTTCAGAGTTAAAACCAAGAAAACCCCAGGCAAAAACCAGGATAAGTTGGTCACCCTAGACCTGGGTCTCTTTCCGTGGTTTTTGTTTTTTTTTTTTTTTGGCTGTGCTGGGTCTTTGTTGCTGTGCATGGCTTCCTCTAGTTGTGATGAGCAGGGGTTACTCTTCGTTGCGGTGCGCGAGCTTCTCATTGCAGTGGTTTCTCTTGTTTCGGAGCACGGGCTCTAGGCGCATGGGCTTCAGTAGTTGCAGCACACGGGTTCAGTAGTTGTGGCACACGGGCTCTAGGGCGCGCGGCCTTCAGGAGTTGTGGAAAGCCAGCAGCCCACCCTCTGGCTGGACACAGTGCCATGCTGGCCACATGACTTGGTGAGTGAAGATCTGGCTGGACATCAGCCCCGGCTCCTGCCCTTGGCTGGGTGCCTTATACAGATCACAACCCACACACCTTCATGCTGCAGCCCTGGCTGTGGATTCCTTCATTCATCCATCCCTCATTCCCAGCAGAGTCTCCAAATGGGAGACCTTGGCTGAAACCAGCCCACTGATGGATTTGCCCTACACAGTGTTGCTTTTCTTTTTAATATTTATTTATATATTTATTTGGCTGCGCCGGGTCTCAGTTGCGGCACGCAGGATCTTTGTCGCTTCTTGTGGGATCTTTGTTGCAGCATGCGGGCTCTTTAGTTGCAGCACGCGGGATCTAGTTCCCTGACCATGGATCGAACCTGGGCCCCCTGCATTGGGAGCACAGAGTCTTAACCACTGGACCTTCAGGGAAGTCCCCCTACACAGTGTTTCTTAATTTGGGAATTAGTTGCTAACATTTAAAAGCCAGGAGATTTTAAATAAAAACATGGATTTCTGCTTCTCTTGAGAAACCTAGGGGCCTTATTTCTTCTGGGCAGCCAGCAGCTGAGCTGCCTACTTTAGAGGGAACTACCTGGCCTATGTCAGTACTGAGTCGCCTGCCTGATCCCCAGAAGAATGTGTCTACTACCCTACCACCCCTACCCGGCAGATGGCTCCTGTGAGGAAGTCTGATGCCAGGCCCCAAGGGGATGAGAAGACAACGAGGTGCGTCTATCCCCTTCCCTCAAGGAGCTGCCACTTTCTGTAGATGAGACGTGAACTGTCCCCGTGTAGTTAAAGCAAAGAATTCAGAGGAGGGAGATTGTCAGTTCAGATCCCAGTATCAGGGCCTCCTTGAGTCAGACCTAAAAAGAGAGGAGAGATGGTGTCCCCGACAGAGGCATGGACAACAAAAGTCGAGGCAGGCGTAATGGGGGCTTGGTGGGGGAGGGTGGCTGAGCAGCTCAACCTGCCTGGAGCCCAGAGAAGAGCATGGGAGACAGAGCTGCCAGGGTGGACCTCAAATGCTTTCAACAAATATTTTCTGAACCAGGTAAGTGCCACTATACGCCAGGCACTGCTAGACACTGAGACTGCAAAGGTGAATGAAAGACTGAAACCAGGCTCAACCCAGGTCAGGGGAAGGGCTGAGCCAACTAGCACAACTGCCAAGTGCGGGCGTGTTTGGACCCAGGGCTCAGCCGTGTCCTCAGGGCTCTGTCTTTCCAGTTCAGCCCCTCTGTGCTGGCTCCATTTTCAGGCACTCAGCCACCTTCCTGGAAAGAGAGAGGCCCTTGTTTCCACTGGATCTGGCAGGAGAGTCCCAGGTGAGGACACTGCCAGGCCTGGCTTGGCTCCCCTGCTCTCTGCTGAAC
>NW_006789568.1:842042-851019 GCF_000442215.2 Lipotes vexillifer
CTGAACCAATCACTGAGGCTGTGGGAGTGAAATACCTCGTTACCTGGCCTGGGCCTCATGTCCACCTCTGAGGCCAGGGTCAGCCCAGAAATGGGGGTTCCCCACAGGAAGGGCTGCTGGACCAACAACATTTTGTGTGTGAAAGCCAGTAGAGTTGTAAAGAGCATGGCTTTGGGGGTCAGGCTACCTTGAATCCTGGCTCTACCCCCTTCTAGCTGTGTTACTTTCATCCCCCTGTGCTTCAGTTTCCTCATCTGTCAAATGACAATACACCTACCGCGTCAGGCTGCTGTGAGGATTAAATGAGTCAGGCGCTTGGAAAGGTGCCTGGCACATAGTTGAGTGCAATATAAGTGTCATCGATCATTGTGATTATTAGGACAGAAGGGTTCCATGGAGCTGTGTACTAAGAATGGAATTTCCCTGCTTGTTCCTGGCCTTCCTCTTTGCGGTGGGATTAACAATTGTGTTGTCAAATATGCCTGACAATGCATCTTCTCTGGAGGTGGGACCTGCAGGTAGCCAGGTGCTACTGTACCTGGGCCAAAGGTCAGGGCTGTGCGCTCAGGGCTGAGGAATCCAACTTGGAGAGAAGTGGGTGCACCTCAGCTCTAGCCAGAGCGAGAAAGCAAAGGCCCAGAGGCAGGAGCTTGGAGAAATGCCCCGTTTTATAGGCAAGAGGAAGCAATTCACGAGACGCAGGAGCAATCAGCAAGCGGGGGTGACCCAGCCCATCATGAACCTGTGAGCCCACCGTGTTGGATGAATAAAAACTGAACAACTATTGAACCATTGGGGAGAGGCAGTCAGTAGAGACAGAGGTGGTGTGTAAGGGTTTGAAAATGAATGAGAGGTCGTCAGAATAACAGGGTGGCTGTGTGTAGGGTACTCTTTGGTGTTGAGAATTGAGGCACAACAAAGTTATAAATTCACCCCAACAAAGCTGGTGCCTCCACACCCCTTCTGGTTTATATGTTAGGGTTAACACCTGACAGCCACCAGCGTTTCTCTAGGATCAACAACAGTCTTTTTGGTTGTATGTTCTGCCACTGAGAGATTGGCCAGTAAGCAGAGGTTCTGCTTAAAGAAACATTTAGGCTGAGCTAAGAGCCATGGGGCAGGCACAACATCCTAACCTCTGAGCCCGGCTGGGGCATGGCTAACAGAAGGAAACCGACAAGTCCTGGGAGACAGCAGAGGAACACTGTGGCTTCAAGGGTAGGGCTTGGCCGAGGAGTCTCTGGATGGGCAGAATCCACTGAACTTGCACTGGCCCTCCCTGTGGAGTCCTCAAGTGGGCACTGCGGTCCTAGAAGATGGACCATTTCCTCATCTACAAAATGCCTCACAGGGATGCTCTGGTCAAGAATGCATATAAAAAAACAAAAAACAAAAAATAGCATTTAACAGTAGGCATGTGACACGTTAGTTTTCTTCCTCCCTTGTGGTTTTCTGTATATTGGGCAGGAGTCTTTTAACGGAAAGTGACAAAAACCCACGGGTTTGGTGGACTGGGCAGAGAAGGGCTGAGAAGGAATCAGCTTTCAAGATGCCTGGTGTCAGGGACTCAAAGCTGTCAGGACACCTCCATCGTCTATATATTAGGCAGGAGTCTCTTAACGGTAAGTGACAAAAACCCATGGATTTGATGGGCTGGGCAGAGAAGGGCTGAGAAGGAACTGGCTTTCAAGATGCCTGGTGTCAGGGACTCAAAGCTAGCAGGATGCCTCCATTGTTATGTCCTCTGCCTCCATGGCAACTCTGCCCCTCCCCCAAGCTTCTGCTTCTCGTGGGGAGTGAGGTTCCTGGAGGCTCTGGGCCCACAGCCTTGCGCTTCCCAGACCAAGAGGAAAGGTCTGGTCCCCTGCTCCAGTCTGATATTTCCCAAGGGGAAGGACTCTGGTTGGCCCAGGCTGGATCACATGTTGGAAAGGCCTTCCTCAGCCAGTGCCTGTGGTACCTCTCTGAGCAGGCAGTTCTGGGCACCCTGAGACACGCCCCTCCCAGAGACAAAAACGAGGGAGCCAGGCAACGTGTCCTCTCCTGGCCCTCCTGGGTTCCCCATGGCAGGTGGCACAGCCCTGACCTCCCTCCGCACCTGCATCTGAAAGCCCCCTGGCAAATAATAGTCACTTTTCCCACAAAACCATACTGGCACTCCAGATGAGATCAGCTGTTTGCACAAGACCACACAGAGCCCAGTCTTAGGTTCTCAGCCCTGCAGAGTGCCCACCGCTACATGTGAGCTTGTCTGTGAATGTTCTGCCCACAGTCAGAACTTTCCCTTAACCATGTGCTTTGGAAAGATCTGAGGCATTGTGAAGTGTTCTCCCTCCAGCTCCATGGATTGAAAATTATTCCTTTGGATCTCTGAATTTTAAATATCAATCAATGAGAAAATAGGATTCACCTAAAACACATGGTTTTGTTTCTGACCACCTGTATTTTATGAGTGCTTGTCAAAATGCAGTTTTTGATGGCCCCTGAACGATTCTGGGCCTCATCTCCCAGTCTGCACTTGGGGATTCAGCACTTTATAATCTGCTACGGTGTGAAATGGAGATGGGCAGGGAGATGCAGCAGCCTCCGAACGACACCCACGCCAGAAACTCCGCGAAGTGCTCAGGTAGGTCCCTCCCTCCCCACTCCCCCCACCCAGGGGTGGCCTGGCCAAACCGCACCCAGCACAGCAGGCACGGAAGTGAATGCCTCAGCACAGACGCCAGGGGAAGGCGCAGGAGTGGAGGAGGGAACCAAGGATGGGAGCAGAGTGGCGTGAGCAGGGACCAGTGTGTCCTCCGCCAAGGCAGATGGCCTAGCGCGGCTGAGATGTCCTAGGCGGCTGGAGGGGAGGGGAATGGAAACGCCCCGTGCTGCCACCTGCTCCTTGTTTCCAGAGCAGGAACCCAGGTTGGCGCCTGGTGAGAAACACGAAGCAAAAAGGGGTCAGTCAGATGGGCGACGGCGAACAAAGGCCCTTCTCTGGGGGAGAAACCCCGGCTGGCCGCGGGGCTCACTCAGGCCGCCACGGGGCCCTCGCCGGCCGGCCCGAGGCCAGGCGGCGCTGTTTCCTCGTCTGGGGCTGGTCCCCTTCCGTCGCGGGGAGGAGCAGCACCGGATCGGAACGGAGGGTGCGGCCAGGAGGGCGAGGGGCGACGAGGACCGCGCGGCCGGGCGGGGTCATCCACCGGCCTGCCCAGTCCCGCCGTCTCCATGGCGACGGCTACCTCACCGCGGAGACTGGGAGAGCTGCAGAGAGTCTTTGCCGGTTGCTGCGCAACGGCCCAGTGACGTCAGGCGATTGAGTTTTGTTCCCAAGGTAACTGACCAGGCAGCTGGGCCCGGAACTATTTGTGTCTGTCCCCAGAGGGTCTGCGGAGCCTCCGGGGTCTGGCGCAGCTGAGGGAATGCGCTCCTGGCCCGCGGGCAGGCGGGAGACGGAACACAGAGGCCCTTTCAGCTCTCGGAGACTGGCGACCCAGGCGGGGCGGGGTGTGCGCCCAAAGCCGGACGCCCCAACTCCGCTCCCTGCCGCTCGGGTTCCCCACCCCCGCTCCTGCCCGGGTGGCCCCTGGACCGCCAGGCTTTGTCCTACTTATAAACGCCCTGCTGGGTAAACTCCTTGAAGTAAAGCGCTTCTGTTTGTAGCATCCCGGCCCGCACTGTCACGCTCACTGGCACACAGCGGGCTCTCAGCGCGGCCTCTCCATGGGACGGTGGACGTTCGCTCCCCTTTCAGAGATGCGAGACGCTTCCAGCACTCAGAACCCTTTGTCAGGTTCTGATCTCGAGCCCTGGTGAGCCGATCCGCAGACCGGCTCCATAATTTGGGGGCCACAATGCAAAAATAAAATGAGGGGCCCCTTGTTCAAAAATGACGGTGGGACAAGGTAGGGAACGGGCCCCAGTGATGCCCACTGAGAGTAAACTGCAAGAGAGTGAAAGTGACAAGCACATGGGTAAACTGAGGCAGGTGGCGTCAGTCACAGAGGAGAGAGGATAAGCTTCAAACCTGGAGCGGCAGACGGTGAGGGACAAGGCACGACAGGAGCAGAAAGAGTAGCAGGTGTGTAAAGACAAAGCAGTGACCTAAATTTGGGCCTGAGAGCTGGCCCAGGCCCGCCTGGGGGACCCCTCAGAACTCAGCACTGTAACTGGGTCTTGGGACTTAAGTGACGCAGTCTATCCAGGCTTCTCAGGCTCCTCCTTCGTTATGGCACCCGTCAAAACAGGGTAACAGCCAAGCCTCTCACAATCTGTCTCCAGGGAGACACTACCACCTCCCCCTGTCCAATGGGCCAAGCCAGGCTGGCCTTAGGGACATGGATTTATGAACCTAGGCCACAGAGAACAAGCCAAGCATCGACATCCAGACCAGCTGTTGACCCAGGAGCCAGGGCACACTCTGCCTGTCCCATCAAGCGAGGCATCTGCTCCTTCCCTGTGAATCTTCACGTCTCTTGTCAACAGTCTGACAGCTGACTGGGGGCTCAGAGGGCAGGAGGCATCTGGCATCTCTGAAAGAGCAGCCGCAGGGCTGGCTTTCCTGAGGAAGTGAATCTCCACAGCCTGATTCTCAGTTGAGAAAGCCTGCAGCCCTCGTCCTCTCCTCACCTCTAGGTGAAGCAGAGGCTCCATGATCCCAGATTCACACATAGGACCTGTTCAAGGATTCACCCAGGCCCACCGCCCCACTGCCCAGGTTCCCTGGTCTGTCCCAGATGACCCCTCGGGAATGGGCCCTGGGCCTAGGAACCAAAGCTGTGGAGCAGAACCAGCTACATAATTTATGGGGCCCAAGTGCAAAATGAAAATGCAAGGCCCCTTCTTCAAAAAGTATTAAGAATGTCAAGACAGGGACAGCAAAGCATAAAACCAAGCACGGAGCCCTGTGGGACTGCACAGATTGCAGGCTCACAAAACCAGGCCAGCTGGTGTGTCCTAGACACCAAGCAAGCCTCCTTCCCGGGCACAGCCCATCTCTTCCCTCTCTCGTGGTCCATCTGTTGGCCTCTCCCCCACACTGCCGCTGGCTGCTTCCAGGACCACTGTCCTAACCATCCATTCAACACAATGTGGGCATCTAGAGGGTCCTCAAAGAGGCCCACAAGATATTACATGGGGTGGGGGTGGGGGGAGATGTACCCAGTGCTTTCTTTTTTTTTTTTTTAATAAATTTATTTATTTACTTATTTATTTTTGGCTGCATTGGGTCTTCATTGCACGCGTGGGTTTTCTCTAGTTGCGGCGAGCGGGGGCTACTCTTCGTTGTGGTGCAGAGGCTTCTCATTGCGGTGGCTTCTCTTGTTGTGGAGCACGGGCTCTAAGCACGTGGGCTTCAGTAGTTGTGGATCACGGGCTCTAGAGTGCAGGCTCAGTAGTTGTGGCACACAGGCTTAGTTGCTCCACGGCATGTGGGATCTTCCTGGACCAGGGCTCGAACCCGTATCCCCTGCATTGGCAGGGGGATTCTTAACCACTGAGCCACCAGGGAAGTCCCCCAGTGCTTTCTTATCAAAGGACCAAAACCACAGAACAGTTCCAGAAATGCTCGTTTCTGCAAATGCTGGATGTTTGATTCTCTATTTTCAGATGAAGAACACTTGCTCTTGAAAAAATAGCTGAGGGTCACCTATATAAATATGAAGTGTAGCAGCTGATTGATGATAATTTGGCGCTGGTTCACACTAAAACAGTGTACAAGAACAAAAGTCAAGGATGTGCTTGTGGCCTCCTGAGGTCTACATCACACCCATGATTCATCCCACTCTGTCCTCAGGGAACCGAGGGAGAGAACTTCTGCCTCAGCCCCTCTGCTTCATCTCCACCCTGGGATCAGGGCCTGCAAATGCCCCTGCTGGACTCCCCGCTCCCTCTGCCAGCCTCTCTGATCCTACCCTCCTGCCAAAGTGAGTTCCCCCATGTGGGCACTGTGCTGCACCATCCAGGTCCCCTGCAGCCCTGAAGGAGTGCCCCCCTGCTGGGAGTACAGGCTGCAGACACAAGGACCCTCAGCTGTCAGCCCTCTCTGGAGATCCCCTCTACTGAAGAAAATAAAATGCCTTGGCCAAAGCCAAGATCTTCACCTGTTTAAAGCATCACTCTGGCTACAGTGAAGAGAATGAATTCACCACATGCATCGCCTACTGTTGGGCACATGTTAACCCTTCGGCCTGATTGTTAGTTTTAACCTGTATTTGTGCGAGATAACGTGTCTGCTGCTTGAGGTTGGAACCCAGCCCTTGGACTGTTTGGATCCTTGCATGGTCTTGCACTGAGTAGGTGCTCAATAAATATTTACAGATAGCAATCAGCTGACACTTCTGTTTCTGCAGTAATCTCCGGGAGTCTTGCTTCTCAGACCAGCATCAGTAGCACTTGGGAGCTAGTAGGAAATATGCAATCCCAGGCCCCACGCAGACCTCCTCAATCATAATCTGTAATTTAACAAGATATCCCAGAAATTCAGATACATGGTGAAGTTTGAGAAGCACTTCTGGCAAGTAGAATAACTAGAGGGCTAGACGAGGAGGTGTGGGAAGTCGGAAGTGAGGCAGGAGGCGAGCTCGGGTGCATATAGAGGGCTCACCTGGGGAGTCTCCCTTAAGAGTGGCGATCACCCTGAGTCACTGAGTCTGAGATGGGACCAGTAATAAAGCTAACTCTCGGGGGCTTTCTATGTGCCAGACACTGGTTTCTCAACCTTTTACAGCCAATAACTACTTTAGTCTCCACAACAGCCCTATAACGTGGTACTATGAGGATCATCGTGTCCATATTGCAGATAGAGAAACCGAGGCCCCGTGCGGTTGAGATTATTCCAGAATCTTCAGCAGGTACTCACATTTGGCTGTACCTGGTGTTTAGGGCAGGGTCTGTTCTGATTGGTCGCTGACTGTCCCACTGGTTATTCAAGGTTTTGAACGTCGCCCTGGTTACACAGCTGGACAGAAGAGGCAGGATCCAAATCAGCCCGCTATGCTGGAGCCACGCTCCAAACCAACATCCTCTATCCATCTAGTGCCGTCACCACCCAGAAACAGCACACCTCAGGGACGAGTAATGTGTGTCAAAGTGCTGTGTAAGCTGTAAAGCACAGTATAAATGCCAAATGGATTCCTCCGGGGCAGAAGTGAGAGAAGCCTGTTAAAGATAGAGAAGCTGGACTGTGAGAGGGGAGATGATGTGGGGAAGCAGAATTCTCTCTGCTTGCTCAAGGGGGTAACTGAGGCAAGAAGGAAAAGCTTCCCTAAGTGGAACCCCAGGATCAGCCCACGAAGGCTCTAACTTGCCAGAGACCGTCAGGCACTAAGCAGGTTAGCCCGGATGTGTCCTCACGGAATAACCGAGCGCTCCTGATATCGACCACCAGGGGGCGCTTCTCCCCAGCCTTCGTCCCACTGGACCCCACCTGCTCTGTGGAAACTAGGACTTGGAAGGAGTCCTAGTGAACAAGCAACAGGACTTTGAGAACTGGGAAAGGAGGGAAGGCAGATGGAAGGGGTACTTATACCACTTTCAATCCCAATACACCCCTATGGAGAAGCTCTTGTTCCCACTTTACAGATGAGGAATTTGAGGCCAAAAGATGTTAGATAAGATCCCCCAAACCAGGAAGTTAGGTAGAGGTCGAGCTGAGTCATTTGATTCCAACCTCAGTTCCCAAGGGGACCACAGGGAGATGCCAGCTCATTTGACCCTGTCCTGTCGTTGGTGTACCTGCTTCTATTGACCTTGTGTTCTGAGAGGTGACTAGAAATCCTACCACAACTGTATTCCCACAGTTACAACAGCCAGGCCTCATAAAGGCAGCCTTCTTGAACTTGAATTTTTGAGGTGGTGGGCTCCTGCTTCATTGCCTTCTGGCCTTCAAGAACCCTCAACTGCCACCCCAGCCGAGCAGCCTCCCCGTTCAGGCAGAACCTGAGGTCTCTTCTGCTCCAGAATCTGTCTCTGGGCCCCCAGAAGTATGTCCTATTTTACATCCCCTCCCCACGCCAGGGACCCCATGGGTTCAGCTTTTGCCCCCTGGCACCCCACAGCAGGCAGAAGCACAAATAAACAAGTGGACATTTGAGCCTGTGGCTGGGGCCAAACCAGGCACCAAGGTTTTTTCTCAGCTCCCACCAACTCCTTTTATGGCCTCTGGGTCCAGTTCCTTCTTCATAATAAGTCATAACTGGAAAAGGCCTCAGGAGTCACTGAGTCCAACTTGCGCCAACACTTTCCTTTTCTAAAGCGGAAAAAAAAAAAAAAAGCCTCCCGGTCTCCAGGCGGGTTCCTAAGACCAGGACAGGGCGGGAAGCGTCCTGAACGGGAAGGGAACTCCAGCCCTGAGACGGGACCTGGGCATGCACCTGTAATGTAGGGGGAAGGGGGGACCCTAACCTCGGCTTCTTCTATGGTCCTCTTCCCCAGCTCCTGAGGTTCTGTCACCTGCCCTGGAGACCGCCTAACGAGCATCTAATCCGCCCCCCCTCGTTAGGACGCTTTCCTTCCCTGTGTCCTGGGAGCTGGGGAAGCTCGTGTGTCTGGCAGCACGGGCGTGTAAGTGATCATATGTGTACAGAGCGCGTGAGCCGCCACACACGCGTCCGCGCCATTGCCGGGTTGGGGTGGTGGTGGTGGTGGTGGTGGTGGTGGTGGTCTGTGAGCGCCCCCTAGGGGCCGGCCATCACCCGCGGCCGCAGCTGCGAAGTGGCCGTGCGCAGCGCCGCGTGTACCCGGCGCGCATCAGCCTCGCCACCCTCCCGTCCCGGCCGAGAGCACGGGGTGTGTTGGCTGGCAGGCTGTCGCGCAGCACCCGGAGCCAGGGCGCTTCTGGTTCTCGGTCCCCGGGCCTCCCCTTCCCGCCTGGCATTTTCTGTTTTCCCGGGCCTCCCCTCCGCCCGCGAGGAGCGCTCCGGGGCGGGGTCCGAGAGCAGCCCGCCCGGGCCGGCCGGCGAAGGTGGCAGGGCTGCTGGGCGCGCGCCGCCCC
>NW_006789568.1:851056-852507 GCF_000442215.2 Lipotes vexillifer
TCCCTGAATATATTCAGGAAAAAACGCATACGCCCTTTTTGGCCAAGGGCATCCTGGTCGGCATTCTGCCTATTTTCATAGGCTTTAAATGCAATTCCAAACCACCTCCTAAAATCGGTTTCCGCCCCCGCCCCCGCCTCGGCGCCCCGATGGGTTTTTCCATGACTGCATCCGGCCCCGGGCCGTCTTTGTTCCCGCCATCCCCAGCCGTGCCTGCGAGCTGGTCCGCCTCTCTCCGGCGCGCCGGGGTTTTTCCAGGGCTCAACTGGAGCACTGTGGAGCCGCCTCCCCGCCCCCGGCCTCCTGCGCCCCGGCCGAGCTGCGGACCCCACGCGACCCCGAGATCCCCTGCAGGGAGCCGAGCTCTCTCCAGACCCACCGCTCCGTCCGTCCTGTCCCCGCCTCCAAGGCCCGCAGCCCATGAGCCCCGTATTTGGGCGCAAAGCTGACCGTCAGCCCTGGCGCTCCCGCGCTTCTTGAGGCGCTCTTGGTGCCCCGAGTCCCTCCCCGGCTTCACGTTGTGGGGCGAGGGTCAGGTGTCTGCAGAGCCGGGCCGCCTCTGCCTCCAGCTTGTGTTAGGGCCTCACATTTCTCCCAAGGGGCAGGCGGCGCAGAGGGGCACCCAGGGGCGCGCACACGGTCCGTCACAGCCTGAGGTCGCCATGTGTGATCGCCGTCCCACCGCGCGCCGGCCGCTCCCGGGCAGAGACGCGCCCGCCCCCGCGGGAAAATGGGCACACTCGCGGGCAGTACGCGCTCCAGAGCGCGGGGGACTCCTCTGTGCTCCTGGAGCCCCCTCCCCGCCCCCCGGAAGGAAGGGGAGATAGGCAGAAAAGGGGAGGTGGGAGATGTGGGCAGTTCGAGGGAGTGAGGACAGGCATGCAGTCTCCATGTGCCCCGTGGGGACTGTGTGTCTGCAGCCCGATCCTGCACTGAGCTGCGTTCATTTCCTATGTGTCTGCGAACCAGCGGAGCCTCCCAGCTATTACCCTGACATGTTGGCGGGAAAAGTGTAAGAAACACGGTGTTTGCTTCCGAGTGAGGCTTGCTAAGCCCTGCCAGAGAAGCCAGACTCCCAGCGTGGCCTCCAGGCTGGGGTACAGGGGTGAGGGGGCGTCTGGGCAGCGGAAGGGGTCCTGCATTAAGAGGGTGTCTGGCTCTGTGGGGTTTTTGGACTCCCTGGCTGGTCCCCTCCCCACATCCCCGCAGGAGGCAGCCTCACATGGCTAAAGATCAGGGGATGAGGGCGGCAGAAGGGTGCAGGGTAAGGGACCCCCAGATCCATGGAGGCCCAGAGCCAGAGGGAGCGTCCCCAGAGTCCTTTGAGTGCCAACTCCATTCCCCCCTCCCTGGTGCATTATCTTGTTTCCTAAGCAGTCAAGGGGGAGCCCAGCTGTTCTGCAAGGGCGCTTTCTCCAGGTTTGTCTTTGTCAGCTGTGCCCGCTCTTTCC
>NW_006789568.1:852517-855969 GCF_000442215.2 Lipotes vexillifer
CCAGCCCCTTCCCCTCTTCTCTACTGCCAGAGGCTGAACTTTGCCCACCGCTACCCACTAGTCATCCCGGTACCAGGAAGTCTTGGTCCCTGGGCTCCCTCCTGCTCAGGGGTTAACTCAGATGCCCTTGCCCTTGTGGAGTTGGTAGAAAGTTCCAGAAGCTGAGGCAGAGCCCCTTGCCCTGCACCACAGGGTTTCTACCTGTCCTTGGCCAGGGTCGGCAGTGGGGACAGCAGGTTAGAAAGAGAATCCTCTAGCACTAGCATTCTGTTTGCTTTTCCTTTGTCCTCAGTCGTCTTGTCCACCACTGACCCTTCAATCTCCATGTTCTTGCTTAGGTTGAGAATCTTAGGCCCTGGTTTTAACCATTATCCCTCAGTTTTCCCATCTATAATCTGGGGTGGATAATGGTGCCTACCCCCCAGAATGGTTATATGGGTTAAATGAATTTATATGAATTTCATGTATGTAAAGAGCCTGGCATATAGCAGGTACTAAACAAACATTTGCTATCGTTATTGGATGTTAAGCGACTTGTCCAAGGTCACACAGTCAGTGGCTAAACTTGGTGCCAACCCAGGTCACCTGACCTCAGAGCCTAGGCTCTCATACTGTGCTAGTGAAATTTTGCCCTAACAGAATTGGGAGACAGTATTAATATACGTAGCTCATCTGTAACGTAGGGGAGAACAATAGTTGCTGGGGGTTAGGAGACATTTTTTCAGGGAAGGGCCACATTCATAACAGTCATGTCTGACCTAGTTCCCACTTTATGGCTGTTAAAAATTTGTTTTATGGGTTTTTTTAGTTACGTGTATCAATTGAGAAATTTATGACAATCAGATAATCACCTTGCTGGGGGAAAAGTCGAGGTCTTTCCAGCAGTAATGTGAATCCTATAATGTTTCTTCATTTCATGTTTATCAACTTGTCTGTGCCCAACATTGTAGGAGATGCCGTGGAGGCAGGGGGAGCATTCTTAGCAGAACGAGCGCTCACTTCACTGTCTTCTTGGGGAAACAGTATGTCTGTCTGTGTGACATGACACCCTTAATTGCCAAAAGGAGTAGTTCAACGAACGAATGGTTACTGTCTGATGAGGGCCTGTGGTGGACAGATGGGGGCAGCCCCATAATCCTTCCTGGTTCACGCCCTGAATGTGGGGGGGAGGCATGTACGTGTGGGACTTGTTCTAACCAATAAAATAGGGCAAAGGTGGCGAGAGGTGTGACTGTGTGCATGTGATTATGTTACACAAGATTGTAACAACCGTCTTGCTAGGATACCTTCTTCCTTGCTGGCTTTGAAGAAGTGAGCTGCCATGTTGTGGACTTGCCTATAGAGAGGGTAAGATACTGAGTTACAAGCTGACACCAAGCAAGAACTGACACCTGTAAGGAACTGAATTCTGCCAACAAGCACATGAGCTTGCAAGCAGACTCTTCCCGTCAAGCCTCAGATGAGACCCCAGCCCTGGCCAACACCTTCACAGAAGCCCTGCAGAGGAGCTCAGACTCCTGTGAGAAACGGTGAATAGTAAATACGTACTGTCTTTTAAGACGCTATGTTTGTGTTTACGTTGTTATACAGCAACAGAGAACTAACACATGATCTACTACTGGCTGAAGAGTCCTCCATGGGACTGTTAGGGGGCGCGAAAAAGTATAAGGAACCCAGCACTTCAGGAGCTTCCCGGCAGTCAAGTTGATAAAGGAAACACAGCATGATTCCAACACTGGACAAAAGGAAAGTAATGTTTCTGAAGAGGCAACTTGGCTCCTGATTCTAAGCAGAATTTGTCTTACGGAACAGTAGAATCTATGACCAGAGCATAGAGCCTGTAGGGTCTGGACCTGCCTTTAGTTCAAGATCCTTCTTCATCCTGCCTGACCTCCTGGGACACCATATGCCCCCCCACTCACTGCCCTCCCCCGCCACTCACTGTCACTGCCCTGCCACTCACTGCCCTCCCCTCCCACTCACTGCCCTGCCACTCACTGCCCTGCCACTCACTGCCCTGCCACTCACTGCCCTCCCCTCCCACTCACTGCCCTGCCACTCACTGCCCTGCCACTCACTGCCCTGCCACTCACTGCCCTCCCCTCCCACTCACTGCCCTGCCACTCACTGCCCTGCCACTCACTGCCCTGCCACTCACTGCCCTCCCCTCCCACTCACTGCCCTGCCACTCACTGCCCTGCCACTCACTGCCCTGCCACTCACTGCCCTCCCCTCCCACTCACTGCCCTGCCACTCACTGCCCTGCCACTCACTGCCCTGCCACTCACTGCCCTCCCCTCCCACTCACTGCCCTGCCACTCACTGCCCTGCCACTCACTGCCCTGCCACTCACTGCCCTCCCCTCCCACTCACTGCCCTGCCACTCACTGCCCTGCCACTCACTGCCCTGCCACTCACTGCCCTCCCCTCCCACTCACTGCCCTGCCACTCACTGCCCTGCCACTCACTGCCCTGCCACTCACTGCCCTCCCCTCCCACTCACTGCCCTGCCACTCACTGCCCTGCCACTCACTGCCCTGCCACTCACTGCCCTCCCCTCCCACTCACTGCCCTGCCACTCACTGCCCTGCCACTCACTGCCCTGCCACTCACTGCCCTCCCCTCCCACTCACTGCCCTGCCACTCACTGCCCTGCCACTCACTGCCCTGCCACTCACTGCCCTCCCCTCCCACTCACTGCCCTGCCACTCACTGCCCTGCCACTCACTGCCCTGCCACTCACTGCCCTCCCCTCCCACTCACTGCCCTGCCACTCACTGCCCTGCCACTCACTGCCCTGCCACTCACTGCCCTCCCCTCCCACTCACTGCCCTCCCACTCACTGCCCTCCCCTCCCACTCACTGCCCTCCCACTCACTGCCCTTCTCCCTTTTCTGCCTGTTGACTCCTACACTCGAGGACCAGCTTGGTTCTGTGGCCCCTACCGTGAAGCCTTCTTCAGTTCCCTAGCAGATCCTCCTGATCCCCCAAATGTTTGTTGTCAAAGGCATTATGTCATATTATTCATTTCTAGTTATGTATTGAGCACCTACTAAGTGCTAGGCCTCCTGTTATGTGCAAGAGATACAGTCACAAATACAGCACAGGGCTGTCCTTGGGGCCTACAGCCTGGTGGTGGCAGGAGCTCAGCACAACACACAGCAGCCCCAAGTCTCAATGTTGGTTAAGTGAGTGACCGAGGCTAGGCAGGTCTTCCTCTGATTATCTCCTGATGGATTGCCAGTCTCCCCTCTTGACAGGCTTTGGGGGATGAGTTAACTATGAAATATGCCCCCAGAGAGCTGAAGCTGTTGGATATTATGATTTAGTGATGTCCATGGGAACTCAACATTCAGCATGTTGACAGAGAATGTCAGCAGACACTGACTTAGTTTACCTGTAATTGATGTGGGGCTTTTGGGGCTGATGGTAATTAATCAGTAGGTTCAGCA
>NW_006789568.1:855979-885735 GCF_000442215.2 Lipotes vexillifer
GTTCAGCAGCATTTTAAGGTTCCTCAATTCTCAGTCCCTAGTCGGAGAACTAAGATCCCACAAGCCTCACGGCGCAGCCAAAAAAATTAATTAATTAAAAATAAATTTTAGGGACTTCCCTGGTGACGCAGTGGTTGAGAAGCCGCCGGCCAATGCAGGGGACATGGGTTCAAGCCCTGGTCCGGGAAGATCCCACATACCGCGGAGCAACTAAGCCCATGCGCCACAACTACTGGGCCTGCGCTCTAAAGCCCGTGAGCCACAACTACTGAGCTCGTGTGCCACAACTACTGAAGCCTGAGCGCTCTAGGGCCGCATGCTGCAACTACTGAGCCCAGGTGCAGCAACTACTGAAGCCCGTGCTCCGCAACAAGAGAAGCCACCGCAGTGAGAAGCCCGCACACTACAACAAAGAGTAGCCCCGCTCGCCGCAACTAGAGAAAGCCCACACACAGCAACGAAGTCCCAACACAGCCAAAAATTAAATAAATTAATTTTAAAAATAAAAAATGAAGGTCTTTAGCAGCAAGTTATAAAGAAAGGGGGCCAGGGACTTCCCTGGTGGCGCGGTGGTTGAGAGTCCGCCTGCCGATGCAGGGGACACGGGTTCGTGCCCCGGTCTGGGAAGATCCCACATGCCGCGGAGTGGCTGAGCCCGTGAGCCATGGCCGCTGAGCCTGCGTGTCCGGAGCCTGTGCTCCACAACGGGAAGGGGCCACAGCAGTGAGAGGCCCGCGTACCGCAAAAAAAAAATAAAAATAAAGAATCCGCCTGCCAATGCAGGGGACATGGGTTCAAGCGCTGGTCTGGGAAGATTCCACATGCCACGGAGCACTAAGCCCGTGCGCCACAAATACTGAGCCTGCGCTCTGGAGCCCGCAAGCCACAACTACTGAAGCCTGCATGCCTAGAGCCTTTGCTCCACAACAAGAGAAGCCACTGCAATGAGAAGCCTGCGCACCGCAACGAAGAGTAGCCACCTCTTGCCACAACTAGAGAAAGCCCGTGGGCAGCAACGAAGACCCAACGCAGCCAAAAATAAATTAATTAAATAAAATAAAGTAAATAAAATTGAAAAAGAAAGGGGGCCAAGTAGTGGCCCTGTTAGTCCTTGTTGCTTGTTACCACCCTTAGGTGTTTATAAGGTGGGATATTCAATTCCCTTGTAACTAGTGGCAGCCTTACTTGACAAGACTTCAAAAGGGGCTGCCTGCCCACACTCTCAGGTGGAGTTTGGAAATGTCTCAGGAACATGGAGGGCACAGACAGTGGCATTCGGGTGTTGCCACGGGGAGCAGCCCACTCCATCCACCCACTGCCCCTCCCCTAATTTCCTGGCCGTCGCAGTCAATGTATGGCCCCTGTGTGCTCAGTTTCCTGAGAGCCTCCTTTCCCAAGTATCCGGGCCTCAAGGAAGGATGGGATGCTGCCTCAAGTTCCCCCATCAGCAGGGTCCTGCCAGCCTTTTCTAGGGCTGCCCACCAGGTCCTGCCTCTTGCTGCATCTCGGATGGATTTTCCTGCCTGTGGCCCATCCTTGCACCTGGGGCCTCCATTATCTCTGCTCAGAATTTCCAAGCCACTGCAAAATCCTCCAATGGGAACGTCCACTCCCGCACCCCGCCTCCTGACAACTGACCGGGGCCTCTAGGGGCCTTTTTGCAGTGTGACGAGCTTCCTGGAATCCGCCTGGAGCTGTGCTTCATTCCCTGGAACTTGTTCACCGCAGCTGCCCCCAGGGAGCTGTGGGAGCCTCTTCGCCGGTGTCGAGGAACCTGTCTCTACTTCTTTCCTCACTGCCCCAGTTTGCCTTCCTTCCCTCCTGGACAGAGCTGATGTCCCCTTTTAACTTAAGCTGCAGGAGAAGTGGTCTTGGGAATGACCTAAAAAGTTGCCCCTCAGCCCCATAATCTAAAAGCTTCTGTGAACCTTGTATCCTTTTTTACCAGGTCTCCGCCTCCCCCGTCCTCCCTGGAGCTGCACCATCTGGGGTGTCCTATCTTCACACCCATTTTTCTGATCCTTGGGATTTGATGACCCGAATTTTTGCCTGACATCTTGGCTGTGGGCCTGTCATTACTTTGCGTCCCCTCTCAGACTTGGCATTAAGTTCTAGAAGGACTACACACTCCACACTGTCCATCCTCAGGGCCCTGCCTCCCCTCCATTCCCCAGGATGTTGCTCCACTGAGGCCACTGTGATGACACATCTCCAGGCTCTGATCTCTTCCTCAACCAGAGAGCTCAGCCCAGACAGTTTCCAGCTGACGGTATGGGATTAATAAACACTGTAGTAAGTCTTTATTGTTAAAAAAGAAAGAAAATTCTCTTTTAAAAAAATAGTGATGCACATGATAAAAAATTCGAAAAGCAAAAAAGAAACTCTCCCTGCTACCCTTGCTCTCCAATCCCACCCTGCACAGGTAACTATTTTGGGTTTCTTGTTTCTTCCAAACATTTTTTAAGCACCACTCTCCCCACCGCCCAGGCCACCCAACAGAATGGCCTGATTTGTAGTGTTTGCCAATTTTCCTGGTATAAATACTCCCACCATCGCTGACGTCAAGCTACTAATGTGATGTCAGTGAATGTGGAGTTGAGAAGAAATGCACACGATTGGTGAGGGATGAGAACCACCTCCAGCTCACCACTGTAAAGTTATGTGCACATCATCAAACACACAGCCAGACGCACACAAAGGTGTCTTACGTTACATTACATTACACCTTGCTTCTTACATTGTATTGTACCTAACCAACTTCTCAGTAAGATGAAGCCACGTATAACAAGCACCACAGTGGAATGGATGTCTCCGACCCACCTGCTCCCCATATAAGACTAAAGGTTGGGAAGGTCTGTCCTAGAGTCATTGAGAAGTGCGTGTGGCAGAAAACTATGTAGGGTCATGAGGTAAATTAGGGGTAAGTGATTTTTTTTTTTTTTTTTTTTTTTTGGCTGTACGCGGGTCTCTCACTGCTGTGGCCTCTCCCATTGCGGAGCACAGGCTCCGGACGCACAGGCTCAGCGGCCATGGCTCACGGGCTCAGCTGCTCCGCGGCGCGTGGGATCTTTCCGGACCGGGGCACGAACCTGTGTCCCCTGCATCGGCAGGCAGACTCTCAACCACTGCGCCACCAGGGAAGCCCAAGGGTAAGTGATTTTAAGAAGCTAATTAGTGGAATGTCATTTCTGAAGAATAAAAACTTTGTTTTGAAGAAACAATATCTTAATTTCTAATCGAGTAATTAGGAGTTAATTCAAGACAGGATTTAGACTGCTCTGCCAGGAAAAAAAAAAAATATCTTCACCTAACTCCTTTTAAAACTTCAAATGATCAAATTTCCCAGCCGGAGAGAATTCAGGAATCTACAAAACCTGGAGAGCAGAGCCTAATGAGGGAGATCACAGGCAGGTATGTGACCGTGAACTTCCCAGGTCCTCTTCAGAAGCCATGGACAGCCCAAGCCGACATCCTCAAATGATCCATCTTGGTGGCTGCCCGGGACCCCCTCCGAGCTCCACTACGAAACATTTTTTTCCGCTGTGGCCTCTCCCGTTGCGGAGCACAGGCTCCGGACGCGCAGGCTTAGCGGCCATGGCCCACGGGCCCAGCCGCTCCGCAGCATGTGGGATCTTCCTGGACCGGGGCACGAACCCATGTCGCCTGCATCGCCAGGCGGAACTCTCAACCACTGCGCCACCAGGGAAGCCCTTGTTTTTTTTTTTAAACAAGCTCTCGAGAATAGGATTTCGACTCTGAGTTTCTGGTGACTTCCTCTGTGGCTGGCCTGTCACTCTGCCTCCTGGCACCTCTGTCAGGCATTTTGAGTTCCCAGCAGTCTTTGTCACAAGGAGGGTAATTAGGACTGGTGTCCACCTGGGCTCTTGGTCTGGGTTATTCTCCGAAAGGCTTCTTCTCATAGACAGCTGAAACGGTTTTGTGTACCCTGCAGGTGACAGAAGGTGACTCATGGGACGCCTGCCATGCTGGCCTCTGTGAACCCCTCCTCTCCCGTCTTAATCCCGGGAGTGGTCGGACAAGGGGGCACAGGGTTGAGCATTAGAAGTGCAAACTATTAGTTTATAGGAAAGGGATAGTTTCTCGTGCTGTCTCATGCTTAGAACTGAGCAAGGGACTCATTCCGAATGCTAAAATGTGCAGGTGTCAGAGTCCCTAGACTTGTCCCACCGGCCATTGTTCTGCAGCAGGAGGTTATGGATGACTCTGCTGACAGTACTCTGGGTTCCCTGTGAAGCAGGTGATGGGCCCCCTTGGGAAGCAATCCTCTGGGCCCCATCTTTTCCAGGGATACATCTCGGGCAAAGCCATCGCCAACGGGCATAAGGGAATATACAAAATGGGCATATACAGCTAACAGGTATACACAAAGTTCAAAAGACTGTCAGGTTGGAACCAGATAGCTAAGAAATCTCTTTGGCTTAAGATAGCTCCCTGAGGACAATGGCATTTCAGTCTGTTCAGGGAGCGGCAGGAGGAAAGGTGGGTCATTATGAGGGCCAGGTAATCAGAGATGACCTCCCTGTGGTGAGCGAGCCCGCTAGTTTCACTGGATCTTAAAAGCGGGGGTGGGGGGGAGCGGGGTTAAAAACCTAGAAAGGAGGGAGATTTGGTATCTAAAAGCCACAGGCTGATAAAGAAATGAGGCTTGTCCTGGGAAGAAATGTCAGCCGTTGGGTTTATCCCTCCATCCTGCCACTTTCCAGGATACAGTTTTCATTCATTGGCAGGTATGTGTTTCAGAATACCCTTGGGGACAGGAAACACATGGCCATTTATTTTTTTGGCGTTTGGGCCTGATTTACTCGCATCCTCAGTGGCAGACATGCCTCGTTCATTTAGGCTGAAGAAGACTTCACTCCTCCCAGCAGGAGCCTCGCTGCACATCCACGGCCTTGCCTCGGTGGGGAGAGCAGAGCTTCAGGACCGTACCGGGGAAGGCTCTTCCAGGGCTGGCGCCGATGAAACTCCGCAGAGAGGGAATCTGGGAAGCGGGGGGTGGTGGTGGAGCAGAGCACAGAAGGCCCTGGGTGGATGGTCCTTCAGTCAAGATGGAGGAAAGGTCCCAGCTGCGTAACATTCACCAACAGACTGGGAGCAAAAGAGAGCAACTGGAAATATGGAAGGAAAAAATCATTTTTTAAAAAAGAGTAAATCTGAAAAAAAAAACAGATGCTGCTGAGGGAGGGGGGAAATGGGTTCTTTTAAACACAGTTGCCAGGAGGTACTGGGGACTGCATAGCAGTCCTAGTAAGCTGAGGGTGTGTATAGCACATGCCATCCGCCCCCTCCACGGGTCTCCCACCAAGGTCTTTGGCACAGGTGCTCCAGAAAACAAGTACAAAGATATTACTCCTGGTGGTAGATACAGATGTTTATCCACATTACATTTTTGTAGCTGTGGTGGGCTGAATAATGGCCCCCAGAGATGTCCGTCCATGTCCTAGTCCCCAGAACCTATGAATATGTTGCCCTATATGGTGAAAGGGACTTTGTGTATGTGATTAAGTTGAGGATCTTGCAATAAGGAGATTGTCCTGAATTACCCGAGTGGGGGCCCAATGTAACCACAGGGGTCCTTATAAGATGGAGGCAGGAGAGTCATCAGAGCCAGCAAGTAGGGACAGGACAGTGGAAGACGAGGGTGGCGGGATGTGCTCTGAAGATGGAAGAAGGGCCCGGAGCTGAGGAATGAAAAAGGTCCCTAGAAGCTGAAAAAAGCAAGAAAACAGATTCTCCCCTGAAGGCTCCAGAAGACCATAGCACTGCCAACACCTTAATTTTAGGCTCCTGAACCCCGGAGCTGTAAGAGAACAAATCCGTATTGTTTTAAGTCACTAAATTCATGGTAACTTGGAAACTAATCCAGTACTTCTGGGGGGGATGTTTCGTAATTCAAAAATTTGTTTGTTTTCATTTCATGATGCTAAGTTAGGAGACTGGTGATAAGGCCTAAGCCCTGTCTTCCTGTCCCTCCCCCTTCACAGGAGATAGAGCTATTTGGGAACCTTGTCAGGTGAGGCCGAGCTGTATGCCCATCTCAAGTGGGCCTTGGGGTTTCTGGAAGGCCTGGTTGTCAGAACGTGTGCAGGGCGTTGGGGGGAGATGCACCCCAGGAGAATGTCTGGAGCTGCTCTCTCCCTCCCCAAAAGCTGCTGGAAGCTCACAGAAGTGTGAGGGTGACTGCTGAGGTGAACTGAGGCTCTGCACAAGGAGCTCCCCAAGGCACTCCCGGCCCCTTCATCCACCTCCTGAAGAGGCCATGGAAGGTTTGGGGTCCAGCCCATGTCGCAGGACTTTGCCTGGGAGTGGAGCGTCCAGATATTGGATGGCCAGGCCCTCTTCCAAGGCCAAAGCATTTATGCCCCTATGGGGGAGGGGAATGAACAGCACTGTGCTAACCGGAGCCTCCACCCCCTTGACCTGGGTCAGTGCCTCCCCGGGAGGATGCGGCAGGAGGGATGCAGCCTGGGATCAGCCTGCTGCAGGTGTGATGTACCGTTTGCGGGCAGGGAGCCCATCAGGTGGAGCAGCTGGGCTGCAGCGGGAGGAGACTGAAAGGAGAGAGGGTTTAAAGGCCGGTAAGGATCCAGAAAGAGCCGATGATTGTCAGGAAGAGGAACACCTGTGTGCTTTGTGTGCGTGTGTGTGCACAGATGCACACACAGAGGCCCAGAGTGAGGGGCTGTGGAGGGGAGAGCAGCTGCGAAGAGACAGGGGTGGTCGAGGCCGCAGGCTGCCAGGGAGGCTACGGGGTCCAGATCTCAGCACAGGCAGAAGAGCGGCCTTGGTGGGAAGAAAGATGGTTCTTCTCTCTTCAGATCTGGGAACTAGGTAGCAAATCCATGGACAAGGGTCTGGAAGGACACCCCACCTGCCCAGAGTTACCCTGGGGTGGGACTGGGGGATGGGGAGGGCGAAGGAGCGTCACTCCCTCTGGATCACCTGAATTGCTTTACAATAACGATGTGCTCCTACATTACTTGTGAAATTAAGAATAAGCTTAAATGTATTAGGCCCTCTGAGCAGCACGGACAGTAAGCGCCAGTTGTTCAGAGAAGGGTCAGGCAGGTGTAGGACTCACCCAGGGGGTGAGCTGAGGGTTGGGACTTGACCAGGTGAAGGGGCACCTTGGGGGAGCGCTGACGAGTAAAGGGAAGGTGTGCCGGGTCGTGAAGGTGGCAAGACCCCCATGGCCTGAGAGGGGTCCCTGTTGGAGAGGAAATGGCCACTGAGGTGATGCAGGCCACTGAGCAGCTGCTTCAGAGTCTCTGGGAGGCTGGTTTACAAGCAGAGACACCAGGGAGTTCCCTGGTGGTCCAATGGTTAAGACTTGGCGCTTTCACTGCCAAGGGCCCGGGTTCAATTCCTAGTCGGGAAACTAAGATCCCACAAGCCATGGGGCGCAGAGACACCACACACACACACACACACACACACAAAAACACACACGCACACACGCACACACACGCACACACACGCACACACGCACACACACACACACACACACAGAAGAGGCCTGGCAGGGGCTCAGAATTCCTGTTTGTTTAGTTCCTCCAACAATTCTGATGGTGATGGTAATGGGTCCACCTCTGTAAGGATTCTGCTGGGGGTGGGCACAGGGGTCCAGGTCTCACCCCCCACCCCAGACCAGGGCAGCTCAGCATTTTTGTTTGGCATGGGGGGCAGCCAAAACCTGGGTCTATGGCTAAAAATAAAGTGTGAACACCGCTAGGCTAGAATAAGAGAATGGAAGCCGTTGTGTCACTTTGAAGTGAACTGGATTGTACTGGGCACGAGCACATTTCTGAGCAGCCAGGCAACACTTGAGATAGTGTGGGCCCTAGGGAAGGAGGGCCAGGATGTGGGGGATGAGGGGAAAAGAAATGGCCAGGCCAAGAGGCATTTTAGGAGAAGAATCAGAGGAAATGACGGACTGCTGGGGATGCACAAAGGGCGGTGACAAAGATGAGCCCTGGCCCTGTGCCTCAGAGCTGGGCTTTGTCAGGCAGAGCCATCGGAGGCAGCCATATTTTGGGGAAGACTCCAAGTTAGGGGATGACAGGGAACTGGCAGTTCAAACCCTAGGCCAGGGTAAATCTGCCCTCATGACCACCTTGAGGATGCAGCTGTGCCGATGGGGAGAAGGGCGCTGGAGAGTCCTGGCCGTATTAGGGAGCTCCAGGAGGACAGTGGGAGGAGGGAACTCAGGGAACTCGCAGGGGAAAGTTCGGGTGATGGGGCAGCTTTTCCATAAAAGGGTTTCTCTGTGTTCCCTTTCCTTTCCAAGAGACCTTCACTGTGGGAAGGCCTGGGACAGCCCAGCACCACGGTGACAGCAGGGTGGGTGATACGAGAGGCAGAGGGTGTGAGACCCTAATGCAGCCTATTAACCCCTCCCCTCCTGTAAAGGACTCCTCACCCCGGCAGAGGGCTCAGCATCACGTTACCAGTCACTGGCAATCCAACCACCAAGCTTCTTCCCAAGAGCCTGCCTCCTGCTCTTCTGGCAACTTCCCTCCACACAGCCTCCTTGCCCATCTCATGGGCTTCGTTCAACCCAAGGTCCCACACACCTCAGAGCAGGAACTGGAGAGGAAGACCCTTTCCACAGACGACAGGACCAGGGAGGGGCCGAGTTAGCCCTCAGGTTCACCCTGGCTCAGAATATTTATCAACTGAATTTTTCATTAAGATAGTGAAATGTCCTGGCACACATGTTCAGAATTTAAATAAATGTAACATAAAACAGGCCCAGGATCACTGGGTATACAATCAAGAAAGTGAGGACAAAATTATAAATGCATTTTTTTCTTTTTGTGTTAACAACAGTACTGCAACAAGCACTTTTGTACATGCATTTTGGACACCTTAAAGATTCCTTCCAGATAACTTCCAGAAGTAGAATTGACAGGTCAAAAGGTACCGGTTAATTTTAAGGCTTAATTTTCCTTCAAAAAAGGCTCTTCCAATTATTGGGCATTCCTAGAAGTAATTAATAAGGAAGCCCCTACCCAACAGTGGGGATTTGTTAGTCTGATACATAATAAGGGGAAATGTTATCTCGAAGGGTTTTATTTAGCCTTGCTTTGAGTATTAAGGAAGGTGAAATTTTTCTTCTCTTATTAACCATTTGTTTCATTCTTTTGATGAATCTGCCTGCTCACATCTCCCATCTTTACTTTGGTGCCCTATACTTTGTAAAAGCCTTTGGTATATTAAGGATATTTGCCTCTGTTGCCGCATTTATCTGGAAAATATATTTTTCAAGTTTGTCTTTTGCCTTTTCAATTTGTTTTGTTTGTGGTTTTTTGTTTTGTTTTGTTTTGTTTGCGGTACGCGGGCCTCTCACTGTTGCGGCCTCTCCCGTTGCGGAGCATAGGCTCCGGACGCGCAGGCTCAGCAGCCATGGCTCACGGGCCCAGCCGCTCCGCAGCACGTGGGATCTTCCCGGACCGGGGCACGAACCCGCGTCCCCTGCATCGGCAGGCGGACTCTCAACCACTGCGCCACCAGGGAAGCCCTGTTTGTGGTTTTTGACATATAGAAAATTTTCATTAAAAACGTTGAATCTAATAGGCTTTTTTTTTTTTTTGCTTTAGTTCAATCTTGGGTGCGGCACTGAGGTATAAGCAGTAAGGACAGAAAGGAATTTTGAGGGAGGGGTGACACTGTCTGGGAGGAGAGGCTGAGTGTGGCTCGCTAAAGGTAGCTGTTCCACGCCCACCCGGGACTTCCTGCCCGAGGTGAGGGAAGGGAGGGAGGGATAAAGGGGGAAAGGACAGAGGGAGGAAGGTTCTTGATGGCAGGGCAGGGCCTGGCCAGACCCAGTGTGTAGATCCGTCTCTAGGTTGGTCCCGCCTAGTGATGGGACTGGAGAGAAGCCTGCCTGCCCAGGCCTCTCTCAAAAAACAACACAAAAACCAACACAGTGTCTGAAACGTCCCGGGAAGGGGACAGAATCCACACAAGGGGGTAGTCTTTGGACCCAGCTGAGGGCACGGCTGTCCCCTAGACAGGCAGTCTAAACGTCACACCAGAAGTTCTGCCTAATCACGAGTGAGGCCAGACTGTGAAAACCAGAAGAAGGTCAAGTCCTCATTTCAGTTCCTGGTTAGTGACCCGTGTGCTGTCCAGAAGGAATCTTTTCCTGTTGTTCACTCAACACTTTCAAAGACTCCAAAGTTGTTACTGTTTTCCTGTTTACCTGGGTGGAATTTTAAGAATCATTTAAAAGTTGGTAAACTTGCCTTTCTCCTACATCCAAAAGCTGAAAAAAATCTCCAGCACAGTTTGTGAATTTTAAATTTAAAACTGTCCTCTAAGTTTTCACACTGTGTGTTTTGTGTTTGCAGAGTTGAATTTGAAAACTAAGGTCAGAGGCATTCTTTGCAACTTACTATAGGCACTTCAAAACAACAATCTCTAGCTAATGTTACAGAAACAGACCGTTTGGTCACTGGCTGATTAAAATGGAAAAGCCAAAGCTTTTCCGAGAGGAAACAAAAGGATGTGAGGCTTCTAGACTCTTTAGAAGAGTGTGTGTGTCACTGAGGTGTGACCAGAAGTTTTGGGGGGCTTGCCTCAGCACTGTCTAAATCTGGGTAAGCGTTTTGGGGGGGGTGAGTGAGCGAGCAGGATCTTTAGTCACACAGCTGTTTTCTGACTTGAAGGCTTTCCCTGGGGGCATATTCGTGTGGCAAGAGGGTATGCATGGGGCAGCCTGCTTCATGCATTCTGCCTGTGCAGAAACAGTATGTGTGTGTCATCCTAGGGCTGGTGTGTTTCCCTGGGTCTGTTATTCCGTGTTGCCGGGCAACCCAGTGTGTCTGGGTGTGTCCCCTTAGCACGCAGCGCTCTCTCCTGCTAAAGCCTTTGGGTACAACCTGCGCGTGAGCGTCTGGGCTGTGACCATCCCCACCGTGAATCGGGTCTGTGACAGCTCCTGTCCTCTAGTCTCAGTGAATAAATGCCCAAAAGCACAAGTGGTGCATGGCTGGGGTTCTCCCAAGCTGCCAACCCTGGAGGTTGGGACTAAAACTGGAAGTTTCCATTTGGCCGTAAGTGTGCAGACCCCTCTGTTTGAGTGGTAGACTGTTTAAGACCCTAGCAGGACTCTGCTTGTGGCTGAGAGTTTGCAGAGTGGACTGGCCACTCCAGACACTTCTCACCATCCTCCCAGGAAACTTTTGAATTGGATATTTGGAACGAGCCCAAAGTCTCTGTACCATGGGCAGTGATCCCTCCAGGCAAAAATGAAATGTCTGGAAATGTAACAAGGCGGACTTGTGAGCGCCTGAAACTGGTTCTAAAGGAATTTTTCAGGAAAAAAAAAAAGACTTTAAAAATATTTTACACAATGAAAGCAACATATTTGGAATAGAGAACTTTCTGGGGTGATTCCTTTAGAGTTCTGTTCTATTTTGATCTTCACGAGATCTATTTTCATACTGTAGAGGTGGAAAAATGGGTTCAGGAAAGGAGCTGATTCGCTCAGGCCACACAGGGAGTGGAGACAGCTGGAACTAGAATAGGGCTCCTGAGGGTCACGGAGGGTTTCCCCAGCGTGTTTGTTTCTGTTTACATCTGTGTGTCTCTGGGCGTGGCCCCCTCTGGGTGGTGCACAAGCAGGCTCTAGGTGTGTCCCATCTTGGAGCAGCTCTGCCAGCCTGGTGATTCTCCACTGCAGGGAAATTCCAGGGAGCAGATCCTGCCTCAGCTGCAGTGAGACATTATTTCCTTGGGAGGAAACCAGCTCTCAGCAGCCAGAAAGGAAACAGTTTCCATTCCGGGAGGGAGGGAGGAGGGCAGGAGGGAGGAGGGAAAGGGAGCAGACCTCAGCTGCAGTGAGACATTATTTCCTTGGGAGGAAACCAGCTCTCAGCAGCCAGAAAGGAAACAGTTTCCATTCCGGGCCGGGAATTCCATCACGGGGCTACTATATTCCCAAGAGAGCCTGGGAGACTGGCTCACTCGCCCAACCACAGTATCCACAGAAACATCTGCTTTAGCTTATTAGAAAGTTAAAACAACCAAGTGTCAACCCCTGCCTTTTCCACCTAAGGACACATTCCTCTTGGCTGACGCACGCTCTGTGAGTGTGTCTGTGAGACTGTGAACTGATTTTAATGATGATTTGAAGAGCCTCTTACATCCTAGTTTATTTAACCTTCTCACACGAATAGCACGGCTTCTCTGTGGGGAATCACGGAATGACTACTGACTCACTAGATACACAACAAGCCCTGGAAACAGGAAGGAAAAAACCGGCTCTCAAAGCCAAATTCATTCCCTTCTCTTGTCATCCACAGGTAATTGTAGAAAGCTGTCTACAGCTGCTGACCTCGGAGTCAGCAGACTCGGGGTTAATTTGCAGTCCTGTCGGAAGCTGCGGGACCTGGGACAGGTTCCTGGGCTTCTCAGAGCCTCAGATTCCTCTTCTACAAAATGGGAATAATAAAACCTATCCTGCCAGCCGTGCAGGGATCTTAAGAGGTCTGAAGAGAACACTGGGGCAGGGAGGCATCTTAAAGGACAACTGATGTCACAACTGTGACACTGGCTCCCCCAGAAGCCACTCAACCTGAATTTAAACTTGTTCTCAGAGTCCCCTGCGCTGTGGGATAGCTTGGATTTACTTTGAGCGGGAAGCCTCCTCCTTCGGCATGTTCTATCAATGGGTTCTTCTCTGGCTGGGTATACAGAAACAAGTCCAGTCCCTCCTCTGGAAGAACAGCTTTCAGACTTTTGGAGGGAGGACCGCATCCCCGGTACCCACAGAGCAGTCCCTATGTCTTCTCCCCACTAGGCTGAGCCTTTGGCTCCTGTCACTGCCGTGGCTATTGTTCTCCAAAGGCAGTTTAGGTAATTTACCAGCCTCAGAGTATCTTGTCTGGAACTGAATGTCATATTCAGGATGATCTAAAAGGCGGAGAATTAAGCAGGACAGTCACCTCTCGTGTTCCAGATGATACGCCTCTGTTCACGTAGCCGACCCTCGAACTGGCTGTTTTGGTGGTCATGTCTCAGTAGCAGCCCTTCCTTCACAGTCTCAGCTTCCAACCCCTGACTTTCTGATTACCTCTTTTCTTTCCAGCGTATTCCCTCTGGTACCCAACTCAGTAATTCTCAGGCCTCATCAGGACCTACTGTCCATTGCTCATGCCACTGTTCCTCTCCAGCAGGGCCTTAGCTGTTCCTTCTCACCTGGCCTAGGCCTCATGATGCATCATTATAATCATCCCCTTGAATACACTCTCAATTCCTTTCTCTCTCTTTTTCTCTCCTGCCTGGCAAAATCCCAACCCTGATTAAATCCTACTCTCTGTCTCTACCTGCCCTGCATCCAGACAGTGGAAACTGGCTAGAGAAAATCACAGAAAAGGTTTAATTGACCTAAGTTAAATTCATGATCAGTAACCTCCAGGAGGCCGGCAACCAGCCTCTAGTTCCCTAGTTTGGACGTGCCAGTTCTTACCTCCTGCACCTTAAACCTCCACAGCCTCTGTCCCCATCCTCGCCCTCAGCAGATGACCTTGTCCTCCAAGGGGGTTCTCACGCACACCCCCTCAACATCTACCCACCTGCCGGCCTCTGTGCCCAGGGCGCGGCCTTCCCTCTGTGTGGATGGGCTCTGTGTTCCCACCTAAGACGAAGCTCCCAGGTGTGCACTGGACTCTGGGCCACTTGCTTATCCCCATGCCTACCTCCACACCCCACACTCCATTACCAATTTCATCCTTCCTCTAGGACCATCCCCATCGCATATAACTTCAGTGTTACTTTCCCTCATCCTAACAAATGAAAACCAAAAAACACAACCACAATCGAATGCTTTCTTCTTATCCCCAGATAAGGAATCCAGGTAAGGAGACTTTAAAGTTTAGTAACCCGCCCAAGGTCAATGACCTGGAAGTATGGGGTTGGTTTGCCCACCCAGATGAGGCTTCCTGGGCTGCAGAGGCCACAGCAGCTCTCTCTCCGGCCCAACGCTCTGGTTCAAGTGGCTGAACTCAGACAAGGAAGTGCTTTGCCAAGGACGTCCAGACCAGCTCTGCCCACCTGGGCACCCTTGTGACAGCAAGAAAGGCAGGAGGTTTTCACGCGAGAAGGGGACCTGCTGGGTCTGCAAGGGGCCTGCTGAGCTGCTGAGACAGTCTTGACTGACTTGCCTGTCAGACTCAGTGTGGGAGAGCGGGGGGCTGCTTTGAGAACAGCCAGCATGTCACCCCAGCCTCAGCGGGGGAAGCGGGGGGCAATGATGGCAAACAGATGGGGCAGGCCAGGGGGGCAGGAGCTGTCAGTGTGGTGCACCCCCGTGCAGAGACGACACCTCGTAAATCTCGCAGGCCCAGCCCGTGTGGCCTGCGTGGTGGCCCATTGATGCTGCCTGGTCCTTGGAGCTGGAAAATGACAACTAAGGTGGCCAGCTGCCTTCCAAGCCATTCCGTCAGAAGGGCACACTTCTCTCCCCCGCTGCTAACAGCATCCCTATTCCTGCCAGGAACCCAGAAGAGCTCGGCCCAGGGGGTTTTCCTCCCGGGACAGCAGATACTTAACTAGCCGTTATCCCCTCCCCTCCCTTCTCTGCTCCCAAAGACTCTCCCAGAGAACGACCCCGTTTGGCTTTGAGATTTCCGAGTACACGGCGTCAAGTTGGAATTTTGGACCATCCGGGAAAGCATGCATCTCTGCCAAAACCCGTGTTGACTTAGTCATGCTATCTCTTAACAGTCCTCTTTCACAGGGGACAGGCTGACCCACTTACTTGTCCGTCACGGCCTGCATGAACTCGTCCAGAAGGTCGTCGTACTCCTGCCCACGCACGCGCCGGTGCTTCAGGCCAATGTACAGAGGGTCCCTGAGCAGCTCCTGCAACAGACAGCATCCGTCCCGTCAAGTGTCCTGGTTTAGCGGGAAGGAGGGGAGGAGGGGGGAGGGAGGAGGAGGAGGAGGGAGGAGGGCAGGAGGCCGGCCTGGAAGGGAGCCGCCCCAGGGCCCACAGGCCCCTGGCTCCTGAAGCCTCCAGACACAGTTTAAATTTAGACCTTCTATTCTGGTCCTTGCAGCCCAGGCCTCACCCTCTAGCTGTAGTACCAGCCAGTTTACCTAAGCACAACTGCCCCTCTCGGGCAGTGTGTAGTAAGCTCCTCTCCTGGAGGAGTGTCCTAAGAATTGTTTTGTGGCGCTGTGGAATTGTGAGGCAGAGAGGAATGGAAGAAAGATGAAAGGCAGATTAATCCACCACCCTCACTCACATTGTGGGACCTGGGAGCCCTATGTGCACATCGTGGTCCCCGTTCACCCTCAGCCGAGAAAAGGGCTGACTGAGTGCAGCACTATGGGAACGTGCAGGAGGGACGTCAGCAAAACGCCACCACGGTTCCTGTGGTTGTTACCACTTCGTCCGGTCTCTGCTGCGCGGATGTCCCCTCCATGACCAGCCAAATCGGCGCACCTCTCCCTCTCTGCCCCTCACCTGCTTCCTTTTCTCCTAGTGTGCACTGTCATCTGATAATGGCCTGTGTTCCTCTGTCTAGCAGGTTCCTCTCCAGAATGGAAGACCCAGGAGAGCAGGGGCTTGGTTTTGCTCAGCGCTGTATCCCCAGCACCCAGAGAAGTTAGCTGTAGTAACAGAGCACTTGCTCTGTGCCAGGCACTGTATGAGGTGCTTTAAATGCATTATCTAATCTTATCCTCAGGACAATCCTATGAGGGTTTTTACCCAAGTAGGAGAAGGAAGCCCAGAGAAGTTGAGAATCTTGCCCAAGAACACACAGTTTGACCTTGGCAGTCAGTGTTCCTGCGCGTGCCCTTAACCGCTACACCGACTTGGCCACAGGAACGTGGCCTTGCACATCCTCTGCTAAGGAGACCACCGCTCTCACTCACCTTTTGCTCGCTGAGCTCCCAGAGCCAGCCTCAGCGATGTTGAGTCAAAACCCTAGCTCTCGCCAGCTCACCCCAGACAGCCTGGCCTTTGAGGGAGAGAAGAGGTGCATTCATGCGGAGGGATCCAGAATATCCCACTGTGAAGAGTTTTATTTTTTGGTTTTTGCTTTTTTTCCTCTTATCTAAAAGCAGTGCCTCCTCAAAGCACACAACCATCATAATTCCCCTCCCCCAAAGTTTTGCAACCAGGGAAGACTGACTCTTATCACTGGAGAGAAGTCTACACTGGGTTAAGAAATCACAGAAATAGGGAGGGGGAAGGGTAAGTTGGGACGAAGCGAGAGAGAGGCATGGACATATATACACTACCAAACGTAAGGTAGATAGCTAGTGGGAAGCAGCCGCATAGCACAGGGAGATCAGCTCGGTGCTTTGTGACCACCTGGAGGGGTGGGATAGGGAGGGTGGGAGGGAGGGAGACACAAGAGGGACGAGATATGGGAACATATGTATATATATAACTGATTCATCTTGTTATAAAGCAGAAACTAACACACCATTATAAAGAAATTATACTCCGATAAAGATGTTAAAAAAAAATCACAGAAATAAATAGTCATAAAACTATCGAATCTCCCATCTATTCTCCCAAGGGCTCTTTCCTAAAAGTCATTTATTTTCCCATAAATGCCTTTTTCTCTCTCCCCTTCCCTTCCTAAGATGACATATAAGCCCCCAATTCTAGCCACCTCCTTGAGTCATGTTTTTCTGTGAACTCCCACACACACATGTGAATTAGACATCTGTCTTTTCTCTTGCTAATCTGTATTTTGCCAGTTTAATTTGCAGGTTCCCAAGTACTGAACCTAAGAAGGTGGAGAAAAAGGTTGATCTCCCAGATAATGCTGAGTTAGGTCTGCAGGGAGAAACATTGATGATGCTGTCCTCCAGATGGGAGGGGGCCTGTTGGCCCCTGGCTGGTTGTTTGTTGTTGTTGTTTGTTTGTTTTACTTTTTGGCCGAGCCACAAGGCATGCAGGATCTTAGTTCCCCAAGCAGGGATGGAACCCGTGCCCCTGCAGTGGAAGCGCGGAGTCTTAACCACCTGGCCACCAGGGAAGTCCCAACCCCTGGCTGGTTGTTGATTGTCAGAATGGATTTGTGTTCCTTTTTCTTCTGCCTGGTCCCTGCACATCAGAGGACACCATAATCTCTGCAACTGAGTTTCTTTCACACAAAGGTAATATATACTGGAACCTGCTCCCTCAGCCTCATTAACATGCTTCTAGCTGAAAGAAAGGCCCCACCAGGAAGGGCCACTGCCCCAAGCAGAGGGCCAGCTGGTCTCAGAGGGTAAATGGGCGCTTACTGTGGGGAATTCCCCACAGTCTGCAGTGCAGCCTTTAGCTCTATGGGCCAGAGGGGATCCGTTTCAGCAGGTCTGATTCACACTAATCAAACTCACCAAGCACTGATGTAAAAACCAGAATGCTATCTTCCTATTTTTCAGGTAAGTCTGGCCAACAAGATGCTCACATGGGCAGGTCTGGACAGTCTCTCTCTCTCCCAGTGTATGAATCTGAGAGGAAACTACACCCCAGCAAGAAGGTTGCTGGGTGGGCCTGGGATCTGGAAGGAAAGAGAAGCTGGTAAATTTTGAGGCTGAGGGACAGGGAAGGAGAGAAACTTACCACATTCTATTTTCAGCTTTTGACTGTTGTCCCATGTGCTCCTGTATCAATTCAAGAAACAATTTGGGCTTTTTTACATTTATTTATTTATTTACTTATGGCTGCGTGGGGTCTTCACTGCTGCACACGGGATTTCTCTAGTTGCATCAAGCGGGGGCTACTCTTCGTTGTGGTGCGTGGGCTTCTCATTGCGGTGGCTTCTCTTGTTGCGGAGCACGGGCTCTAGGCGAGCTGGCTCAGTAGCTGTGGCTCACGGGCTCTAGAGCACAGGCTCAGTAGTTGTGGCACACGGGCTTAGTTGCTCCGTGGCATGTGCAACCTTCCCGGACCAGGGATCGAACCTGTGTCTCCTGCATTGGCAGGCGGATTCTTAACCACTGCACCACCAGGGAAGCCCAACAATTTGTTTTTAAACTTTCATTTGGCCTGCTATTAAACTGTGGAGGCTCCTGCCTCTAGCTCTCAGACGCAGTTCTGTGCTCTGCCACTAACCTGACTCCCAGGTCCTCATCGTGGGTCAGGCAGCACTGCACATCCGTGCCAGGGAACCCGGGACCCTGGCAAGGGAGCAGGTGCAGGCAGCAGCACATGGGGTCCTCCGGAGCGAGTTTGGGGCCCGCATCTTCACGGTCTTCATCACCATGCCCAGAAGGGACAGGAGGACCCCAAGCCCCTCACCAAAGCCACAAGCGTGCTGTGCGGGTCAACCCCAGCAGATGGCGGTGTGTGGCCAGGCGGCCAAGGAAGGGTGCCAGCCACACACAGCGCACCGGATGCCCGGAGAGAGGCTGGCAGGGTGACTGTGAGGGTGGGCGGTGCCCTGGGCAGGCTGGGCGCGCTTAGTCATCTCTGTGCCACAGGCCCCTCTGGAGTCTGCTGAGGCCTCTGGACCCCTCTCAGAGTGAGCTTTTTTTTAAGCCAGATCCTTTATTTTAACAAAAATTGTACATATATGTGTACATTTCATAAAACATGACAATTTAAATGAAATGTATGTATGATTAAGACCACCAAACATAATTACAGACTCTTGAGAGGTTAACATTTATTTCAAAAAGATAGCAAAGGGACTTCCCTGGTGGCGCAGTGGTAAAGAATTCGCCTGCCAATGCAGGGGACACAGATTCAATCCCTGATCCGGGAAGATCCCACATGCCGCGGAGCAACAAAGCCCGTGCGCCACAACTACTGAGCCTGTGCTCTAGAGCCCACAAGCTATAGCTGCTGAGCCCATGCGCCACAACTACTGAAGTCTGCACATCTAGAGCCCGTGCTCAGCAACAAGAGAAGCCACCACAATGAGAAGCCCACGCACCGCAACGAAGAGTAGCCCCTGCTCTCTGCAACTAGAGAAAGCCCACACACAGCAACGAAGACCCAACACAGCCAAAAATAAATAAATAAATTTATTTTAAAAAGACAGCAAACATTCTGAAGTATTAAAGTCTATCTTATTAGTGAGAACATTTACTAGATTTTTTTTTACCATCTTTATTGGTGTATAATTGCTTTACAATGGTGTGTTAGTTTCTGCTGTATAACAAAATGAATCAGCCATATATACATATATCCACATATCCCCTCCCTCTTGCGCCTCCCTCCCACCCTCCCTATCCCACCTCAGAGTGAGATTTTTAAATGCGTAAAGTAAAATACCTAGGGTTACCAAGGAAGCAAAATATACTGAAATACAATGACCATGTGTGATTGGTAATTCTTTATTAATGTATTAAATCAGGACCAGATCTGGTGGTGGGCCTGATAATGACTATGATTTTTTAAGTCACGATGAAGGTAGACAGATGATATTCAAATTATCTGCACCAACTGCGCTGTGATATGAAAATAGCTGTGACTTCTACTGTGACAAGGTCCCAGGAACCGCCTATACTATTGTGGTGAGATGCTTACAGGCACAATAGAAGGAAATGCTAGATTTCAATTAAAGATTATTGAACATAGACATGTAAATTTTTCCTGTCCAAGTTCACCAACTCCTAGAACTTTAACCATAGGCTAAGAATCTGAGTGAAGATTTGAAGGGGTACCAAATGGGGAAGAAAGGATGGATTTCTAGACCACCTCCCCAAACCAATGTTCATTTTTGCCATTCAAATCAAGTGTCAGAGACCGGAAGGCATAGGAGGGGCAGGGGAGATGAGGAATCCTGGGGGCTGGTCTAGCTGCTGCCAGGACACTTTACCCCAGCTGGAAACAGGTGTGGAATTTGCATGGATGGATGCTCTGCCCCAGCCTCCAGGCCCTCGGTGACAAAAGGAAATCAGGGCTCCCATCCCTCTCATTCCTCTGTCTCCCCTCCAAGGCCACCCCAGTTCACTTCAGGGGAGACAAAAAAGGAGCCCAGAGCCTCTCTTCCTTCCCTCAGAAGGTGGTTCACTTCCCCTCAATAATGGGCCAACAACAAGGAAGTGGGGAAGTCCTTCCCCTCTGCTGTGCCTCCACCCGAGCAGGTGCTGAGAGTCTGAATCTATACACAGGGAGGCTAGACATTTACGTTTGTGGATCTATGGGCTTGGCGTATATATATATGCCAATATATATATATATATATTTTTTTTTTTAGTTTGTTTGATTTTCTTTAACACTTTGTGTTTCAAAAAATTTTAACATACATATAAGTAGCTAAAATGGACTCCCATATTGTACAACTATCGTCCTTTTGCAATACTGGCTTTATTTGTCCCTTTCCAGCATAATAATTATCACTCCCAAAAGTCCTAGCTTGGACAACTACATGGAATATCTGATCCTAGACTGGATTCTACACTGGAGGGAAAAAAAATGCTATTAAGGACATCTTTGGGTCCATTGATAAAACTGGGATATAAACAGTAGAGCAGATAGAAATATTTTGTCAAAGTTATGTTTACTCAAGTTGATTTTTTAAATTGTGGTTATGTAAGACAGTTTCCTTACTCTTAGGAAATAAATAGGAGTAAGGGGCCATGATGTCTGCAACCAACTTTCAAATGTTTCAGGAAAAAAGTGTGTGTACACATATGTACATGTAAACATATGTACGTATATGTGAGTATACACATATTGCATATGTGTATATATATGGAGAGAGAAAGAGAAAGATTGAAAATAGGGAAAGTGTTAAAATAGGTGAATGCGAGTAAGAGACGTAGGAGTGTTCTTGCACTGTTTGTATTCTTGCAACTTTTCTTTAGGTTGGGAATTATTTTCAGAAAAACTTACCAAAAAACATATTAGCAAACCAATGAGAAGCACTACTATAGACAATAAATTTTACAACCATCCTACCTAGGACTCATCTAAAGTCTAAAATGGCCAATACAGCTTGACTGGGAGGTGGGTCCTGGGATTCAGGGGTTTAAGGAGTTCTGCTTTCACAAGTCCGTGTTTATTCTCTGCCCCACAAAAGTTTGCATCTGTATGAGAGCCTACAGAAAATACCCATAAAACCGGCGCTGTTACTGAGCAAGGACCCTGGGCCCAGGGCAGCAGGGGCCTGAGACTGGATGTGGCCCTTGGGCAGATGGACAGCTTTGGGGGCCATCCTGATAGGATAGAGCTCTTTGGTCCCAGGTTCGTCCCCACCAGTACCAGTCCTGGAAGCCCTCAAGTGCTGGGGTTCCACAGCCCGATTCCCCCAGTCCCTGTTACGGGGCTGGGGGGACACCAGGGCCCTGGCGCCTGTGCTATGGCCTGCAGCACTTCCTGCTGGGCAGCATCCCAGCACCTCACTGACAGAACGCTGATGCCCACCAGAACAAACCAGAACAAGAGCCGACTGTCCACGCCCTCACCATCGCCTCGGCTTTTCATAAGACCCGGGGTCTAGGGTCCTTGAGAATTCCAAGGTCCAAGAAAAGATCTCCTGGGCAGAAGCATTCTGCTTCATCGCGCATTTTTCCGTATCCATCGCTGGGCTGGAATTTAACATATTAACTCTAATCTCCCAGATGTCTTTATGTCAATTCATGTGCCCCCTCCCCCCTGCCCTCTTCTCCCACCCTTAAAACACATATGCATAATAAAATCAATAGCTACCATTTACTGACACTTTATGTGCTTTTGATCATTTAATCGTCCCAAGGAGGTAAGTACTATTATTCCATTCTACACAGTTTAGTAATCATTAACTAAATTCATCCAGCTAGAGAGTTATGGAGCAGATCTTCCAGCACAGGCAGGCCTGGAAGGGGTGGGGCGGGTAGGCTGCACGTGGAAGGGGTCCCCCACCTCAGGACCTGGGAACCCAGAGGTTGAAAAGTCCTCTCTGGAAAAGACACACTGGTGAAGCGCGGTCCAGGATTTATGAATCTCCATGAATACAGCTGGGTATCCTGAGTACACACTTGGGAACTGGCTGCTTGGATTCAAACCTCAGCTTAGCTGATTACTAGCTGGGTGACTTTGGGCAAGTGTGTTAACCTTTCTGGACCTCAGTTTCCTCCTCTGTAAAATGGGGATAATAATTGTACCCCATGGGGTGGCTGTGAGGATTAATGAGTTACACACACACAGATTTTAGGACAGAATTAGTTCTTTTTACAAAATGCTGCCTTCTGTGCATCCCTCCCTTAAAGCCGTTAGATCCAAAGAACTCACCCACTTTTTGAAAATCAGTTAATGAGTTTAGCTGATTTTGTTAAAATTTGTTAAAATGCCGATTCTGGGGTGGGGCCCGAGACTCTGCATTCCTAACCAGCTCCCAGGCCCACAGCCTCACTTGAGTAGGGAGGGTCTGGAGTACTTGACCTAGAGGGCCCCCTACCCTCCGGATCTTGCTCCTTTGCATTTCCACAGCCTGTCAATATCTATTAAAATGTGGCTGCTAGACAGTTCCTGGCGCAATCAGTATGAGCTGGACCACCATGTCCCTTACTCCTGATGGATTGGCAGAGTTTGGAGACAACTTCATCCTGCTACTAGTGCCAGCTCCCCAGAGGGAGCCTCCTCATCCCACGCCTGGTCCCACGGAGTGGTCTGGGCTGTATGGAGACTGCAGCCCTCCTCTCCATCCCTACCATCCATGAAGTGCCTCAGAGCCTAGGCAAGCATACATTTCTCAACCTGCCCTTCAAACCAGTTTCCCCAGGTCCTTGCAAGATGGCTCCTACCTATTGGGTGTGTCTCCCCCATTCAGTTGTGGAACAAAAGTCATTAGTCAAGAATTGAAAAATGGGAATAAATGTTGTTGAAGGTACGTGGGGAATCATACTCTTCTTTTTCATTTGTTGAAAATTTATATAAATTTTTTACAATTTAAAGCAGTTTGTTCTCAAGGCAGATGACCTTCAAAGTACATATAAAGAAAAAGTCTCTTGGTTCATCATCACTCATAACAAATTTGAAAGTCTGAAGAACTACAAAATCCTAGATGCCTAAGGAAGGCATAGAAAGTGCTATCTTCAATTCATTCCCTCTTATATCAGACCTAGCTGTAATTTCCAGTTTTATAAAGTAGCCCTGTAGCCATTTGGAAGATTCTGGAAAAAAGGGCAACATGCTAAGTAGTCATTAGGGAGCTCTGCACCTGCCAGCCTTTTTTTCCCTCATAGGAACCATTGGACTTTCACAGCAGGTACTTTTCTAAGCCCTTTAAATGCATTAACTCATTTATTCATCAACCCTACAAGAATTACTACTGGGCTTCCCTGGTGGCTCAGTGGTTGAGAATCTGCCTGCCAATGCAGGGGACACGGGTTCAAGCCCTGGTCTGGGAAGATCCCACATGCCGCGGAGCAACTGGGCCCGTGAGCCACAACTACTGAGCCTGCGTGTCTGGAGCCTGTGCTCCGCAACAAGAGAGGCCACAACAGTGAGAGGCCCGCACACCGCGATGAAGAGTGGCCCCCGCTCGCCGCAACTAGAGAAAGCCCTACGCACAGAAATGAAGACCCAACACAGCCAAAAATAAATAAATTAAAAAAAAAAAAAAAAAGAGTTACTACTATTATTCACATTTATGAGAGGAAAATGAAGCTCAAAGAAAGTGACTTGCCGAGGTCACAGAGCCAGTTGGAGGAGAGGCTGGGCAGTCCACTGCTGTTTTCAGAACAGTGTTTTTCATACTGGACCCCAGGGCACTTGTCCCAACGCGGATATGAAAGCCTAACCCTCTACAGTCTTCTGAGGCATATCCACACGCTGGAGTATTATTCAGTCATAAAAGGGAATGGAGTACTGATACCTGCTACAACCCTGATGAACTTAAAAACATTATGCTAAGAGAAAGAAGCCAGACACAAAGAGCACATATTGTGGATTCCATTTATATGAAATATCTAGAATAGGCAAATCCACAGAGGCAGAAAGCAGATTCCTGGTGGGGTTGAGGGGAGGGGCAGATGACGGATGACCGCTAAGCAGCGCTGGGTTTCTTTTTGGGGTGATGGCTGCTCAACTTTGTGAATACATTAGAAACAGCTGAGTTACATATACTTTTAAAGGTAAATTTAATGGTATGTATGTTATATCTCAAAAAAAAAAAAAAAAAGTCTTTTGAGGATTCTCAAGAATCGGATCCAATGAGGAGAATATTTAACAATTTAGTAAACCAAAGCTGGTGAAGGGTGGCAAAATATGCCACCCCCAAATATGCCATTTTGGCATAAGGATTATTTTGAGCTAAAGGCAACTGAGAAGAAGCAGATACAAGAAAATCTCTCTGCCCTCCTCCTGTTTGGACATAAATTTGCACAGGTGGAAGGACAGAAGTTAATTAATGGAGACAGCTCTGGACACTTACCAGTCTGGAGATGGCAACAGAGGAAGCTATATGACAAACCTTGTTAAAACCAGCCCTTATCTACTATTAGTCCCCTTGTATCTTTACCTTCCTACAATTTGATCCCCTAGAAACTCAAAAGTCCTTTTCGTTTTTCTTGCCACTTCTCTAAAATTTTATTGGTCTTGTGTTAGGTACTATTAAGCCCAAGTTCTAAGCACCCCCGTTCGAGTTACTCCTCACTGGGTGCTCTCATGTGTATGTGCCATGCACATTTTAATACACTTCTGTTTATTGTTCCCTTGGTAATCTGTCTCTTGTTAGTTTAGTGTACAGGGCTCCCATCAGAGAACCTAGGATGGGTAGAAGAAAAAGACTTTTTTTCTTCTCCTACTCCTGCAGAAACCTCTACTGTCTGGCTCCTATTTGTCTGTCTCAATTCCTGTCACTCCCCCCCCCCCCCCCCCCCCCCCCAAAAAAAAAACCCCCCCCCCCCCCCCACCACCACAATCCGCCCCCATGCCACCCCCCATGCCCAGCCTCTCTGCACTCCTTCAGCTCAACTTTGATCTGCCCTTTCCCTCTTCAGAGTCTAAGGGAATCACTGCTTCCAGGGAGCCTCCCTGGCCTTCTGCCTAAGTCAGGGCCACCGCCACCTTGTGGACAGCCTCATCATCCTACACTTCCCACCCTGGTAATTTGCTCAGGGTCTGGCTTCCTTGTTCAACTCTAGGCTCCATGAGGGCAGGGATGGGCTGTCTTGTTCACTATTCTACCCCCTGCCACCAGCACCCGAACAGAGGAGGCACTTACAAATCTGCTGAACAGAGACCGCAGGGCCCTGTCACAGAGAGAGCTCTGTGGCTTTCAGAGGGCCCTGCTGCTTTGAGAGGGCAGGGGGCCTTCCCTCTCAAGGTTGCAATTCACCTTGAGCCCCATACTTACATGGCTCCATTTCACACAGCCCTTTTATTTACTCCAGATAACACACATGCCTGATTCATCAAGCAAGCAACTGACTTGTTTCTCAAGTGAATTTTAAAACTTCTCTTTCCTTGTCTTGATGTTGTTTGGGGTAGAGCTGGGTACACAGCTGTGATCTGCAGGGAGCTATGGTAATGTTTTCTCAAAGGCAACCAGCTAGTTGATCCTGCTTTTTTTTTTTTTTAAATATTTATTTATTTGGCCGCTCCAGGTCTTTTTATTTATTTATTTATTTGACTGTGTGGGATCTTAGTTGCGCCCACGGGATCTAGTTCCCTGACCAGGGATCAAACCCGGGTCCCTGCATTGGGGGCACAGAGTCTTAACCACTGGACCACCAGGGAAGTCCTGCTACTTTCTTAAGAGAGAAGAGCCATCTGCCTTCCCCTCAACTGTTAAGAACAGACAATCTTGGGCTTCCCTGGTGGCACAGTGGTTGAGAATCTGCCTGCTAATGCAGGGGACACGGGTTCAAGCCCTGGTCTGGGAGGATCCCACATGCTGCGGAGCAACTAGGCCCGTGAGCCACAACTACTGAGCCTGCGCGTCTGGAGCCTGTGCTCTGCAACAAGAGAGGCCGCGACAGTGAGAGGCCCGCGCCCCGCGATGAAGAGTGGCCCCCGCTTGCCACAACTAGAGAAAGCCCTCGCACAGAAACGAAGACCCAACACAGCAAAAATAAATTAATAAACTCCTACCCCCAACATCTTCTTAAAAAAAAAGAATAGACAATCTTTCACTAAGCAAGAGAAGCACCTACCATTGATCAGTAATGCTGGGTGTTGGGATCCCCGCCTTGTGAAAGTTTAGACAAATAAGCATGGACTTAATTATAGATCCTATGGACGTGTAGGACCTGGAGACTGAGGTTGCAAAGCAGATGCCTCAAGTTGGTTGAAGCATCTCTGCTCCACTGTCCATTAGCTGATGAACTTGGGCGAGACTCATAACCCTCAATCTCGGCTGTTTCATCTGTAAGTGAGGAATCATTCCTGCCCTGCCCTCTCTACCTTGAAAGGACTCTATTCTGATCTGCAAAATATTCCTCACAGGAGCAAACGAGCTTGGGAAACTCAAGTAAGGCAGTTATGACCTGAGAACGTGCTATAGCAGCGAAAGAAAGGACGGAGAAATAAGGAGGTTTTTCCTCCCAAGCCCCAGAAATGATCACGAGTCACGAGAATTCTCTGGGATCACCGGATGCCAACATTCTAGAGCTGGGGGTCTCCTCAGACATCACTTAGTGCAGGGACTTCCCTGGCGGTCCCATGTCTGGGGTTAAGACTCTGCGCTCCCGACGCAGGGGGCATGGCCCGGATCCCTGTCCGGGGAACTAAGATGCCGCATGCCCCAAGTTGTGGCCAAAAAAAAAAACCACCTACTGCTCTCTCCGAATTTCACAGGACCAAGAAGCCCCAGGCACCAAGCAACAGGGGCAATAGGAACTTCCGCGGCCCCTCCGGGCCTCGGAGCCTTTTCCATTTGCCCACCTACAGCTCTCCCAGTTAATCAAAAACTGGGCATGTATAACATGAACCAAACTTCTTAAGGCAAAGAAAAACACTGGCGGGAGCCATGCCAGCTTATTAAAGAATGGTTGTCTTGTAAGGTGGGTTCACTATTTTTCCTGCTTTCCTGTACTTTAAGTACTTTTGTGTACTTAAACTCTCTGTGCTGCACTTTTTCCATCTGTACCTGGTTATGAAAATCAAAGCACTTAAAAACAGGACCTGGCATATAAGTAGTCGGTGAATGCCGGCTATTATTTCTTTCGAAATATTCTAGCAAGAACATGTATTCCTTGTATGACGAAAAATGGTTTTTAAAATGTTTTATTGCTCTTAACAAACCTCTCTTTAATGGAAAAAAATTTACTTTTTGTTCATCAGTGTCCTCACCCTTCCCCCAAATCCACAGTCCCAATCTGAAGTAACAAGTTGCAAACTATAGTTATTTGCGGAAGGTGCTTTTCTTTTATGAAAAACTATGCGAGTCACATCCCCAAAACTTTCCGAAGCGCTACCTCGCCCCGCTTTAGCGCGGACAGAAGAAACAATTTTTGGAGAAGGCCTCGGGCGTTTCCGGAGGCGAGCCCTTGCTCCGCTCTTGGGGAAAGGTGCCTAGCTCCCGCCACTAGGACGCGCGAGGGAAAATGGAGGCTCTCGGCCCGCCCCGCGGCGGCGGCAGCCACGAGCACGGCGCCTGCGCCCTGCGCGCCCACTCCGGCCCGCGAGGCCCTTACGGCTGTTGAGGACGGGCGAGGGGAGGGGCAGGAGCGCCGCACCACGCCCCACCCCGCGCCAGAGCGCGCGGTTCCGGCGAGTCCGGCTCCGGCCCTGCGGTCCGCTCCAGGCCGCTCCGACCCACCAGCCGCTCCGTAGGCGCTATGGCGCTCCGTGCTTTCCCTCCGTCCCTTTGTGTCCTGGCGCGCGTCGGAGGAAACGCGGGAACGCGCGCCGCGCTGTGCGCCTGCGCCGGAGGGCGGATGGCGCGCCCTGCCGGCAGTCGGGAATGGGTACCGCTCCCGGACGCCCCGCCCTCTCCCCGCCCCCTAGCCGCCATTTCGTGCTCCGGCGCGCGCGGACACCGCGTGATGGATGCCCGGAAACCAGGACAACAAAGGCCCGAGCGCCAGGGCTACGCGGGCTGCAGGTCCTTCCGCTGCCCGCCGGGCGAAGATGGCGCTCGGAGACTGCAGCTGTGCCCGAGTAGGGGGGGAAATGGACGTTTCTACCTCTTTCGGTTGGCGTCAGGGCCACGCACGGCCTCGTGTGTGCACCATCGGTAGTGTGCACCTTTCCGTGTTTGCTCAACCTCTGGAGCTTGCACAGCCGTAGTATGCCCGAACTCGTGTTTGCACCCTCTGCCATGCACGAACCCGTGGGTTTCCACGCATTATTGTGTGCACAACCTCGAGAATGTGCTCGCACCTGAGTAGGCGCTCGCACCTGAGTATGCGCACTCTTGCATTTGAACTGCCTGGCTGCTTACACAGGTCCAGGTGTGCACGGACTCGTGTTTGCACCAACCCGGTATGTGTATAGATGCGTGGACTCTTGAATCTGTGTATTCACCAACCTGTTTGCATGGCCCAGGATGTTTTCAGACCCAGGAGTGCAATCCCAGCCTCCCGCGGTCTGGGGCACCCGCGAAAACTATCCTGTTTTAGATTCTTTTCTCTTTTGCTGAGTTTATACACAACACATAACCACCTGTTCGCTACCCTATGCTGTTCTTAACCTTTTCTCTGTTGTTTCCGCCCTGTTTATTGGGCTCCTGCTGTAGACCTGACTTTGCGCTGGGGGCATGTGGTGACAATGATGCAGGGCTAGTGAGGGAAACAGAAATGGGCAGTTAAGGGCATCGTGCTGAAGGAGGCGCCTGGTCCAAAAAGGTCAAGAAAAGCTTCCGGGAGGAAGCCATGAACCAAGGCCAGCCTAGCCGTTCAGGCCTTAGCTGAAGAGGGTATCAGGGGTTAAGCCCCAAGTTCGGGCTCAGGACTGAAAACTTTATTCTAGGAGGCATTTCGACCGGAGACACCATCAAATTCGCACTTGAGAGAGCACAGGGGGTTGAAGTAAATGGGTAGGTGATGGAGAGGAGACTGTGTGGGAAAAGGAGGCCTCTTTGTGGAGCCCAGGAGGCGAAAGACCTGGGGACCCAGCTCAGCAGGGAAGTGGCCTCCCCAGGGAGGAGATGGGAAGGGAAAGCAGGATGGGGGACTGTGGTCTCTGGTTTACACCTCCTGCTGCTTCTGTGTTGCACACAGCCTTCTCCCCAGGGGAGGGGCACAGACTCAAGCCCCAGCACTGCCATTTACCAGCTGGGCCCCCGCGCAAGCATCTATGTCAGTGGGGATGGAGGGAGATACTGCTTCCAAGAGGACTGTGCACAGAGGAAGTGTTCAGTGAACATGGGATGCTAGCACTTGAACTGGACCGACTTTACAAGTCCCCTTGTCTGGTTCTCCTTTCCCTTCCATCAGAGAACCACCTCATTTGTGTATCTTTCCTATGGTTAGGGATATTCTCCTGTTGTGCTCAGTATTCCTAGGTACATTTTTAATAAATTTATTTATTTGTTTTTATTTTTGGCAGTGTTGGGTCTTCATTGTTGTGCGCGGGCTTTCTCTAGTTGCAGCAAGCGGTGCACGGGCTTTTCGTTGTCGTGGCTTCTCTTGTTGCGGAGCACGGGCTCTAGAGCGCGGGCTCAGTGGTTGTGGTGCAGGGGCTCAGTAGTTGCTCCGCGGCACGTGGGATCTTCCCGGGCCAGGGATCGAACGGGTGTCCCCTGCACTGGCAGGCGGATTCCCAACCACTGCGCCAGCAGGGAAGCCCCCTAGGTACATTTTAAGGGTATAAAAGTCCATCTCTTCCAACATACCTCTAACATTCCCATTGAGAATCCCGCTACAATATGGAGCACCCACACACAAACCCCCCCCCCCCCCCC
>NW_006789568.1:885987-914522 GCF_000442215.2 Lipotes vexillifer
CCCCCCCCCCCCATTGAATGTCTCATGATGGAGAAAGGGCCACTTCACAGGATAGTCTTTTTAGTGAGACCCAGATCTTTGCAATCTGAAATGAAGGCTTTTATTCCCCATCACCCAAAAGGTACTTTCTGAGCACATGCTGTGTGTTAGGGCTAGGGATATAGCAACCAAACAGTTCCTCCCTCCAGGAGCTTATAGACCCAAATTGCAGGACACCGGGGTCCAAGAGCAGACAGATAGCTCCTTTTTTTTTTTTTTTAATAAATTTATTTATTTTTGGCTGCATTGGGTCTTGGTTGCTGTGTGCGGGCTTTTTCTAGTTGCAGAGAGCGGGGGCTACTCTTCGCTGCAGAGCACGGGCTTCTCATTGCGGTGGCTTCTCATTGTGGAGCACGGGCTCCAAGCATGTGGGCCTCAGCAGTTGTGGCATGCAGGCTCAGTAGTTGTGGCTCACAGGCTCAGTAGTTGTGGCCCATGGGCTCTAGAGTGCAGGCTCAGTAGTTGTGGCACACGGGCTTAGTTGCATGTGGGATCTTCCCAGACCAGGGCTCGAACCCATGTCCCCTGCATCATACTTGATATGTTCATGCTGGAAGTCCATGCAGTGTACTACAGCACACTGGGCTGCCCGATGCACCTTGAATTAAAACTGTAGGGGGAGGGCTTCCCTGGTGGCGCAGTGGTTGAGAGTCCGCCTGCCGATGCAGGGGACACGGGTTCGTGCCCCGGTCCGGGAAGATCCCACATGCAGCGGAGCAGCTGGGCCCGTGGGCCATGGCCGCTGAGCCTGCGCGTCCGGAGCCTGTGCTCCGCAAAGGGAGAGGCCACAACAGTGAGAGGCCCACATACCGCAAACAACAACAACAACAACAACAACAACAAAACTGTAGGGGGCTGTGCGGGTGGGGATTGGATGGGCACACGCACCCCCCCACACACACACAGACACACAAGGGGAGTGACCTGGTCAAGCACAGCCTCCCTCTCCCCCACCCTGTTCAGGGCATGGTCCATAGTCCATGCTACTGGGGGTCAGGGGAGCTGACGCATGCTCGGAAGCACCAGCCACTTTATGCAGAAAAAACCGGCAGGGGCCCTCCTCAGACGGGGACTGTGGGCACGGAGAACACCCCCGGCTGTCCTTACGGGTGGGATGGGCTGCCTCTGCCGAGCGCTCTCAGCAGTCACTTCTGGGCAGCTCTGCTTGCCTGGGAGGTGGGCCCTGCGGATCAGCAGCCATTTGTTGTTCCTGTGTCACTCAGGCTTGGGGCAAGTTTTGCCACCATTTTAATCTACCAGCAGGGCCACAGGCTGGAGCTTCCAAGCCCGAGATCTGATCTCAGTAAATTCTGTGTAACCTGGAAGTAGGTAAGGTAGCCCCACCTCTCTCCTGTTGAACCGGCAAGCTGTACTGGATCCCTGCTCTACATTTCACTTTCCCAAAGGCCCAAGGATCTGGGTGATGTCACCCTCCCTCGATGGCCCTTTCCTGGAACATGGGCTCCAGAAGTGGTCTCCCCGCCCCCCTGCCCCTGACCAGGGGCCAGAGCTGCCCCCTCAGAATTCTGTGATGGGCATTGAGTCTGTGCCCAAGAAACACCTGGTGAGGAATTTCTCTAGTTTTCCAAGAATAAACCACAAGGACCTAGAAGGTTCCACCCTTGGGCAGCTTCTTTCCTCCAAAGGGTCACATCTAAGAGAGGAGGGATCCCTCGGAAAAATGAGACTGTTTGCAGAAGAATAAATGCCACCTTGTGTCTGCCAACTTCCTGCAGAGGTTTGTGGGCTTGTTCTGTGTAAATAATTTAATGGAAAACTCCAGAAGGGGACGCAGCCCATATGAGCCTGACCTCGCCAGCCAGCAGACAGGTTATAAAATGTTTCCTGTCTAAGCTGTGGCTGGGAGTCAGGATGCCTCAGTCACAACCCACGGAAATAAAACAGAACTCTGGGCTCTTGGGGAGGGACAGCTTGGGGGGTTGTGTGGATTTCTTCAGGGAGACCATCGGTCCCCGCTGCCCCCGGCGGGTCTGGGTGGAGACTCCAAGGTGTGGCGCCTCTCAGATTGCAAAGCCAGTTCCTGGTGGTCCCAGTGGTGTCCGGCCCGCTCCCCTTCCCAACCAAGGCAGCCTCGGGCTCTAGGCAGTTGGCTGGGGGTAGGGGGCGAAGGAGAAGGCTTCCGGCGGCTCTCTTCCCCGCCGGGCGGGGTGTCCCCTTCGGGCAGCCAGGCACGGAGACCGCCGCTCACGGCCCCTGCCCGCCCACTTCCCCGCCCTCCGCCGAGGCCAGTCGGGGTCTGGGTGGGTCCCCCTGGGCGGGTCCCCCCGCCCCTCTCAGGGCGGTTCTTCCGGGGGTCAGACCGCCCCAGCCCGGCCCGTCCGGGAGGCGGGCGGGGCGGAAGGAGAGGGCGAGCCGAGCCACTGCCCAGAGGCCGCGCCGCCCAGGCACAAACATTACCTTATGTGGTGGCTCCGAGGGCCAGGGCGGCGCCCGGGGGGCTGCCGAGGACGGCCGGACACGCCCCGGGTGATCGCCGCTCTCGGGATCTCGGCCTCGTCCGGTGGACTAGGCAGAGAGGAAAGGCCCCCTGCCCTGTTCTTTCTTCCGCTGGAGCACGTCCCACGTTCCCCTAGGAGGAAGTGGTCACTGCTACTTGGCCGGACCCTCTCTCCCCCCAGCTTCCCCTGCGTGTGTGGGAAAGTGTCCCTGAGGGCTGAGGTTCAGGCAGAGACCTCGGGCCTGGGCGCTGGTGGTGTGGACTGCCTGCGCCCCTGGTGCAGGGACCACCTTGGCGCCTCCCAGGCCCGTCCGCACAATGCCCACAATGCAGCACCCTCCGTTGCCTTGGGAGCTGTATTTGGCCATGGGGGGATAACAGGGTGACTCATGGGAGGGACAGCCCGGGGGTTGGAAGTAGATGAGCTGTGTCCCTGGAAATGCCGTTGGTTTCTGTTCCTCGTTTCTGTTCCAGGTGGGCTTCAGACTCTAACCCCCCCAAGAGGGCTTAGCAGCAAAACATGGAGAAGGAGCTGCCTTCCCACTGCAAGGGCAGGACTCCAGGGTCCCTGCACTGGGGGCACAGGGACAGTGACCTGTGCAAGCACCCCAGCTTCCCAGAGCCTGATTAGTGCACCCTTGTCTCTGACACCTCCCAGGCCAGGTTCTGGGATGTCTGCTCTGACTCCCTGAATGATCCTGGATTCTTGGGCCAGTATCTCACTTCTCCGGTACTGCAGCCTTTGAGCAGACTTTGATATCTGACAAGGCAAGTTCCCTATGGGATATTTTTCAAATGGGGCTTTTAGTGGGACGTTCACTTCAGTGAATCTCTAATAGGCCTAATTTCAGGGAGTGTAATTCTTTTTTTTTTTTTTTTTTCAGGGAGTGTAATTTGAGGCTGCATTTGAGAGATAATCCTCATCCAGTCAGGGAGGCCTTTGCCTGCTGCACCGTTCCCACCAGGCTGAGCGGGCACCAGCTTCCTGTGACTCCCATCCCTCCTCCGACCGCCCCTTGATCCCTGGCTCCCTGGGCTCTGTTCAGGAGTCTCGGGGCACTCATGCTCAAGCTGCCTTCCCCAGCTATTGCCCTAACTACCCAACACTGGGAAAATCATCTCCAGCCCTATGCTGGCTCAGTGGGACCAGGCAGGATTCAAGCGCCCCAATTCGAGGAACATTCTTCTGTGGGACATTAGGTTCCAGGAGCTAAAAAATCCTGTCAGTAGGATGGCAATGGCTGTCCTTTCCCAAGGCACTGAAACAGTACATCAGTGGATAGACTGTCCAGTTTTAAGACTCTCCTTTCACACCGGGGAGAGATCCCTATGGAATCTGAAGAAGGGAGATGGGGAAATGGATACTCAAAAGCACGAGACACTCTGTAATCCGTATGCGGGTGAAAAGGCCAAGTCTTAGATTAGAAGGGATTTTAGTAGTCTCCTCATTCACCCCAAATACCTGAAGCGGAAATCTCTTCTACTGAATTCCTGGATTGCTTCCAGTGGCAGGAAACTCACTACTTCAATGTGTGTGTTTTTTTAAAATTAATTAATTAATTAATTATGGCTGCGCTGGGTCCTCGTTGCTGTTCTCAGGCTTTCTCTAGTTGCGGCGAGCGGGGGCTACTCTTTGTTGTGGTGCGTGGGCTTCTCATTGCGGTGGCTTCTCTTGTTGCGGAGCACGGGCTCTAAGGGTGCAGGCTCAGTAGTTGTGGCTCGCGGGCTCTAGAGCACAGGCTCGGTAGTTGTGGCGCACAGGCTTAGTTGCTCCATGGCATGTGGGATCCTCCTGGACCAGGGCTCGAACCCGTGTCCCCTGCGTTGGCAGGCGGATTCTTAACCACCGCACCACCAGGGAGGCCCCTAGCGTGTTCTATCTTATACAGAGTTGAAATGCGCCTTCTTTAACATCCATCTTCAGAACTGTGTGTTCTGTGAGGGCAGGGTCCCTGTGAGTCTTGCTGCCACCCACGGTGCTGGAGCACAGTGCTGTTCAGTGAACGTGTTGTCAGAATGAATATGATGAAGCAATATTGAATGTTTGCTCAAGTGCCACCTTGAAACCCTCCACTCTGGGCTAAACCACACCAGCTTTTCCCCCATCCCATATGTAATGCGGGTTCCAGAACATTCTTCATCCTTCCCACCAAGCTGCTGCATCCAGGTGGCAGTGTTTCTTCTCAGCTGTGCGCCCCCCAAAGTGAGCAGCACAGTAGTGGAGTGGGGCATATCTCTCTCATTGTGTGCTCTGTGCTGTCATCCACACAGCCTGTCCCTGTAAGACCTTATTTTCAGCATCCTGCTGTGGTTGCTTCTCTCTGAGCCTGAGACTTGTCCTTTGTGTGGCACAGCTATAACTTTAACTTTCACAATTTTAACAAAGAGGAGGGCTGCTTGCTGCACATGGCAATGGTGCTGTGCCCTGGGAAGGGCCCGTTGTCCCAGCTGGCATCTCAGGGGGCAGGGCTGGGGACCGGCAGCCCCGGTGCCCCTGTGCGGGACCTGTTCGTGAGGCCGACACTCTGGTTGTGGGCAAAGAAGATGCCAGAATGTGACTTTGGCTCAGCAAGGTTTGGGGCTCTCCCCAAGACCCCAAGCTAAGACCCGTAATCAGGTAATCAGCAGATCCCTGAGCATGATTGGTGGAGCCCCCCAGGGCCCCAGGGCTTCTGGATGCCATGGCTCAGCTTTGCCCTCCCACAAAGCTGAACAGGTGCAGGGTAGCTGTCAACACACAGCTAGGGGTTAATATGTGTTTGTTGACTGACTCCTGGATAGCTAGGAAGTGGGGAGCAGTCCCGGGTCAGTGTCCACACCTTGGACACCTGCTCCTTCCCGCCCCCCCTCACCCCTGCAGTTTGGGGCCAGGCCAAAAGCACACCTCCTGCCCTCAGTTTGTGGATCTGATGCAGGGTGGAGAGGGGAGGCTCTGGCCCTGAGGCTGCCTCGGGTGGACTGGGAGTCCTCCTGAGACCAGGCCTGGCCTGAACTTGCGACGGAAGGCAGGTGAAGGTCTACAAAACCCCCGCAGGAAGGACCCGGGGCGGGGGGGCGGGCGTGGGCGTGGGAAGGCTCTGCGCAGAGAGGTTTTCCTCCCCTGAAGCGGCTTTATGCCACCCAGAGTGCCCACCCTGTAGAATGACTGTCAGCCAGGGAGGGGGCATTCCAGATCACCAGGAGCCTGATGGTGGCCTGGCCAGCGGGAGAGGGCACAAGGGCAGAGGGCAGATCGCTTCTCCTGCGGACACCCGCTGCAGGACCATTGTGACAGAGAGGAAACCCCAGAAACCAACAAGGTCAGTGCAGGGCAACCGAAAGGAAGATAAAATTCACCGGAGTCTTAGAAAGGAAGTCTTGGGGGAGGCCCCTCACAGGTCAGCAGAATCCAGCTCTGTCCTGGAAGAGGGCAGGGAAGGCACTGGGGCCACGGGCCCAGCTTAGCTCCAGGAAGACAACGGCTCAGCCCATCCCCCACCCAGGGCTCAGTGGGGGGCCAGATGTGCCAGGGTGGGCAGGAGCTCACCCAGAAGCCTCCTCTCGTCCCCTGCCTGCCACCCAGCTCCCTCTCGATGACACTCTCTTAACCTTTCTCCACTGGGCTGACTCTGAGTGCAGGCAGGTGCCTCCCTCCCTGCCTGCCAACAGTGGTATGGATTTGCAGACAGGCTCAGGCCCAGACCTCTGGTCCTGCCCCAGGCCTTGGCGAGCCTGAGAGAGTACCCTGGAACCTTTGGTGGTCCATCTAAGGCAGGCTGTGGGGCAGCGGTGGGGAAGAACGCTGGATGGGCTTTCAGGGCCAGGGTTGAGGTCCAGCTCTGACCCTAACTGGCCGGATGACCTCAGGCAGGTCACTCTGCTCATTGGCCCTCAGTCCCTGGATCCCAGCTCTGCTGGCCAATGTGTAATTGCTCTGATTCTCAGAGGGTGGGGCCTATGAGCCTTTGCCCAGTTGGGAGGGAGCAGGCTGGAGAAGGTGGAGGTCAGGGCCTGGGTGAAAAGCAGACGGGAGCCCAATATGTAAATCAGTCAGTGTTTGTTCCTTCTTTTCTGACAAGACCCAGGGACACCCAGATGCCTCAGAGAGTGCCTGTGACCTCGCACCTGGGTGTCCTCACAGACAGAAGTGGGCTGGGCACCTGGGGTCATGGTGGCATTGACTACCCCTCCGCTGCCTGAGCCCACGGCCCTTGGTCCCCAGCCCAACAAAACACACAGCATTCTGCCCCTTCTGCAGTCACTTGTGTCCTGTGTCATCCCACAGACTGTGGGTGGCATCTGTCCTCACCTCAGGCTCAGAGTGGAATGTCTTTCAGTCTGGGGCTGAGTTGGCCCTGTGGGTCTGGGGGCTCACATGGCAAAGACCTTTGAGGAGCTGGCTGGTCACCCACTAAAGCAGGGACAGCTGTGGCTTTGGGCAGCGGTCTCCCTGGGGCCAAGCTTGAGACCCTGCCTCAAAGGATGCCAGACAGTCACATGAGACTAGGCAGGGTGACACCGGCACTGGGAGAGGGGGTGGTATTGCTGAGGCTGCTGGCCAGTCAGACAGCTGGGCCCCTGGGGCCACTGGGGAGACCCAGATGTTGTCTGTTTTCAGCTCATTGCTTCCTGAAGTGGGAGGAGGAGACTGGGTAGGCCACAAGGAGGAACCAAAGGACCCCCCAGGGTTTACTGAGGAAGAGTCGGGGAGGGAGAGCAGGGGCCATCTGTTCCCCAGGCTGCAGGCTTCAGGGAGCAGAATGGGCTACAGGGAGGGCGTTCCAAGCACCAGCATGCAGGGCTGTCCCTCAGGCCTCATTCCTCTGGGAATGGGCTCCAGGGGGTCATGGTTGGGGGCTCAGTGGATTGAGGGGCTGAGAGATATGTTCCAAGACCTGCACAGAGCAAGACCCTGGGAATTTGGGGGAGGGAGGGAATGAGGCCAGGAAAGGAGGGTCAGTCCCCATGGGAAGATGGGGGGTCCACCCCAGCTCCTTCCCTCCCCCTGCCTAATAGAGGGCACCAAAAACACCTTGGACCTAGACCACCTGGCATTTTCAAAGCCTCTTCAGGCCCTGGACAAGGACAGGGGTCCCCATTTTACTGAAACTCTTATTTTCCACCCAAATCAATGAGTCTTAGTTCTTGAGGGTCTCTGGAGAGCCTCAGAGGAAGGAGGCACAGGGGGTGGGAGGTTGTCGCTGGGCACTGCCCCTCAGGGCTCTCACCTCTGACCGCCCCCCAGCCCCGCCCTGTCCCCTGTCCCCACCATCCAGGACCCAGAGAAGAGAACCCCTCCCCACAGGGCATCCCACTTCCTGCCTCTGTCACCTGCACACAGCTCAGATCCCTGTCCCCAAGGAGGAAGCTGAGCTGGCCCTGCTCTGCGCTGGCTCCCCCTCCCCCTCCCCTTTCTGGCACCGACTCCACATTCGCTCTCAATGGCGGCTCCTTCCTGTGGACACTGAAGCCACCAAGTCCCTCCATGTTAACGGGAGCGCCCCGAGCCTGCCCCTTGGCCCCCCTTCCTCTCAGCCGCCCTCCTGAAGGAGCCGTCCATGGCCTGCCTCTGCTTCCTTCCGGCCTCCTCATTCCTCAGCCCGAGGCCGCCCTGGGACCACTCAGAGGTTTGTCTCGGCAGGGCCATGTCCCGCTCACCGTGCTCCCCTTCCCTCCTCTTCCCTGCTTCCCCGGCCCTTCGTGTCCTCCTTGAGGGTCTCTCTGTCTGCCTGGGTCTCGGTGCTAGAGTGGCAGGTGTGTGTGTTGGGGGGCGGACAAGGGCACTGGCGTCAGACACCCTGGGTTCCACGAGGCCTCGCTGCCTACCAGCTGGGTGGCCGTGGGCAAGTTCCTTCACCCTCTGCGCCTCGGTCTCCTCAGCTGTAAAGTGGGAGGACAACATGGAGGTGACCTGCCAGGTCCCATGAGGATCTAGAAGCACTTGCCCTCCCTCATTTTGGGCGGGCCCCGGACAGCTGCCTCTCCGAGGAGCTGGAGGGAGTACCAGCTCTGAACTCTGCCTGTGGGACCCCGGCGAACTTTCACTGAGGCTGTCCCAGGGCGGCAGACAGTTTGGCTGACCTGGGAATCACACACACACACACACACACACACACACCCCATGCTTTACTCTCCCTGGGCTGACCTGGGAATCACACACACACACACACACACACCATGCTTTACCTCCCTGGGCTGACCTGGGAATCACACACACACACACACACACACACACACACACACACCATGCTTTACTCTCCCTGAGCCACCACTGGAGTGGGTGCAACTGAGGGGCTCAGTCGTTGGCACAGTATACCAGGTTCTCCCCTCTGCTGCCACTGCTCCCAAGGAGGTCAACCCCCCCCCACCAGCCCACCCCACCATGAAGCCGGAGACCCCTGGAGCATAACGGGTGGAGGCTGGCAGCAGATGGGTTAATTCCTGGCTGGGGTCCTGGAAGGGATGCTTCTTAGGGCACACAGCTCCGCCCCTCCACTCCTGGCCTTTCCTTGGTCCCCAAAGCAGCTGGCACCCCTCCCCTCTTCACACATCCCCCCTCCACTCCCTCTGACCGAAGGGGGCACAGGGCTCCCCCAGGTGGCCAAATGTGCCAGGGCCTGAATCTGGGGAGCGTGCAAGGACTCGCTTCAGACATCTCGCCCCTTCAGCCGTATAAATACATCTGCATGGTCAGACCAGGTGTTCCAGTTTGGGGTTCAGAAAATCAGGTCACCTGGATATGTATTCACGGCTGTATGAAAAAAGCAATGAGTGCAGTCCAGATGTAAATTACTTTTAGCCAGGCTGTAGGCAACTGCTGGCAGCCATTCTGAACAACAGTAGAGGATTGTCTGCAAGACCTGTCCTAACACTCTTCTTTGTGTCATGGGTGACAGGACGCAGACATGGGGACAGGAAGCAGAGCATAGAGGCCCAGCTAAGAAGCCAAAAGCACACCAGCACCAGTAATCACTACCATTTATCACGAGCCTTTGGTGTGCCTGTCACCATGCCCCAGGCTTTCCATCCTTCAACTCTTTACTTCTCACAACAACCTAGTAAGTGTCATTATTAATATCCCCATTTAGCAGACGAGGAAACTGAGGCTCGGTGAAGTTGTTTAAATCCCTGTTTAAAATCACACAGCTAGGGCTTCCCTGGTGGCGCAGTGGTTGAGAATCTGCCTGCCAATGCAGGGGACACGGGTTCAAGCCCTGGTCTTGGACGATCCCACATGCCGTGGAGCAACTGGGCCCGTGAGCCACGATTACTGAGCCTGTGCATCTGGAGCCTGTGCTCCGCAACAAGAGAGGCGGTGATAGTGAGAGGCCGGCGCACTGCGATGAAGAGTGGCCCCCACTTGCCACAACTAGAGAAAGCCCTCGCACAGAGACGAAGACCCAACACAGCCATAAATAAATAAATAAAGCAAAAAAAAAAAAAATCACACAGCTAGGTGAAGTCTGAATTTGAACTCAAACATGTCTGACTCCAAATTCCTTGCTCTTATGCAAGCCTGCCTATTCACAGGAAGATAATCTGGCAAAATAACTAGGAGAGACATGAGTATACTCATGAGATGCTCATGAATGAGGGTAGACAACTCCTTCCTACCCCAGGAGCACACACAGCAGGTGCTCGGCAGAAGCGAGTGGAACTACAACAGGCCAGTTATACAAGCACAGTGAATACACATATATGAGAGAAAGGGAGCGTTAAATCATCTTCCCTCCTAGGTGCACAGACAGGCCCAGGGAGACCCAATATTGGGTACTGTGTCACTTGGACACCATGCCGTACACTAAGATCCAGAAAGTTCCAGGGATGGGCTGCAGCCTTCCCTCGGCTCAGTGACGGCTGAGGCCCAGCATTCTCAACCCAGACAGGTTTTGGTGATAGACACACACAAGCAGGGGACACACACATGAACACAGGCTTGGTCACACATGCCCCACCAACACATCTATCTTCTGAAGACAGAACCTGCTGCCGCCATCTGTTCTGTGCAGACACAGCTGAACTCTTGGCCTCTTGGGCACACAGTCCAGCTCACACTGACAAGCACACACACACACACACACACACACACACACACACACACACACAGAGCTCTCAGAGAAGGGGAGGAAAGGTCAAATTGGCTAGGGGCTGGGAATCTTTGCAGCCATATAGACATTTGTGCCTAAGCCCTGGGATCAACCCCCCAGGTTGCAGTCTGTTCTCAGGCATGGCCTCCCACCTTCCCGGGTTTGAGACTGTTTTCTGCCTTCCCATTTATTTTAAAGAATGGGCCGGGGCTTCCCTGGTGGCGCACTGTTTGAGAGTCCGCCTGCCGATGCAGGGGACACGGGTTCGTGCCCCGGTCCGGGAAGATCCCACCTGTATGTATATTATGCTTCAATAAAAACATTTTAAAATATATAAACAATTTTTAGTATGGGGAAGAATGAGAATTTGAATGAAAACTGTGGACTCCCAAGGCCCATCATGAAAACCAGGTCACTATGACTAGTTACAGAAATTACATCATGATAGAATGACAAAAAATCAGAAGAGAAACAAATGTATATTGACTGTTAAACACAATCTAGTTAAATCCCATTCATGGGAAGGTGGAGTAGATACACCTTTTCCTGTTCCTCTTGCTAAGTACCACTAGAAAATCTGGATATTATAAATAAAACAAACATAAGAAGCCTCTGAAAGGTGGAAAGAAGAAGCCAGACAAGTTAGGAACATCGGGCCTGAGGAATGACACAGTTGCGGATTTTCTTTTTGCTTCATCTGTCCCAGACTAATAGCTGAAGAATCCGGCAAATCAAACCCGGATAGTTGGAGACCAAAAAAAAAAAAAAAAAAAAAAAAAAAGAATGGCGAAGGCCCGGAATGCCCAGGATGGCCACCAGGGGGCGCACGAGCATTGACTAATCCTTTTCAGCCCAGCCTCTTTCCAAAACCTCTTTCATTCATTCCTAAATATGTATTAAGCACGTATTCTGTGCCAGGTGAAAGGACGCAGAGAAGAAAGGGCGGGGTGGGGGGGAGTGGTTAGGGCAAGATACCAAGCATGTACCTATGCTTCAGTAGGACTGGAGGTTAGATGGGGAAGGTGTTGGCAGAAGAGGCTGGGTCAAAAATAACAGCTAGATTGTACTGAGCACCAGCTGTGTTCCAAGGTCTTCGAAATTTTGATATGCATTAACTCATTTAATCCATAACTGTATGAAATAGGTACTACGTTATTATACTTTTATTGTGGGTGCTGTAAAGCAGGCATAATGATAGTTACTTACTTCATAAAGTTGCTATAAGGAGTAAATGGATCGATATGATTATGTGCAAAGCACTTGGAACGCTGCCCAGTTGTTCATATCATCATATCCATTTTACAGATGGGGAAAATAAGGCCCAGTTAACAAGGAGGCAATCGTAAGCAGGCTGGTTCGAGTGTGGACTTACCCAGTTACCAGAACTCCCTGGTAGGTCCAATCAGGGGTTCCTGGGGAGAGAGAATTTTAGCAGGGAAGGGACAAGACCTAATTTGCATTTCATGCTGGCCATAGGGTGGGCCAGCCTGGTGGGAGGGGGACTGGTCAGGTGGAGGCTGTTAGCAAGGTCCCAGATATGACTAGGATGGCAGTGGAGGGAAGAAAGGAGAAGACAGATTTTGAGAGACGTTAAGAAAGCAGCCTGGAGGGTCTTGGTGCCCAATTTCATGCCAGAGTTGGGGGAAGGAGGAGGCAGAAAGCAGTGGATGGGGAAGCAGAGTGGGGCGAGGATAGGGGCGTGTGGGTCCCCCACCTGCCTTCTGGCCTTGACCTAGGAGAGGGCGCCATACCCTTGGGGCTGAAGATAAAGGAAAAGCAGGCCCCAGATCCTTCTGCCGCATCTTTCCCAGAGAGCCTGAGAATGGTGTGAGGGCCAGGAACTCTCAACTCTGGCTCCCTTTCTGGTTAGGGCCCATGGGGCTCTGGGCTCCACGGGGATGGCACTGCACTGGTCTCTCCCATGCTACCTGGCACCCTGGCCCTTGCCCACAGGGCAGGACCCAGGAGTCCCACCCACCCTGTCTGGCTACTTGTTCCCCGGCACCGGGACAGAGTGCTAACATCCCTTTCCCCTCCTAAACGTTGAAGCTTCAGGCTCACAAAGCCCCCTCCTTTACAGGCTCTCATTTAATCCTCACAACAACCTGGAATCAGGCCCTTATTATCTTGGCGGCTGAAGGAGCCACCTTGGAGGTAAGGGGCCTGCCCTGGGTTCCACAGCTTGTGCCTGAACCAGCCCTCTGCCAGAACTCTCGCTGCAAATCATGGGATTTGACCCTCTCCACTCCCAGCAACATTGAACCCTTGGTGGCCATCTTGGGGAGATGGAGGCAGCTGTGCCCTGTAGCTTAAGACTCTGTGCAGAGCTGAGAACGGGGCTGGGAGAGGGGCATGGTTTGGAGTCACTCACGTCCTTGGACAGAAGCAGGGTCCAGCTTCAGTCCCGGATAGGGGAACCAGATGGGTGGGGCACAGGGCCTCCCAGAGGGTGGGGGGTGGAGTGGGACATGCCTGGGCAGGCAAGCGGGGACACAGAAGGCGGCAGCACACCTGGCGCCTGGCAGCCCGAGTCCGCCAGATTCAAAGAGGAGCCGAGGCTGTGATTGGTGGCCTGGTTCCCTCGCTCCACCCCTTCTCTCTCACCTCCCACGCAGCTGGGAAAGAGGGCTGGAGTAGAGAAGTCCCTAAATCCTTAAGCACCAAGCGGTGAACTGGCTGACAGTGAGCTCAATTAACTCCCTCCCGTGCCCCGAGCCCTGCCGGGACTCTACCTGGCGTTCTGGCGGCGCTATCAGCCCCAGCGACTCCCCAACCTGCCAGCCTTGGGTGCCCGGACCTCAGGTCATCCAAACACCCTCCTCTGAGCCTCCTTCAGCTCACGGCCGCCTCTACTCGTTTTAACCCCAGCTCGTCCTCTCTGAGTGTTCTCTCTTCTCTGACCCCTCTCCCAGTCCAGCCTCTCGTAAGGGGCAGCTTCCTGGGCCCTAGCCCCTTTCCACTTAGGCACCCCGGCCCTCCGGTGCTGGGCACCCTGCCCTTCGGGCGTCCCCGCGGGGCGGTGGCCCAGGGCCTCCCGGCCTGGGTCCCGAGAGACCCCGCGCGCAGCTGGTCGCGAGGTGGGGTGAGGGTGGAGTTGCGTTCACAGGTTGCGAGGCTCTGAGAAGGGCCAGCCGAGGGGGGTTGGGCAGGAACCCGACCCCCGCCTGCGCCCCACCCCCGGCGCAGATGGAGGGGTACAAGCTGTCCCGGGCCACAGTTCGGTGCTCTGGGTTTTGGCCGCGAGGGGCCCGCTGAGGCCGCGGCCAATCACCGCCCGACCCGGCCCCCCCACGACCCCAGCAGCCAATCATGGCCCGGCCGCCCCCCACCCCCCCACCCCACTGCGTCCTTTGTTCCCGCTAGCCCCGGCGCCCCCCGGTGCGGCCCCTGCGGCCGGGCTCCCGGCCTCCGGCCCTGCGACTTCCGCCCAGCTTGGACCGGACCGGGCTGCATGCAAGTGTCCGTGTATGCGGTGTGTGCACGCGCGTGTGTGCCGGGTCCGCCCTGCCTGCCCCAGGAGCGCTCGGGGCCCAGCCGCCAAGCGCAGGCCTTGCGCACTCGTGTGCCCACAGCTGCCCCTAGTTGGCCTGGCCAAAGCCCCAGAAAAGCTCCTTGGAGAGGCTGGAGTTTGATCATGGGCTGGGGGCTACGAGTGAGCACCAGGACTGGGCAGTGGTCCAGCTCAGGCCCCACCTTTCCTTCCTGGGCCTCGGTTTTCCTAGCTCTCTCCCGCTTCCTTGCCTTTGCTCAGGCTGCTTCCTTGACTGCTGCCTTTCAGATCCCTGCACCTAATGATCTCAGAGCCTTCCTTCCAGACCTGCCTTGGCGGTTGCATCCTCTGTGACGCCTTGGTGTGGCACATGCCTCCCTCCCGTGTCCCCCTCACTCACCCATCACGTGTCCCCTCTAGTCTGGGTCTGTGGCATCTGCATCAACCACTGAGGGACTTAGACTCGGCAGCAACAAGCCCTCATCCCAGATACTTGGGGGTCACACAGCACCTTCAGGCCTAATCATGGTTCCACCTGAGGCTGAGGCTTGTTACCCCAGGCCTGCTGTAAGGATTAAAAGAGCTAAAATCTGCGCAGAACAGAGTGAGTGCCTGGTCAGCACACAGGCTGCAGCCCCAGCCATGCCATGGACTTGTCCTCCCAGAGTCCCTGCCACTTCTGAATTCCCAAATCCAGTGGACATTCCTCTTGCTCTTCCTCCCACTCCTTTCAGTCCGCTCCCGTGAACTCCACCCTCAGTCCCCTTCGCCCCTCATTTCCTCCACCTTCCGTGAGCTCATTCACTCCCAGAACTCCACCTGCTGCCTGCACCTGTATCCTGGGTCCCCTGGAGACCTCCACCTGGACATCACTCAAGCAGCTCAAACCCAGTTTGTCGCAAACCCAAGGTCCTCATCCTGCCACACCTGCCCCTATATTTGTAAAGGACTCACATCCTTGCCATTGCCCAGCCCAGAGACCCAGGTGCCATCCCCACCCCACCCCCTTGCTCAGCATCCATTGTGACCGCGTCTGTGGCCCCAGGTCTGGCTGCCCCACTCTCTCAGGGCCAGTGCCTTGGCCCACGCTCTTCTTTTGCCGTTTCTCCTAACTGGCCTCTTGCTCTCTGCCTCCACGGTCTGCAGGGCCCACTGCTTGCAAGATTCCTCCTCCCATTGCCCTCAGCATCCAGTCTCAAATCCTGGGTGTAACTGACGGGCCCTGCCTGCCTTCCTGTCACAGCCCCAGGCACACAGAAATACTTGAGTTGAAGCCCTTGACACAGCCAGGAGGTTGGGAGTGGGTCCACCTTCCCAGGGCCCCTAAAAGGAGGGATGCCAGGCACTGGGGCGACCAGAGGAACGGCTAAGGCTGGGGAGTAGACTGGCTCAGCAAACAGGCTCTGCAAACAGGCTCTGCAAACAGGGACACCTGGGTCTGGGTTCTGGCTCTGCACTTGCCCACTTTGTGACTTTGGCTTTGTTACCTTCTCTGGCTCTCATGTCCCAGAATGGGTTTAATATCGTGTCTTTGAAGGGCTAGAGGAGAACTTAGGACCCAGGGCCAAGGATGGGCAGAGGCTGCCTCGCCTCCCAGGTACTCCCCAGAGCCTAAGCTTCTAAATCACCTTAGGGGCTGGGCAGGGCCTGAGAGGGAAGAGCCAGTTGGGAGGCCTGGGGGAGGAGGAAAGGGGCAGGGGAGAGAGAGGGGGAGGGGAGGCTGACAAAAGAGACCAGCTGCTGTTTGCACACAAACCCCAAGTTGATAATGAGTGGAGGGGTGGGGGAGGGGCGGGGAAATGTCTTGGCAGGAGCCTCTGCCAGCTGAAGAGACTGCCCAGCATCATCGTGCCCCTCCCTCCACCGCCCCCCACTCTGGGCCCTCGCTCCTCGCACCCAGCTGTACATCTGCTCCTAGGACTGCAGCAGGGCAAGGAGGAAGGGCCCAGTGTGGGTGATCTGGGCCCCTCAGCCCAAGGCTCAAATCCTCCCCGTCAGGCCACACACATCCTGAGAGCAGCCCTGGGGAAGCCCACAGGAAGGGCTGGAGCTCAGGGGAGCCCAAGGGCGCCCAAGGACTCAGAGCAGGCCCAGACCCCCAGTCTCTGAGCTCCTGGTCAGAATGAAGGCCCTTAGAGGAGCTCTGAGAGCCTGGAGCTTGGAGAGGAGACGAGGCTCCCAGCCATGAGGCCTGGAAGAGTTCTCTGACCCTGGGGCCTCCCCACAGGGGCAAATGGTAGACCAGGGCTGGGGGGAAGGCTGGGAGGCTCCTGGCAGCTCCTTGGCCCCCAGTAATGGCAGGAGGGCCCCTGGGTGGCCCATCAGACAGGGTGCAGATAAACAAGGCCCGAGGAAGACCAGCTGGGACCCTGGGTGTCAGGAGTGGGAACGCCTACTGGTGATGCACGCCTGAAGGGTCACGGAAGGTCCCTGCTCCATCGGCACCCAGGGTCTGGCTGGCCTGTTGGCCGCTCCCCAGGGGAAAGAGCTGCCCCCTCCCCACAGCCAGCTCGTGCTATGCGGGCTGTGGGTGCAGCTGACGTGCTGTGCCTGTGCAGGAGTGTGTGCCAGCATAGCAACAGCTCCCAGGGGCTGGGAAAGGCAGCGCCAGGAGGGGATGGCAGCTCCCGTGCACTCCCCTCCACTCACCACTCCTCTGTCCCCTGATGCTTGAGCTCCCTGTCGACACTTGCTCCAAAAGAGGGTCAGCCTGGCACCAAGCTCCAAAGACAGAGGCAGGATCTGGCAAACTGCACATCTTGGGGCCTTGGGCTTCTGCCGGCCTGTCCCTAAGGAGCCGGGGGACAAGCTTCACGGGGAGCAGCCTTGAGGAAACCTCCACCTTATGGCCAGAACACAGCTGGGGAGAGGACTGTTCCCAACAGTTTCCTTGTCAGCGGTTCACTTTCCTCTCAAGGCTGGAATGGGAATGGATGCGGTGGAAGGGAAGAGAGGGAGGTCCAGGGAGGCGGGAGAGCAGTGCAAAGGCTTGGCAATGGGACTGGAAGGGGCACAGGAGCACAGCCAGCAGGAGGCTTGGGCCCAGGCAACAGAGGGGCCTTGAATGCCAAGGTGAATGAGACGTTTGTTTATCCTGAAGTCTGTGAGAACCACAGAGGATGCTGAGCAAGGAGCAATGAGATGGACAGGGCAGTGGGGAGACCACGACCACAGCCCAGTGAGAGGAGGGTAAGGTGGCTCTGGATGTGCGGGAGCGGTGGGCCTGGTGTAGGGGTAACAGCAGGGGTCCTGGGTGTCACACAGGCCTGTGTTCCAGTCCACACCTTGAGCCTCTCTGGGCCTCAGCTCCCTCAGCTGTAATTGGGGGCAGGATGAGGCCTCCCTTGCAGGTTAGTTGGGAGGGTTGGATGATGTAACGCACGCGGGAGCTCTCCCGAAAGCGAACTCTTGTCACTAGTGGGAGGGAAGGGTGGCTTGGATGGGGGCTCGGGCTCCTGAGTCACACGGCGGCCTCCCCGTGGTCAAAGGAGCACGCCATTGCTTACTGCCCTTCCTGGGGGTGGGGAGAGGTGGTGCACACAGTGAGAACGCTGATGGGCTGCGGGCAGGCGGGGGGCGGTCCAGGAGTTCAGGATGTGTCCCTGAGCCCAAGCTCAGCCTGAGCAGGGGCGTGGCTGAGTAAGAACAAGGGGTGTTGGGGTGGCGGCCTGCAGAGCAAACCGGTTCCAGCTGCTCCTGGGCCCCAGCGAACCTGTGCAAGGCCTGGGTGCCACAGGGAAAAGGTGGGGTGGGATCACGAAGGCAGCACCCCACCATGTTCTAGATGGTGAGCGGGGCTTGACGTCAAAGGCTGTTGGAGGGCAGAGAAATAAAGCTGTTCTCCCATCCCAAGTGTGTGCACAGGTGCCCGTTTTGTTGAGCCCGAATGAGTGTGTGTTCAGGGATTTCACAAGGGAGCACAGGACCAGCCTTGGCAGGGGGCTTCAGGGGCACCAAGACCTAAGGATGGAGAATGCCCACAAGACCCCAAGGCCAGTGCTGAGAAGGCCGGCCCAGTGCCACCCCGAGAGGGGACCAGGCTGGCTGCGGCCCAAGCCCTTACCCGGCCCACCCTCCCAGGCCCAGGCCACAGAGGAGGCATTGATGGCAAAAGAGGCGCCCGGAGGCCTCTGCAGCTGGTGCAACGTGGGCACCGCTGGGCCTTGGAGGGGGAGATAGATGATCCTCACAGCACTCAAGCCTCCATCAGACTTCGGGGCCCAAGTCTGAGCATTTGTGGTCAGTGTGTGTGCCCCAAGCATCCTCATGCTGAGATGCTTCTGTGTGGCAGGCAGGGGTGCTGACTCAGGGCCCACACACCCCGGAAGGAAAAACCTTGGACCTTCCTTCCAGGTGTTGCCAGGAGGCAGTGGGCCCCCATCTACACTTATAATGGACAGTCTCAACCTTGCCTAGACTCCTTCAGTGACCCTCTACCACCAGGCAGAATCAGGGCACCTGTGCCCGGCCCACCTCTCAGGCCTTGCTTTTCTCACTGGACTCCCAGAAGAGCTTCCGCCTGCCTGGCACACCCCCCGCCTCCCTCTCTGACTCTCTGCTCTCTGTGCCCTGAGCCCATTGGGCCCTCACAGCCTCATCCACCTTGCCTGCCTGTTCAATTCTCAGGCTTTACCTCCCCCCTCAAGCCTCAGCTCAGGCTTGCCCTCCCCATGGAGCCTTCCGGGATTGCTCCAGGCCAGTTTAGGCCCTTCTGGGCTCTCCCTGCATTTTGCAGGCACCTCCAGTGTCCTTATCATCTTAATTATTATGCTAGATTATAATTGCTCACATGCAAAGCTCCTTAGGGACACAGGGCTCAAGTATCTTCCTCTCTTTCTCCTTGTAAGCACCGAATAAACATTAGAGTGGCCAGTGGCCAACTCTACCCCTCCCAGCCTTCCACTGATGCCAACATGAGCTGTCCACTCCAGGAACCACCTAGCCAGAGTGCTTTCAGAGCAAGCAACTGCTTCAAGGCAAGCCAGGATCCTTTCATCCATACCCGAGCCCAGGGGGGACAGATGTGTGCTCTGACACACACCCTCACACAGACAGGCACCCACCAGACATAGAGACACAGGCCCGCTCAGGCATGGGCTCAGGCACTCAAACACACCTGCACACACAAATACAAGCACAGGTCTGCACACACTGACACATTCTTATGCAGACACAGATATACACACACATATGCACACAGACACATCTGCACAAGACCCTCACAGACACGTGCACACACTGGGACACACCAGTGCACACCCAGCCAGGCCTTAGGGCAGGAGGAGGGACTGCTGATCTAGGGCCGCAGCTGCCACCTCCTTCCGCCCAGAGCCCCCAGGCCGGCAGAGGGCGCCCGAGGGCTCTTCCCTCCAGACCCAGCCCTGGCAGGAGGGAGAGTGCGCGGTTGCCATCCACCCTCCCAAGCTAGGTCCCCTTTGTTCCCCCACCCGGAAGGAGGCCAATGTGCCTGGGGAGCACCCAGCCACAGAGTCCTCCGGGCCCTGATCGTTCGCACTCATCTCGGCCCCGAAGATGAACCTGGGGGGCCATGGGGCAGTGCGAGGACCGAGGTTCAAGCCTGGTGCCGGGCACCGGAACAGCAGTGACCACAAGGAGGAAGAGCCAGCCCATCGCCCACTGCCTGTGCAGGCAGGAGCATGCAGCCCCAAAGGCCCGGCAAGCCCACACCCCTCACAGGCCTGCAGCCCTTCCTCCTGCCCCACTGTCTCCCTGTGTGTTTAAGTGTTCTCCCTTGGAGGGGGACTGCCCAGGAACACTGAAATGGGAGCAAGAATCCCAAAGGCAAGCCTTACACGCTCCCCTTTTGCCAGTGCCCAGCTCTTCTGGCCCCATCGAGCCACCGGTAAGGCCTTTGATCTCCTAAGGACAGACGCCTGAGGTCTCCCTCACCTCCCACCCAGAAACCCAGAATCCTGGAGTTGTGCTAAGTAGATTACACACGGGAGTCATTCAAGACCTGCCTCTGCTGCTTACAAGTTAAGGGCCTTGGGTGAGTACTCTACCCTTCTGAGCCTCGGTTTTCTCATCTGTAAAATGGGCATCCTTAACAGTTCGTACCTCCTTGCAGGTGGATGTGAGGACTAAACAAGGCAGCAGAGCCCTGGTTTGGGGCCCAGCACAGTGTGTAGAAGTTGGCTCCCTGCTGTGATTACTGTGTGCTGACCCATCTTCTGGCTGAACCTTTGGGGCAGCTTTAGGACACCCAGCAGAGAGCCACGCACTATGTGCTCACTAAACCCTGGGACATGAACAGGATGGGGGCAGCCTGAGGATGCTGCACCTGTGCCATCAGCAAACAGCACATGTCAGGGAGAGGCTGGCAAGACGCCAGGCCATGTTTTTCAAGCGGTTGGTTTCTCGGGGGTGTGAGCGTCCATTCCTGGTGGGGCTGAGCTCTCAACCTGGTTCTTCCGTCTTCTCCAGGAGGGGAGGGCGGCGCTGGGCCTCCCCATCCGCCCCTCCCCACTCCCTTCCCAGTGTCCACCATAATTAGGCTCTTTGCAGCTCAGGAGAGGATGTCCGTGCCTCCCCTCCACTCCCAGACTCAGGCTCGCCCAGAGAAGGGGTCTCCTCTCCCTCAAGGGCAGTGCTGCCCCTTCTGCAGGCAGGTGGGGAGCCCTGACCAAGCCTGCAGCAGGGGTGGGCCCTCCTGTCCCCTGCTGCCTGGCCCCTTGCTCAGCGGTCAGCCGTGCATGGGGCTCGGCAGGGCCCAGGCAGGCTGCTCTGAGCATTAGCGGCCGGCCTCGCTCCAAGTGAATTAGCTGGTCCTCGGGGAGTGCGCGCTGAGGCCTGCAGACTCCTGGCACTGGCCAGTGATTCATTCACCACAGCCTCACCCCTGCCAGAGGCCAGCAGAGTCCCTGCCCCCCAGCCCACCGGCCAGACTGGAGGCTTGGGGGCAGGAGGCTGGTGCCCGGAGCAGCCCAGGCTGCCCGTCCATCTGCCCCACCGTCCTATTAATCAGGCTGCTCCCCACTCCCTTGGGTGGCGCTTGCATCCATCCGCGGGCCCCTCCCACACGCAGGCCTGGTGGGCCTGGACCTGCGCCCAGCCCTGCTTCCGCCAACCTGGCCCACCCCACCAGGCTCTGTATCCCACTCCCTTTGTCCCCCGGGCACCTTGAGTGACCCAAGGGAGGCCCCCTCATCCTTTTTCGTCCTCCCTCTGTGCCTTCCTGCCCCCCTCAACCGAAGCCCTGGGATCCACTTAACTGGTCTTGATGAAAACCAGAGGCTCTGCCCATGTATAGGAGGCTCCTGGTAACTGCCTGTGGCCAGTCCCTGCCAGCCTCAGGCCGGGGCCCTGCTTAGAACTCAGGCGGGCGGGGAAGGCACAAGCTTGGTCTCTGTCACAGAAGCCCTTAGGAGCCCACACGCATCCTCTGATGGCCCCCCTCCTCGCTGTCATTTACTCAACAGGAGATAGATGTTCAGAAGCAGGTGTTGCTGAATGAATGACTGCCCTCCCTCACCGCAAATGCGACTTCTCTTCATCAACGCATGTGACTCATATCTTGTCAAATCTCTCTGGCTTGAAAACTGTCCTACTGCAGCTACAGAGTGGAAAGCACCCACATTTCGTGGCCAGAAACCTGAATTCTGGGGCCGGCCTGTTGTCCATGCACTAGCTGATCACTCCTCTGAGCCAACAGGTCCCCGTCGTCATGTGGGGCTGGTCCGTCTCCAGGTTGGCTGTGAGGATTAGAGGCGTTTTATCTTGTGCAGGGAATGCACAGCAAGAGATACCACCCAAAGGCAGCCACAGAGGACTTGCTCAAAGTGCTCTTCCTGGGGGGCCTCTCTAGCACATATGTGTGCAATTTCCCCTCTATTGTTCTATAATCGTTGATAGTTGCTCTGTAATTGCTTTCAAATGGTTTAATCATAATAAATAGCATCTGCAGAACCGTTTACAGTTGGCAAACTGTAACTTTTCCCTCATCCCCTTCCCACCTTTACAAAAAGAAACTGAGGCTCAGAGAAATTAATTGACTTCTCTAAGACCACAGTGAGGAGGTGGCCTAGCTCACCCTTCCCCAGGCTATAGGGCCTACTGGTCCCCAGGCCACTCTGTCCTCAGTTCCAGGCAGGGGAGGGAGGCACCGGGAGGAAGCCTGGCAGGAGGCAAGGAGGCTACCTAGGGTCTGATGGCTGGTGGGGAGGTGGGCATTTCACTAGGCGCAAGGGCATCCGTGCAGGATTGTGTGCTCACCTGTGTGTGCAGGTAGGCATTCAGGCTGAGACCAGGTGACCCCCAAAGGGGGCTTATTTAGGGATCATGCTTCCCAGGGTGAGATGTGGAACTAGGTTAGTTCCACAGTCCCTTTCTGTTCTTAGGTTTAGGTGAGTCGGCACCTTCTAGAAAAAGACTGGGCCAAATGAAATGCTTCCACTGGAGCTGAGGATCCATTCTCACCCAGATATGCTGCATTATTAGCTGTTTGTTTGATTTGCTTGTTTGCTGTTGTTGTTTTGGTCAGAAAACCAAGGCACAAGGGAGGTACGTGGACTTGTCCCAGAGGCACAGTGAATGAGAATGGGAGATGGAGACAGCAAAGCAAGGGGCCACAGGAGGGAGGGTTCTGCTGGAGGAAAGGGGGTGGGGCAGGGAGGAGCGATCAGCAGGGAAGGCCCCCAACCCACCCGGAGCAGCCTCCTCATCTCTGAGTCCCAGCTCAGAAGATGCCTCCTCTGGGAAGCCCTCCCTAACTGCTCAGGCAGAGCTTGTCTGCTCTCTCCCCTAGGTTCTCGCTGCTGTGGCCTTCGTCACACTCAGTGTGTACCTTCCCTTCTGTGCCTGCCTCCCTCACTGGGTGGTGACCAGGGCAGGGAGTGTGTGTGTGTGTGAATGCTAACAATCGGGAAGGTTTAAAAATACAGAAAATTACAAAGGAAGATAAGGCAAACACCTGTGTACCTGCAGAGACTGGCTTTGTGCTCCAGCCCCTAGATGGGAGGGATGCTTGCATGACTACAAACATTGTAAGCACACGCTTATGTCTGCACATGCATGAACACACATGTCTGGCTCACACTCACGAAACATGTCACCAGACATGGCTACGTGTTCACAGTTGCACTTAAAGGCACGTGCACACCCGTAATCGGGAGGTAGAAGGACTGGAACGGGGCCTGGACCAGAGAAGAGAGAAGCTGGGCCAAGGCCAGGGGTGTGGCTGCAGTGTGCCTGCTGTGTGCCTGTCTGCCGAGGGTTTCCAGGCCAGCACCAGGCCTGCCCCCGGCTGCCATTCTCACCCCGTGCCTCTGCCTTGTTAGGCGAGGCGGGCTCCCCCATCACCGGGAGCCCATGAGTAAGGCACCAGGGTTGGGGCTCCCTGACCCTATTTCTGGGGTTTCAGGCTGTGACACTTCCTGGCCTCTCCTGCCGGCCCCTTTGCCTCCTATCCCCTCCAGCAGCCTGGAGGCAGCAGGCAGCCCTGGCTCCTGGTGACTTACACATGGTTGCAGCCACTGTGGACAGATAAGGACTGAGGTCCCCTGGGAGCGGGACCCCAGGGCAGGGATCAGAGCCTTCAGGGCAGAGCTGGGTGACCTTGGGGCTAACACCGTCAACCTCATGGCCACAGTTTCTTGAAAGGCAACAATCATGAGCTTTGTATGCCAAGAACAAAAATTACCACCAAGTAATAATAATAAAAGTTACCAACAAGCTCTAAGTTGTGGGTTGCTTTCCTTCTTTTTTTTTTAAATTAATTTATTTTTGGCTGTATTGCATCTTCGCTGCTGTGTGCAGGCTTTCTCTAGTTGCGGTGAGCAGGGGCTACTCTTCTTTGTGGTGCAAGGGCTTCTCATTGTGGTGGCTTCTCTTGTTGTGGAGCACAGGCTCTAGGTGCGCGGGCTTCAATAGTTGTGGCACACGGGCTCAGTAGTTGTGGTGCACGGGCTTCGTTGCTCCGTGGCATGTGGGATCTTCCTGAACCAGGGCTTGAACCCGTGTCCCCTGCATTGACAGGTGGATTCTTAACCACTGCGCCACCAGGGAAGTGCATGGGTTGCTTTCTTATTGAGATGTGAACAAAATGACCGCTGCCCAGTGTCCTGGAAGAGCTCAAATCCCCCTCCCCATATTCTGCGAGCAATTCCACTCTCTCCATCTGACCCCAACTCAGCTCCAGGCCCACATGGGCACATCCAGGGCTTCACGTGCTTAGCTGGACTCAAGGTTCTGAGCCTCAGATGGCAGCTGGGAATTGAATTTGAAGAGTGTCCCCTCTGCATTTCACTGAGAATTTGTGAGCCCCTCAGGGTCCTGGGCCTTCCCCAGGAAGCCAGTTCAGGGAGTGAGGGGGAGCCAGGTGGGGCGGTGGGTCTTCCAGGCCTGCCTTTGGGTTCTCTGAGGGACCAGCCCAGGCTGGTGGAGCCAGGGAGCATCCACATTGAAAGTCCCAGGAAAGGGGCAGGAGGCTATGGGTGGCTCCTGTGTTCTGGGCTCCTGTGGCTTGTTCCTGGCAGGGTTGGACCACACTTCCTTGGGCTGAATAGCATGCCAGCATTCAGAACATTCCTGTCACGAGAGAGCCAAATCTGAATTATGTGGTGTAAGTGCCATAGAGGGGGCCATGGAGAGGGGTGGCTGATTTTTCACTCATCCTTAAATAATGCAATGAATTTTGCCATTTCTTGGAAAGTCCCCCAAAAGACAAAAGAATGATAACAGGGAAATGGAGTGGGATGGAAGGGAAGTGTGAGGGAGGGGCAGAATCACCCAGCCACGTCGGGGCAGGTAGGGGATGCTGGGAAGGGCTGGAAGAGTTGGGGGCAGCCTCTTCAGGGGCCAGGGCAGGGGCCAAGGGAGGCCGGCGCTGGGCGGCTGGGGTGACGTGGAATGACCTGTCTCTACGCTACCAGCTCCCTCTGGGGGCCTCCAATTCCTTTTCTGTATAATGGGGCACCTACCTGGATTGGTGTGAGGATTGGTATGAGGCTTAAAAGGCATAACCTGAGAGAAAGTGCTTTGGTATAAAGGGCTCCAGCTTGTTTAATTATCATGTTAATTAATTTAGGCCTTGGTTCTAAAGTTCATAAAAATACCTAAAGGCCAACAGGAAAAAAAAATCACTGGAGAAGTTGGGCTAAGGGAAAATAGGGCAAGAGTAAGAGCGGGTAGGGATAGTTAGTCCCATCAGCCTCGGGGTGGGACCCAGAAGTGCCCTCAAGGTGGGTGCCGGGCTTCTGGCAGCCCAGACAGAGAAGGAAATGCGCTTAGTTATAAGACACAGAGGATCTATAAAGAAAAACTGAAGCAAGTTATTCGGGAGAAGTCTTTTTTTTTTGGCCGTGCCCTCGGCAATGAATGCGAGGAGTCCTAACCATTGGACCACCAGGGAGTTCCCCAGGAGAAGTCTTAGGAGGGTGTAATTGATTCCCATTTTACAGGTGAGAAAACTGAAGCTCGTGGAGGTTAAATCGTGTCCAAGAACTCGTGCTAAGCCACAGAGGCAGGAGAGGAGGAACCCTGGTCTGATGGGCTCCTGCCCCCCACAAGAGGACAGCGGGGGGACCTGGCGTTTGTGCTTCTAACCATCGGGCTACACTGCCCTGCTGAGGCCTGAGAGGAATTTGTCCCGTGGGTCGCTGTAAAAGGAACATTGTGCAATGTTGTGCTTTCACAGCCCAGAGCAAGGCCATGGTCAATGGTAGCCTGGAGAAATGTTTAAGGCATTGTTGCCAATTGTCTACTGATGTCACGAAAAAGCTCAATGAAACAGCCTGGGAGTACTTAGTTTTCAGCAGGCTAACTTTCTGGTGAGCCCTTGGCAGCAAACAGTTGCAAAACGCCATTCCCCCCCCCCGCCAGGTTATCATATCCCACCAGAAAGAATCTTGCCTCGACCAGAAAAGCACTCATCTGGGGAGGCTTCTCTGCTCCTGCAACTTGAGAGGCATCTGCTGGGGGATAAGCGAGCGCATCAGCTGGTGAAAATAAACTCCTTACCCATCGACAGAGGAAAGCCCAGGATCCTGTCCATGGTTCGAGGATGGGGGGGTGGGCACAGGCTTATAGGGGTAGGATTGCCTGTGACCAGTGACTTTTCCCTTTGAAAGCTGGGGCTGCACCTGTTTACATATATATATATGTATATATATATATGTATATATATATATAGAGAGAGAGAGAGAGAGAGAGAGCGAGAGGGCACTTGTATTCTTTATTTTTAAAATTTTTATTGGAGTCTAGTTGATTTACAATGTTGTGCTATACAGCAAGATGAATCAGTTATACATATACATATATCCACTCTTTTAAAAATTCTTTTCCCATATATGCACCTGGTTTTAAAGCCCAGCTCTGCCATGTACTTTGGGCAACACCCACCCACTTTGTGCCTCAGCTTCCTCTTTTGTGAGGTGGGGATAACAAGCCAGATAAGATTGAATGAGTTACTGTGGGTCTAGAATTCAGAACAATGTCTGACCCAGACTTTGTTCAGTAAACAGGAGCTGCCTTTCTCAGGTGGCCTCTCTACCGCTTACACCTTAGTGTGCCAGGGTTGCAGCTGTGTCACTTGCTCAGTCCCGGTGCAGCAGGTCTTCAGGGTTCTAGCCCAGTAGCCATGCCTTAAGGTGGAAGGGCACATCTGGAATGTCTCTGCTTGGTTGAAGCAAGGCAGATTTCAGAAGTACCCTCTTCCCTCTGACCCTCCTGCCCCACGTTTTTGTTCGTGTGTCTGTCTGGCTTGTTTCCATGTTGGAGCTGCCCAGACTGTCTCGCCCCTGCTCTCTCCCTCACCTTTTACCCCGACTTCAGGCTCTTGCCAAGCCCTACTTGCTCGAGGAAGCACCCCTGACCCCTCTGGTCTGCCCTGGCCTTTGGGTTTTTAGAGCTGGCGTCAGCCAGGGCCCGTCATTCATCGAGAAGGAGGGTGGGTGGCATGGAGCCCTGACAGCCAGGGCCAAGGGGGCTCTAGTCTTGGCCAGGGGCCACGCTGGTGGCAAATTGGGCTCCTATTCTGGGTCCCAGGGTCTCCATGTATAAAACGAGGCTCTTTCCCGTCCTCTCCATCTGCAGGGGCGTTTGCCATAACTGTTGGAAGCGGGTTCAATTTTTCTCTTCTCCTCTGGCACAGGGCAGGCATTAACGCCCAGGATCGGGACTGGCTCAGTGGAACATCGGGCACAGTTCCATTTGATTCAGAGCAACTGAACGGTCATTTCTTGAAGTATAGCCAGATGTATAAGGCACAGGGCCACGCCGAGTGAGGACACAACCAGACCTGCCCCGTCACCCCCAGCCTGCAGGGAGGGGAATGCTTACACAATACGCCCAGAAATCCCCTCTCATTTCAGCCCAGATGCTGTGAACAAGGTGGGGAGGGTAAAGGGACTTGCTTAGAACAAGTGTCCATCAAGCCTACGAATGGATCCTCCAGCCCCTGGTGCACCCCACTCCTACTGGTGGCCCTGTGTGGAAGAAAGGTAGGACTGAGGAGAGGAATCACGGAGAATCCCCACCACTGCCAGGTGACGGCCTTCCACGAAGCTGAAAGCTTTAAGTAATCAGAAGCTGGGGTTCTCAGCTAAGGTTGTTTCTTAACACTTGTCCTACTCTGCTTTAGAGCTGTTTCATTTCATGCAGGCTCACTTATTAACATTAATCATTAATTTCTAATTTCCCTTTTATCTGTTTCTACAGGTATTCAGAACACATTTTACTTCCATCGTGGAATGCTCCTTGTTTAATAGTACTGGTGGCTTCTGAAGAATATTCTGGAATACATTTTATCATCCCAAAAATCTTAATTGAGGAAGCCTCCAACCTATCACATATGGCCCAAGAGGAGACTGATTACTACCAAGGTGATAAATACTTCAGGGGGTCTCAAAACCATGTGTTGGCCAAGGACTTTGCACCTCAGAGCACTGTGGCCCTGTGAACAACCCAGGACGGAGTGGGGACCAACAGCCACGCTGTTCTCTCCCTGGGACCTGCGTCATATTCTTCCCTCCGCTTAGCGAGTGGGAAAACTGAGGCCTTGCCAGCAGCCAGGTGGATGCAGAGATGTCTGGCCTATGCTTCTGAAGCAACACTCTTCAAGCACCTAAGTGGTGAGAGAGAGTGGCCTGCCCTGGAGAAAGCTGCTAAGAGCCAGTAAACGGTACAGTTCCAGGCCTGGCCATGATGCAGCGTGTTGAGAACACACTGCAGCTGAGGAGGCCTGGGGAGCTCTCAGTTCAGGTGCGTGAGCTCTGGCTTTCCTCTCAGGCTTTAAATGCACGTGGAGCTGACACTTCCCTAGAAAAGGTGCTGCCAACTTTCTTTCCCTTCCCTGGGGAGGTTTGAGTTCTGGGGTAATGGTTCGTCCTGTTTTGAGATTTTCCTATAGAACTGTCCAAGTGACAGCCTCACTTCTTTTTTTTTTTTTTTTTTTTTTTTTTTTTTTTTTTTTTTTTTTTTTTTTTTTTTTTTTTTTTTTTTTTTTTTTTTTTTTTTTTTTTTTTTT
>NW_006789568.1:914707-921956 GCF_000442215.2 Lipotes vexillifer
GGCGGACTCGCAACCACTGCGCCACCGGGGAAGCCCGAGCCTCACTTTTTGTCCCGTATGAAATTCTCAGAAAACCTCCTGGAGGAGAGAACGTTTTTCTAAAGGAGACTGAAATCTCCCCCAGTTCTAGGGACGCCTGCTCCCACCTGGACCTGGAAACCAACAGATTCCTATGCTCGCGACCATCACTGCACGTGGCATCTGCAAGTCCTCCTGGGAGGGTGCGGGAAATCCTGGTCCCGGCGTCACCAGCTTGCTCTGTGGTCTTCCCTAAGCCCCTCAGTCCTTCTGCTCTACCATGTGCAAACCAAACGCTCCCAGCGCCACCCTGGCTTCTCCACGGTAGAGAAGCAGAGTCCAAGCGGGAAGCTGTGCTGGGATTGAGGGACTACAGGACCCCTCTTCCTGATGGTGCGCCATAGGTTTCTTGAGAAATGCCATACTTACCAGTGTGTGAATAAGGACCCGACCAGGGTAATCAGTGTGTCCGGTGGTGCATCCAGGAGTTTCCTCGCTGTAGCACTGAGAGTTCTGCCTCCCGGAGAGTTGGTCACCCTGTCTGTACCCCGCTTTGGTGTGAGACAGTGAGCAACTCCTGGCTGGCGGTGGGTCCTCCATCCCTCATACCTTCTCCTCCCAAACAAGACTGGGGGGGCTCCTCCGCCAGGGGTGAAGGAAAGGTGGAAAAGACCCATTTGAGTTTTTTTTTTTTAATTTTAATTTTTTATTTTCGGCTGCGTTGGGTCTTCGCTGCTGCATGCAGGCTTTCTCTAGTTGCGGCGAGCGGGGGCTACTTTTCGTTGTCGTGCGCGGCCTTCTCATTGTGGTGGCTTCTTGTTGCGGAGCACGGGTTCGAGGCACGCATGCTTCAGTAGTTGTGGCACGTGGGCTCGGTAGTTGTGACTCATGGGCTCTAGAGCGCAGGCTCAGTAGTTGTGGCACACGGCCTTAGTTGCTCTGCGGCAGGTGGGATCTTCCCGGACCAGGGCTCGAACCCGTGTTGCCTGCACAGGCAGGTGGATTCTTAACCACTGCGCCACCAGGGAAGCCCCCCATTTAACAGAGAAGAGGAAAGAGGAAGTTTCAAGATGTCAAAGAGCCTGCCTCTCCCAACTTCAAGCTTAACTGGACTGGGATTTCCGGCCTGGCCTAGAGCACCTAGACCCTCAGCTGGGGCCCACTCTTGGCTCCTGTCTTGCTGGGTTTCCACACAGGGCTGGGTGGCACGAAGGGACAGGTGTGGAGACGCCTCGTAAAATGCCTCCTCGTGGTCACATTGAGTGTTGCGGCACAGGGTTGCCTCCTCATACGTGTTTAAGCTTTCTTCAGGCACACTACTCTCGCAGGCATTCCCAGGCAGGTCTACAGGGCGTGTGCCCACACACATGCTCCCCCAGCTGGCACCTTCACCTGCCACCGTGATGCTGGGCCCACGCACTCACAAACGGTACCCAGAGCTTAAGCAAAACACCCACTCGAGCTATGCAGATAGAGGCCCCCACACACTCGACAGATGCAGGGAAGAGGAACTGGGAAATGGCACAGGCCAGCGGAAGATTCCTGGAGACACCATGGCATGAGTGTGCTCAGGGGGCGGCAGTGGCACTGTACAGGGCACGCACACCTCCCCCTGCGTCCTCAGCCCGCCTCCAACCAGGACTGCGGTTTGGCATCAGTTTGGGAGCAGGCCCTGAACTTCAAGAGATGTTCCACCCTCTCCCTGCCAGGAAGGAGACTTTGGGTGGCCAGACCTGTGTGGGTACCAGGGCCTTCTGGCCCAGCTTCCCAGGAGAATGGGCAGGCCCAGGCGTGCTGCACAAGAAAGCAGGCATGTGGGGGGTGCTCTTACACAATCCCATCTGGGCTCAGCAGGGCGGGAGGCCCCTGGAAGCTCCCCAGGCCCTGATGCCTGGGCAACAGCCTGAAAGTCCTGGGTTTCTAAAGGCGGGATTTTTTCGAGGCCTGTTCCATTCAGGGTGCCTCTCAGACTCTATCATTCCTCTGAGGCCAGAGGCGCTGCCAACATACTGGGCACCGAATCATAGGCTTCCAGAAACTCAGCTAGGCTGGTGCCCTCATTTCCCACTGAGTATGGGAAGAATTTTCTGAAGACATTGTTCCTTTGTCCAGAGTCCTGCAAAAACTGTGAAACCAGCCCACTTAGGTACAGATGGCAGCTGGAAAATGGAATCCTGAGAACACTGACAGTTTTCCTGGATGTGCCAGACCCTATTTTAAGCACTTTCTGAATATTAACTTGTTCAGTTCCCACCATGACTATGGAACGTAGGTACTATTTTTGTTATCTTCATTTTTTAGAGGTGAGGAGGTAACTCTCCCAAATTCACACAGCTAGCATGTGGCAGGGCTGGGATTTGAACCCAGGCAACTTTAACAGCATTTATAGTCTTTCTGGTCTCTTGGGAATCAAAATTGTGAGATGAATAATTAGGACTATGCTGGAAATGGCTTAGGAGCAAGAATTGCAAACATGTGCCTACAGGGTCAGGCAAGTGAAATAAGTGTGTGCCTCAGGCCTGCAGAGAGAGGCCTGTTGTCCAACTGAGAGTGTGTAGGCAACCAATCCAGAGGTGTCCCTAATGCAAATTCCCTAAAAACAAAACTTGCCTGGAGGCCATTTGGGTCCCCTGGCTTAGAGCAGCTCTAACCTAAGCCCAGTGCACCTCAGGCTGTAAACAGACCAGGGACAGGAAATGTGGGCTACCAGGGCATACCAGTTTGTCTGTGGGTGGGCGGGGGGGAGTTTGAAAGGCTACAGAAGCAGCAAAGGGCAGAGGTGCATCCAGTAAGTGAAAGTGATAGGGGATAGGAAGAACACCCCGTTCAGAAACAGCAAAGGAGGGGAGGGGTTGCGTGTCACTGGAGGAATGAGGCTCTTGATTAGCCTAAATAACTCCTTCACTTATGAGCTGTCAAATACACTTCTATGGCAAGATGGAGGTCCAAGTCCACTTTTTTTTTTTTGAATGCGTTGGGTCTTCATTGCTGTGCGTGGGCTTTCTCTAGTTGCGAGCGGGGGGGCTACTCTTCGTTGCGGTGCGCAGGCTTCTCATAGCAGTGGCTTCTCTTGTTGCGGAGCATGCTTGAGGCGCGCGGGCTTCAGTAGTTGTGGCACACGGAATCAGTAGTTACGGTTTGTGGGCTCTAGAGCGCAGGCTCAGTAGTTGTGGCGCATGGGCTTAGTTGCTCTGTGGCACATGGGATCTCCCCGGACCAGGGATCGAATCCATGTCCCCTGCATTGGCAGGTGGATTCTTAACCACTGCGCCACCAGGGAAGTCCTCCAAGGCCACTTCTGATCCATCGCTCATCTAACAACGCAGATTCCTCCATTCTAGACTTTTAGCCTCAACTTAGTCACTGATTCACTTGGTTACTCCAGGTCCCTTGGTCTGCTTTCCTTTTTTTTTTTTTTTGGCCAGTCGCCTGGCATGAGACATCTTAGTTCCCCAACCAGGGATCGAACCCGTGTCCCCTGCAGTGGAAGTGCAGAGTCTTAACCACTGGACTGCCAGGGAAGTCCCCCCTTGGTCGGCTTTCTTGACTTGTTAAAAGGAGAGTGATATCATATTAGAGGCTGAACCTATAAATTTGCCGATTTTCAACTGGTTTTGACCTGTAAAAAACATCAATTTCATATAATTCAACCCTATAATTGTCTTACCTACTTTGGAAGGTGTGGAGAATAAATGAAAATGCTTGAAGCATGAGCCAAAGGCTCACACACCAGGCAGGCAGTGAGTGCTCAGTGAGGGTAAATGCTGGTTCCAGAACCAGGTGGACATGAGCCTTCCTTATCCACTTCTAGCAAAGTCAGCTGTATAGGCACAGGGCCAGGCAAAGCAGTTTTTCGAGGGAAATTCACATTCATCCAGTTGGATCCACGCCCACCCCTGGCCCCCCATAATGGCCAGAATCCAGAATAGTCATGTCCAGTCTTCAGACGTGGACATAGAGAAGACTGCCCAATGCCACTATCCAGACAGGGAAGAAGACTCAATCGCTTAAATGCGGCACAGAACAAGCTCTCAGTGCATCTGGGTTTTGTAGACCAAACAATCCCCTCCACGGTAACCAGAGTTTAATGGTTGCGCCGCAGGTAAAAGGCGCTCTTCTACCCCATTTATGATACCGCACAATCCCTCCACCTCTCGCATAATGTGACACAAAGGAAGGGTCGCGGCTGCAGCGGCCAAGGAGAACCTTCCTCCTCTGGGGCGAAGGGCGGCCTCAGGTCCGCGTCGCAATGAAGGCAACTGATGGCGGGCGGGAGTGGACCGAACAAAAGGTTTGGACTCGTGGTCCTCACCATTGCGAGTCCCTTGGATTGGCGCGCGCCCGCCATGGGGAAAGTCCCACCTCCAGCCATTGGGGCGCCCTGGGGCAGGGCGGGGACCCGGAGGGCGCCCCCTCCGCCGCTGCGTAACAGGGACGGGATGGCGACCGCCAGGCAGCGGGAGGTGGCGCCGTGCCCCTGCCCTGAGCAGCACCTGCCCCACGTTTCCCCCCGCCAAAGGACAGGGAGCCCGGGCTTCTCTCTCCCTAAAGGACAATTCGCTCGGGAAAGCCCCCACAGGCCAGCGGCCAGACTGGCAGATGTAAAGGGGATGCGGGCCTGAGGCGCGAGGGACAGGGGGAGTGGGAGGGGGCCCAGATCCGGGTGGCCTTACGCGCCTGCTCGCGGCTGGGCAGCTGAGTCCGGGGCCTGGGGAGGCAGCCGGGAGAGGGCGGGGTGAGCTCAGTTAACGGGATCTCGCGGTGGGAATGGGGCCAGTTGGCCCCTGACCTAAGAAAACCAAGAAGGGCGACCCACTCAGCCTCTCCTCTCGCCCCCGACTTCGAGCACTGCAGGACTTGGCATCCATCCCTCCTCCATAATCCCAGACTCCGGGTTTTCTCCATTCCCAAATCGGCGGCCCCAGGAGACAGACAGCGGAACCTGCCAATGGCAGGACGCAAAGCGTCAACTTTGTGTTCGCCCGCCACTCTCAGCCAGTGTGCACTCGCTTCTCCCGAGTCCCGCCTTCCGTGTCGGGCGCCCCCTTCTGGCAGCATGGGGATGAACCCTATCTGTCGCCATCTTGTGTGTGGCACAGGTATTTTCCTGGAACGTCTTTCCACTTATTCTAATCTTTCCTCCCACACAACTGGTTTCTTAGTTCGACAGCCAAGTGCGACGGTGATAAGGAGAGTGCCGCCGACGGTTTTCAGATAGTCTGAGTGGGTTGGGTCGCCACGTCACGCCAGGCTTGCCGAGTCCAACGCCATCTTAAGTGTGGCGTCTTAATGGTTCCCTTCTTCGGGCTCCGCGTGTTCCCTAAATGGCGCCCCACACTTCATGGAGCCCCCAAGGACTAGATCAACTGATCTAAGGGACGATTATTTCCCCTCGAATAACCCCGCAAAGAATAAGTTCATGTGCCCTTGGCAGAGTCTTAAGCGGGGTGGGAGAGCGATAGACTCGAAGGCCGGGCCCCGGAAGGATCTCAGTAGCTGTCGCGACGGCAGTGACCGCTCCGGGCAGGCGCAAACCACAAACCTAAAGTGCGGGGACCGTTGTGTGGTGCGACGCCCGCAGGCTGTCCTGTTCGAGGGCAGAGCCTACACAGGCCCTCGAGTCCCCTCGATGCACGAATCCCCGAGTGTGCGTGCTTGGCACGGAACCCACTCGTAGGCTGGCTTAGGCGGCAGACGCCGGGGCTGGGAGTGGACGACGGGGTCACCTCCCCAGACTCCGGGCGCCGGGAGCTGGGCAGAGGGGGTGGACGTGGTAGAAGACGGGGCGCCCCAAGTACGCGGGTCTTAGCCTCACGCCCTCATTGCTCGTCGTGGGGCTTTCGCCGACTTGCGCTGGGACAGCTCATGGTGGGATGTGCCAAGGCGCGGGGGGTGGGCATACGGGCAATGTGCAGGGCACCGCCCGGGGCGAGCACAGCCCAGCACCCGGCCTTCCCCTCCCCCTCGCTGGCAGCCGTCGTGTGGGCCGGCAGCCTCCTCTTTTTTCCTCCCCCTCTTCTTCCGAGCAAGCGCGGGGAGGGGTGAGGACCGGGGGCTGGGCGCGCAGCTTTGCCGCGCTTTGGCTTTCTGCGTCAGCAGCCCCAAGCAAAACAGCGGCGGGAGCGCGCGCCCCGAGCGCGAGCGCGCGCCCCTCCCCCACGGCGTTGGTGCCGTTGAGACCCAGCAAACTCAGGCCTTGAATGACAGTACGGTCGGCGACTGCGCAGCGCGGGACGCACGAAGGCACTGCCGCTTTAAGCATGCTTGCCCATTGTTCGGAATCGAGCCAATGAGTGAGCGCCCGCTCCCTGCTGCAAGCCAATAGCATTCGGGCAAGGGAGGCCGAGCGCCGCCCACTAATCTATATTAAAGGTTCTGGCGCCGCGTGAGTTCTCCACTGGCTGCTCTGAAAAGCCATCTTTGCATTGTTCCCGTGGCCGGCTCGCCGCTCGCCGCAGCCACCTCCGCCGCGCGCCTCCTCCGCCGCCGCGGACTCCGGCAGCTTTAGCGCCAGAGTCGTCGAATTCCCGCTTTCTTTTTAATCCGTGCATCGGATCACCGGCGTGCCCCATCATGTCAGACGCGGCCGTGGACACCAGCTCCGAAATCACCACCAAGGTGAGGTTAGACGCCGCCCGCCCCTTTGGGGTTCGCGCGCCGCCACCACCGGAGCGGTGTTTGGCGCGCGGCACTTGGGTACCCCGAGCCCGCTGTTGCTCCCTTCTGCGGGGAGCCCGCCCGCCCCCAGCCTAGGCCCCCAGGCAGCCCACTCTTTGTGCTTGCGGGGGAGGGGGCGGGAAGCACCGCGGGCAAACGTGATGCCCGTCGGGGAGTGGGCCGGGGGCCCTCAGGGACCCGGAGGGGCTGGCGCGGAGGCTGAGAGGCTCGAGGGGAGGCTGCTCCACGGTTCTCGAAACTTGTTTGTGACTCGTCTAAGTGGCGGCGGGAGGATAGGGGGCCGGGCTGGGGGTCGTCGGCCCGCGGGGCGCACGGAAATAACTTTGAAACTCCGGCGCGTTTGGAATCGGAAGTGCTGGGGGGGGGGCGCGTGTGCGGGCGCAGACCGGCTGCGGGAAGTGGCGGCTCCGCGGCGAGTGCCCGCCGGCGGCGCTGCTCTTTGTTCGGCGCCGGACCGCCGCGTTTCGCGCCTTGTAGTGGGTCCGAGGAGGCTTATCTGGACTAAGCTCTGATAAGGCGGAGTGGGGCGGCGGGCCGGCGGGGGCGGAGGCGG
>NW_006789568.1:922591-929052 GCF_000442215.2 Lipotes vexillifer
CGGGCCGGCGGGCCGCGACGTCGGTTGTCTCCGCGGAGGTGTGAAGGTCTTCTCCGCTCTGGGTGCCCTCGGGGAGGTGGGGGTGGGCGTCCTGGGTGGGGGGTCAGTGTGCCGGGAGCAGCCGCCCAGCTTCAATAATTCTCCAGCAATACCCGGCTTGACTGAGGAGGAGGCGAGCCCACGCGCCGGAGGGGAGGAAACGGAAAGTGAAGGAGCGGCGCGCCGGGGCGATGATGGGCGCCCCCCGCGGCTGCCCGGGGGCACCGTATTTGCGGCTGCTCCGGAGGCTACGCGGGCGAACAAAAGCTGCGGCCGCGACTGGCTTGTTGCGGGGTCGAACCGGGCACCAGAGGCTGTTGGGGCCCGGTGCTGCGGTTTCACTGCCCTCGGTTTTGAGGCCCTGCGCGTTTGGCGCAGCTCCGCTCCTGCGCGCCGCATTGGTCCCGCTGCCTGCCCCGGGGAGTGTCTCCGCCCTCGGCGGGACCACGGTACTTTCAGGAGGGATCGCTTTTTTATCCTTCGGCCCCTGTCCGCGCCTCTGTCGTGCCCCTGCAGGGAGGAGCGCGAGTCACCTTGGCGTCTCCTTAACCCCTGTACCCCTGGTGTCACCTCTGGTTCTTTCCCAGGAGCGACTCCCCCGAAGGAGCGGAGATTGGGACCCGGATCTCCTCAGGGGCTCCCTCCGGCCCTCTCTGGGCCCAGCCGGGGAACTAGTTTGGAGGGGAGGGTCAGCCCTCCCCAACGCGGGCTTTCGCTTTCCTCTAAGGTGATTTCCCCTTCAGAGCAATAGAGCCCTGTGGAGTGCGTCCCCGACGGGCTCGGGCTGTGGGACTCAAAAGGCCCCGTGGACTTCGGGGCAGCCTCCCGCGGGACTTTGCCCGCCAAATGCAGGGACTTAGATACCGCGCATCTAGGCCTGCGCGGGGAGGCGGCGGGGACGTCCAGAGGCCGGGAAAGACAGGAGAGCAACTGGCGCGCGCTTGGCGGTGCCAGTGCCGCCCGCGGGCGCCGGGTCTCCGGGTTCAGGGGCGCACTCGGCGGCTCCGGGCCACGTGCTCCGCGCGCGCGGTGCGTGCTGAGGCCCGCGCGCAAAGCCCGCCGGGCGGGGGTGCGCGCCTGCGCGCCGCGACCTCCCCGCCCCCACAGCTCCCCGGGGCTCCGGCCACCAGGGGGCGGGAGCGGGCGGCGCCGGGGTCCGCTGTGGGCTGCACGGGGAGAAGCTGGAGGACGGGGCCGGCAGGTGCCCGGGGGCTGTTCGCGGGACGGCGGCTGAGCGCCGTTCGACGTCTGTGGTGGCGGCGGAGTCTGCCGCACTGAAAAATTTACGGAGCTTCGGAGTGGCCGCTTTGCGAGGTGCGGTCCGACGGACACAGAGCTGACCCGCGGACGGGCGAGAGAGGCAGGGACGGAAATAGGGCGCTGCGGGCGGCGCGCCTCTGAGTGCCAGAAGGCCTCGGGCCCCGGAGAGCGCCCCCTGAGACCGCGCCCATTTCCAGGCATCGGTCTGCCACCTCCCGGGACAGCTGTTGGGTATGGAGAGATTGGTGGGATTCCGGTTCCTTCAGATAAAAAAAACAAACCCGTGCGCTTGCCAGGTCCTGCGCTACCGAGGGCTTGGAGCTCGAGCTCGGCTGCGGGGCCTCTGGCTGGTGAGGCTGCTGCCCCGGTTTTGCCGGCTAGCTCCCTTCCATCCCCTTCCCAAGCTAGTCCACCCACGGAAGTCCTCCCGCAGTGTCAGGGCCCTCCCCCCCATTGCCTTATTTATTTACGGCACATACCTGGTGTCTTCCAAGAAGGATTTGTGAGAGGCGGGGCTCCCTCTGGTTGGAAACAAGTACGTGAAGAGTGTGTGAGTGAAGTGCTCCCAGGCTCGTCTGCCCGGCCAGACAGGTTTCGGGCTGTGGTGCCTCATGGCTCCTTTCCTAAGAAGCATGAGTAAAGCCACAGGGGGAACAGCCATCGTGGGCCCTTTTTTTAAAATGTTTGCTTTTAAGGGTTGAGAAGTAGGACGAAATCCTGACCATAGACACTCAGTATCCTGTGCTCCGTCCACCTGTAACATTCAGCTTTTAGCTTTGGACATCCAGATCAGCACCGCATCCCTCGTACTTGAAGGCCTGGGCTCCTTTGGCAGCCCCGGGTTGCCCAAAAGACTGACTGGCTTCCTTTTCCGTTTTGAAGGACTTAAAAGAGAAGAAGGAAGTTGTGGAGGAGGCGGAGAATGGGAGAGAGGCACCTGCTAACGGAAATGCTGTGAGTGTCCACCTTGGACATGACCCCGTAGCAGCTCCTGGCTAAGATTTCTTACTTAGACTTTGGGCTTAATCCGGGGGGGGGGGGCGCTGAGGCCTTGGACAAGCTACAGGTCAGGATCTCTTGGTGGAGCTTCAGGGGGCGTGTCTTAGGTGGTCTGGTCTGTAGAAGCATTGGGCGGGGTCTGGAAGAAGGGAGGGGGCAGAGTGATGTTCTGTCCTCATCTGTAAGCTGGTCTGTTTTCTGTCGAGAACGAGGAAAATGGGGAGCAGGAGGCCGACAATGAGGTAGATGAAGAAGAGGAGGAAGGTGGGGAGGAAGAGGAGGAGGAGGAGGAAGGTGATGGTGAGTAGCTTCGTCTCTTTTTGGGGGGGTACCGTTTTCTGTTCTCTCTAGCAAATGGGGAGGGATTGGGGGCTCCCCACAGGGGGCAGATTGAACGGACCACCTACGACGGGGCCTGCACCCGCAGAGCTGGCGTCCTTTTCCTTGCTTTGGGTTAGTGGTGTGGAGCTGTGCCCCAAACACCACGGTCACACTCCCACTGGGGAGTGCCGTCCACACGCTGATCGGTTGGTCTGGCTTCTCTGGCTTTTGCTTGCGCCTTCTTTTCTCTGGAGACAAGATGTCTGCGATGGGCAGTGTGGGTACCCTGACGGCCCAGTTTGTCAGGCAGCAGAGACGGATCAGGGGCACTCCATCCTGCCAAGACTGTTACTGGGAGATTGTCCAAGGAGCTGTAGTTTTGCCGTCCCTCTCCCCGTTTCTGGCTGCCACCGTGTGGGAGAGCACCAAGACCCTCCCTGGTTGGCTAAGGAAGGCAGAGTGCTTTACCTGGGCTTTATTCTCTCCAGGTGAGGAAGAGGATGGAGATGAAGATGAGGAGGCTGAGGCCGCTACAGGCAAACGGGCAGCTGAAGATGACGAGGTGGGTCTGGTCTGGCTTGACGCGGTGAGAGGGTTGGGATCTGAGGCACTAAAACTGGAGGGGCTGATGGGACTTGAGTAGTTGTAGTTGGTGTGATGGGTGGTCCCAAGTGGTTCCCTTCTTTCTCATCTTGAGCAGGAACAGGAAGGAACATGGGCCCAGCCTCCCGGAGGCCTCTGGGGCTGCTTGTGCCTGTCTTGGCTCTGCCAGCAGGAGCTGAGGCAGTTAGTTGGGTGGGTCCGGTGGGTTGAAAAGGGACCTTGACCATCTTTCCCTTCCCAGGATGACGACGTTGACACCAAGAAGCAGAAGACCGATGAGGATGACTAGACAGCAAAAAAGGAAAAGTTAAACTTAAAAGGCCACCGTGACCTATTCACCCTCCACTTCCCGTCTCAGAATCTAAACGTGGTCACCTTCGAGTAGAGAGTCCCGCCTGCCCGCCCGCCCACTGCGGGCAGTGCCACCGCAGATGACACGCGCTCTCCACCACCCAACCAAAACCACAACGCGAATTTGCAACAGGGGAGGAAAAAAGAACCAAAACTTCCAAGGCCCTGCTTTTTTTCTTAAAGTACTTTAAAAAGGAAAATTTGTTTGTATTTTTTATTTACATTTTATATTTTTGTACATATTGTTAGGGGGTCAGCCATTTTTAATGATCTCGGATGACCAAACCAGCCTTCGGAGCGTTCTCTGTCCTACTTCTGACTTTACTTGTGGTGTGACCATGTTCATTATAATCTCAAAGGAGAAAAAAAACCTTGTAAAAAAAGCAAAAACAACAACAAAAAAACAATCTTATTCCGAGCATTCCAGTAACTTTTTTTGTGTATGTACTTAGCTGTACTATAAGTAGTTGGTTTGTATGAGATGGTTAAAAAGGCCAAAGATAAAAGGTTTCTTTTTTTTCCTTTTTTTGTCTATGAAGTTGCTGTTTATTTTTTTTGGCCTGTTTGATGTATGTGTGAAACAATGTTGTCCAACAATAAACCGGAATTTTATTTTGCTGAGTTGTTCTAACAAAGCTGTCTCAAGCCTGGTTTTTCTGTTTTGGTTTCTTCTGGTTTCTGTTTTTCTTCTTTTGGTTTTGGGGGCAAGGAGAAGAGGGGAGGATCTTGAACTCTGGCCCAGCTGTCCTTCCTGGGGACAGTGGATTTGAAGACACCAGTCAGGGGGGTGGGGAGATGTGCCCCTTGGGCAGCAGGGTCTGGTGGGTGGCCATGCTAGTCTTAAGACTGAGCTGCAGTTGGCTGGTGGGATGTGGTGGGAGCACTGGGGCTTTGGTCTGGAAGGGGAGCCACTTACCAGGTTAGTCCCTTCCTACTGATTTGTACTGGGAGCCTCTTCTCAGGACCCTGTCATTGGGTGCTGCCACATTAACCCGGTTTCCCTGGCAGGAGGTGTATACATCTCCAGGCACTCTGGGGGAACGGGCTACGAGTGGGGCTGCCCTCTGTGGAACCAGGGGGTGGGGTGGGGTGTGTGTGTGAGCCCAGGGCCAAAGATCCCAGAGATGCCACCTCCCAGTGTGGGCAGCTGGTAGCTGGCCCTTCACCTCAAAGGCCTTACTGGATTTTCCCGGCCACAGAATGGCTCCCCCTGGTGGTGACATGTGGTACCTTCTGGTCCCTTAGGATATAGTTCCAGGGCAATAATGCAGCCTTGCCCTCGTTTTCCAAACTCTGGCCTCCAGGAGAAAGAAATACCTTGGTGTCTGGTGGGGTGGGGCAGGCAGCAGGCAGCACCCTACCCCTTAAACGCAGGGGTGGTAGGTGAGCTGTTTTGATAGACAGGTAAGCAGTGAGAGCAAACGAAGTGTGACCTCAAACTCAGGCCCTCAGGGAGAGAGGTGACTGTTCAGAGCACTCAGAAACTTCTGGGGTCCACAGATGAGCTTCATGGGCTGAAGCTCCCTGCAAGCACCCATGGTGTGTGGTATGCCTTCTCTAGGGGTCAGGAAGGGTTGAAACCCCAGGGTTGGGGGAGCCTGGAATTTGCTTTGATTTTAAGGTGGAGAGGCTGCAGGACCCACCTCTGCTGGCTGGATGACACTGGCTGCCTCTTGTCCCTCCTGAATGCACTTTCCTCAGCCTGGAGTACCCGAGTCTGTCCTGCAGGGGGTCTGACTGTGGGCAGAGGATGGGGTAGGGACTCAGAAGCTGCACACTCTCCCTCCTCACCCCTTCCCTCTGACACTGGCCATGTGGCGTTCCTTGCATAGCCTTGGGACCCCAGCGCCTCCTGATGGAGGGAGACATTGTGGGGTATTTCATCTACACCCTTCTCCCTCCCTCCCTCCCTCTCAGGCCCCCACCACTTGCATTAAGGAGTCATCTGTCTTCAAGACAAGTTGGTGAGGGTGTGTGAATGGGGGGGAGCAAATGTTAATAACCAGGTATCCATTTACAACTCCTTAAGATGGGCTATTGATATGGGTGCTCTGAGCACAAGGACAAGAGGAACTGACAAAGCAGGGAGGGCTTCCCGGGGGAGGTGGCATTGACGCTGAGACTGGAAGGGTCAGGAGGATGAAAAAAAGATGCATGTGGGGGTTGTTTTTTGTGGGGGAGGAGCAGTGCGTGGGCAGCCGTGATTCAGGAGGACACAGAGGGCACATGGGCAAAAGGGAGAGGCAGGGACAGGCAAGCTGAGCCAGGTACGGAGGTAGGATTTGGGGAAGCATGGAGATTTTTAAATAGGAAAACTCCCTGGGAAGCACTAAAGTGACATCTGCGGAGGTAGTGTTGGGGAGGGGACTGGATTAAGGGAAGGTGCTGGGAGGGAGAGAACCGGGTCATCACGTGGGGTAAAGCGTCTAGACTCAGGGATGAAACAATTGGACGTTGGACGCAGTTCCCACCAAGGATCCCAGGCTCAGGCCTGAGCCCTCTGGCACACCTGAAAGGGGCAGGAACTGAAGGTCTGGTGCCACGTGGTGGCCTCACTGTGTTTGAGGCTGTTGTGTGCACAGGTCTGGAGGGGTGGGAGAGAGGCCTGGGCAGGCCAGAGTAACCAAGGCTGAGGTGTGAACACAGTGGGCCAGGGCGAGGGCATAGCCAGGAGAGACAAGCCTAGTCACACCGGGGAGCCCACCGAACTGGGCACAGTCCCTCCCAGTAAGTGATAGCTTCGACACCAGGGCCACCTCTCCTTCTGCCCGGTGCCCAGCCTCCCTTACTCACCAGCCACATCAGCCTCCTTGTGCCCGTGGCAAGCCTGGTCCTCCCTCAGGGCCTTTGCACTTGCTCTTTCCGCCCCAGGAATTCCTGCTCCCAGA
>NW_006789568.1:929152-951429 GCF_000442215.2 Lipotes vexillifer
AGGAATGCCTGCTCCCAGACTTCTCACTACTTGCTCCATGTTAGGCCTCAGTACTAATGTTATTTCCCCAGAGAGGCCTTCCCTAGTCCCCAGTTCTCTCCTTGGCCGCACAGCAATTCTCATACAAGCAATGTGAGCTTGTATATTTACCTGTTTGTGTGCTTTTTGGTTGTCCCCCACTGAGGTCAGGGGCCACTTCTTACTCACCAAGTTTTCCTGCACATGGTAAGTATTCTGTCCATTCCATTCATTTGTTCATTCATCCCTCCACTCGCTTATTTACTAAATGCTCTGTCTGTGCCAGGCACTGTTCTAGGCTCCAGAGATCCAGAGAGGAGCAGGAAAGCCAAAGCAGGACACCTCCTGGTGGTGGGATGGCATTCCACACCTCATCTCTCCCACACTTGTGGTTTCTGCCAGGCACCCATGTTCTGGGAGAGCCTCACCCTTCACGGGAGCTGGAGCCTGTGGAGTGTGGAGTGAGGATGCAATGTGGAGGCCCCAGGCTGCCCGTGTCCCCTTGAGCTGTCCCCTAACTGCTGAATCAAGGCCAGACCAAGGCTTTGGTACCAGGGGCCCTCTGACCCTGTGTGCCCATCCCACGTGCCCTGCCAGGCTGGGCTGCTGGGCCCTTGAGGCAAGACCAGATGTTCCTTGTCCTGCTGCCCAGGGCGGCTCATCCTGAGGATGTTCCCCAGGCCCTAGAGGGGGCCTAGAGGCGGTCTCCAAGGCAGGGGAAGGGGTCTAGGAAGACCACATAACAGACGACATATGGAGCTGGGATCAGGTGTAACCCAGTTTGGAACTATAACCCCCAAACCCCCCAGAAAGGAGGACAGAAGCTTAGTTAGCCCTGGGCAGACACAGACATGCAGCCATGTTCGTATGGAGCAAGTAACTGAACTCTGTTGGGCCTCTATCTCCTTCTCTGCAGGAAGGGAATAATAGCATGAGGCATGTGCCATGGCCCAGAGCTGCCTTTCTGAGGGTCTCACGTCTGCGCTGACCTCCCGGGAAAGCTCCCCTTTCCCATCTGCACTGCCTCATACCGCCAAAGGTTTGGTCTGGAACAGCCCTTGTTGCCTTCAGCAGAACCCACTTTTCTCTAGTCCGGAGCTTAGTACACAATTTATCACTACCTGGGACCCTCAGGGCCCAGGGTCACCTTGATCCTACTCCTAACGTCCCCTCCAAGGGCAAAGACCGGGCGCCCAAGGAGCCCAAGTTGGAAGATTTGTGAGGAACAGGCGCCCTCTGGTGGGCAGAGGGAACTGCATGCGGCTCCCCTGCGTTCTGCTCAGTCCAGGAAAGAGCCCTTCAGTGGCCGCTGGACCTAGGAAACGCAGCCACAGCAACACCCAGCCCCCAGCAACATGAACTTCCTCCCTCTCTGTTGCTGGCACCTCAGTCAGACATGAAAGTCAGTGCTCATTTCCCAAGCCTTCCCTCTGGGCAGCTGATGGCCCATCTCAGGGGTCTGGTCCTACTTTTCCTGGAGGGGAGACCCCAGGCCTCCCCAGACAGAGCCAGAGCTGAGGCCAGGGTTGGCTCCTGTGGAGCCATGGACCTTCCCTGGGTTCTGGACCCCTGGGCTCCCTCTTGTTTAGTTCTGTTCAAAGGCTTCATGTGCAGAACACCCGCCTTGGGCAGGCCCAGCTTTTGGCTGTCTCTTGGCCCTATGGTAGGACGGCTCACAGTGGCTGCTGCCCTGAGTGCAGCCTTAGGGCCTTCAGCTGCTTGGAATTGGGGGTGGGGGTCGGGGCTTCCCAGCTGCACTCCCTGGAACTCTGAGCTGCCTGCCAGTCTGCCCCAGACCTGAGTGTCAGCATCTGGGGTCGCCTCTCCACAGCTCCACTGCTGGCCCAGGGGCCCAAAGCCCTCTTAGATCCAGTCCTACCAGGGCCCTGATGTCCAGCCTCCTCTGTGGCTTCCTGTGTCCTGGATGCAGGCCAGCCCTGCCTGCCTCAGGCCCCTGGCCACCCTGTGGTTCCCTCCTGGTGGAAGCTGCTTCAGGAGGATGAAAAGCCCGGTAACAGCTTTACTTGGGGCAGTCCAGTTCTGCAGTGTGGCTGCTTGTCCCTCCCAACCTCAAGCCTTTGAAGGCAAGGGCAGGGCTGTCCTCAGGTACCTCCTCTCCAGAGACCTCAGCCTGGGTCTGATCTGAGCTCAGAGAGATGATGAAAGCTCAAATTACGAAATGCGGCTGAAACATTCTAAGGCTGCCTGGGACACTGACCTTATATACTGGGTGAATGATGTGTGCATTATTTATGGAGAGGGCCTAGCAGCCAGTGGCTGGTGTGGATTCCATGAAGTCCTGGGCATAGCCAAGAACCCAGCTTGGAAGGGTGTATGCCCTCATGAGCTCTCCATCAAGCCTGCTGCCCATGGCAACAAGAAGTGCCAGGTGGTCATTTGAGACAAGCTCATTTCACAGGCACCCATGCTGGGGCCCAGCTGTGAGGCTCTTGGCAGGGAGCAGATCCCTTGCAGGAAGCAGATGCTGGTGAGAATTCCAGAAGGTACTGGGGACATCTGTTGTTTTTGCCACCAGCAGCCTTCACCCTTCTCTTGGCAATAATTTCCTGAAACTGTCCAGTTTGCCTCCTGGAGAACTTCCTCTCCCCCAATCATAATCATGCCCCACAGGCAGGATGTGACTCAGTCCTGGCCAATCAGTACCTGAAGCCTTCCCACCCCCCCATGCCTACTGATTGGCTCAGAGCTGGCACATGACCCAAGTTGATCCAATCAGAGTGAGCCCTGAGATCTTTGATTGAGTTGCTGGGAAGGGAACAAACTCGGGCCTGAGCCTTGAACTTCGGCAGCTGAGTGAGAAGCTGAGGCTGCAGCCCACACAGATAGGAGCAGAATTGAGCCAAGAGGAAGAGGAACCCTAAGTTCTGATGACATCGCTTGAGCCCGACTCCAGCAATGCCTGAAGCTAGAACAATCTCTGGACTTTTTAATTATACAAGTCAGTAAATTTCTTCCCAGCTTGGGCTGGTTCAGGGTGGGTTTTCTGTGGTCTCTGAGTCATACTAGGAAACAGGAGAATACAGGGCTCCAGGTTCCAGTCTCCAAGGCCAAACAGGCCTCCATGAACAAAGACAGCTTGAAGAGGGAGGAGCACATATGTATGGGGGATCGCTTCTCTGGTGTGGTTTCCAGGTTGAGAGGGAACAGAGGGAGGTGAATCAGCCTCAGAAGAGGCTGTGATGCTAGGTGTCCATCTCTCAGCAGGACTGCAGAGTACTGCTCCACTCATTCCCAGCCAGGGGGGAAGGGAGGGCCCAGGGTCATCTGAGCTGCCCCTCTTGCATCACCAGCCTGGAGCGCCCCCTTCCCTCATCTCTAACCCCAGTACTCTCTGGTCCTCTGATCTCCCAGGGACTCATTGAACTTCCAGTGTTCCCAGCTGTGCCTTATAGCCAAACAGTCTCATTGAACTAACTCAATTGCTCTGGGAGGCTCCTGGATAAGAGGTGAGACCCGTCATCTTTATGCAGCCTGGTGCCTCCCAACTGTCTCTCTGCCCCAAGTTGTGCCTGAGAGGTGAGATCCCCTGTTTGGAGAAGTGCTGGGCTAAACAGTGTTAAAAAATGTCTTCTTTCCACGGAACTCACTGGGTTTTTAATATACCAAAGAGTCACCAAGAATAAGGTTTAGCATGCAGCTCATCCCAAGTTTTTTTGACCTGGATTTTTTTCACAGAAAGCCTATTAACATATTGAAGGACAGTCATGTCTAGAAAAAGCTGATCTTGCACAGGGACCATCACCAGGGCTCAGGGAATATTTGCTGAACTAAGCAGACTTTGGGAAAGGATTCTTGGGAAGCGGTTCCACAGCCTGGCTCTTAGAGGCCTGCATGAGCCTCACGCAGGCTCCCTCGGCTGCAGGTGGTCAGGTGGTTGGAGGCCCTGTGCTCATGGCAGTGCCCTTTGTCAACACAGCCCAGGAGGTCACTGGTATCAGTAGGTTGAGGGACAGTAAAGGGTGGAAACTGATACAAACCTTTCTAGAAAGCATTTGACCCTACATATCAAGATTCACAAAATATTTACGTACTTTTCTGACAGAAATTCAGCTTCAATGCCATTCTGTAACCTAGGAAAACTTCTACCCCTTCTCACATAGTTATTCTCTGGGTCCTTTTTGCCAGTCTCCCTCCAATGTCCCAAGTCTGACTCTTGTGGTTTCCACTGGAGCCCGGGGCCGTGACCTGCTGGATAGCGATGCTGGGCAGTCACCTAGCCTTGAAGGGGCTGAGGAAGGGTGGGTTCCAGTCGCAGGAGGAAGTGACAGTGGTTTCTACAATTCTGACCCCTCTGTCAACATTGTCCCTGGTGAGCTGCTCTACTAGTCAGCCTCGCGGTGAGCATGTCTCGCCAGGAGAAGCTCATTCCTTTCCTTGGAGACAGTGTGGTCTGAATCCTTTTTTTTTTTCTTAGTGGTACGCGGGCCTCTCACTGTTGTGGCCTCTCCCCGTTGCGGAGCACAGGCTCCAGAAGCGCAGGCTCAGCGGCCATGGCTTACGGGCCCAGCCGCTCCGCAGCATGTGGGATCTTTCCGGACCGGGGCACGAACCCCTGTCCCCTGCATCGGCAGGCGGACTCTCAACCACTGCGCCACCAGGGAAGCCCCTGAATCCAACTTAAAGAAAGAATGTTAACTGATCTTGTCACCAAATGTGTCCCAGTATTAGGTGGGTGGGCTTTCTGTTATTTTCCTTCTCTGCTCGGGGCGCCTGCCAAAATCACCAACAGTCACTTGACTTTTTTTTTGTCTGTCTTGTGTCTTCCTCGCTGTGCGCGGGCTTTCTCTAGTTGCGGGCTTTCTCTAGTTGCGGCGAGCAGGGGCTACTCTTCGTTGTGGTGCGCAGGCTTCTCGTTGCGGTGGCTTCTTTTTTTTTTTTTTTTTTTTTGCGGTATGCGGGCCTCTCACTGTTGTGGCTTCTCCCGTTGCCGAGCACAGGCTCCGGACGTGCAGGCTCAGCAGCCATGGCCCATGGGCCTAGCCGCTCCGCGGCATGTGGGATCTTCCCGGACCGGGGCACGAACCCGTGTGCCCTGCATCCGCAGGCGTACTCTCAACCACTGTGCCACCAGGGGAGCCCATGCAGTGGCTTCTCTTGTTGCAGAGCATGGGCCTTAGAGTGATCGGGCTTCAGTAGTTGTGGCACGTGGGCTTTAGTAGTTGTGGCTCGTGGGCTCCAGAGCGCAGACTCAATAGTTGTGGCGCACGGGCTTAGTTGCCCTGCGGCATGTGGGATCTTCCTGGACCAGGGATCGAATCCATGTCCCCTGCATTGGCAGGAGGATTCTTAACCACTGCGCCACCAGGGAAGTCCCTTGACTTTTGAATGGTAGTCTCTTGTTATGCAATGACATTTTTCAGTGGGCACTCCCAGTGGCTACTTGACTCCCTGGGAGGCGGAGGAGGTGTTTGTGGACAGAGGCAAGGTTTTCCTCTGCAAATGATTGTGTGCCTCCTTCAAAACGCCACCAAATCCACAACTGAGCTCCCAGAATTCTGTGCCATAATGATATCATTTGAGCCTGGAAACGCTTGAGGATCACCACGGTCATAAAACCATTTCAAAATCATAAAACGTCTACTTTTAAGTAAACGTGAACCCTCCAAGAAAAACCTTAGCCTAATTCTACCAGATGCATTATAGATCGTTGCTAATACAAGCCAATTAAAAGAGTAATAGTCAGTAGACAATCTGCCAGAAGAGATAATGTGGATTACAATTCTGGCCAAGGGTTGGGCCCCAAGTACCCAATATGTATGACCAACAATGTACCATGAAAGAAAACTGATGACTATTATCAGCTTCTGTAATAACACAAAACAGTGAAATGAAATTCCAGTTCTGTAAATAGGTAGACCAATCATGTACGGCTTGATTATACAGGGGTGTCCTGTGCACCATTCAGAGAGCGTACTGTATAGCTTAAAATACACACTTTAGCCCAACACAAAAGTAATAATTATAATATATATGAAACATTCGAGTGACAATAATCTTGCTTATCCTCTTGTAATTGAGAGGAGTTATTTGGGGGATGATTTGAATAAACCAAGTCACTTATGAAGTCATTCTAAGAAATTTGAGTAAATGCCTTTTTTTTTTTTTTTTTTTTACTTTGAATACATTTCCTTCAATAAGTGCAACAATTTAAAAGCATTCCATGGTGGGGGACTTCCCTGGTGGCACAGTGGTTAAGAATCTGCCTGCTAATGAAGGGGACACGGGTTTGATCCCCGGTCCGGGAAGATCCCACATGCTGCGGAGCAACTAAGCCCATGCACCACAACAACTGAAGCCTGTGTGCCTAGAGCCCGAGCTCCGCAACAAGAGAAACCACCACAATGAGAAGCACGTGCCTCAAAATGAAGAGTAGCCTCTGCTCGCCGCAACTAGAGAGCCCGCGTGCAGCAACGAAGACTCGACACAGCCAAAAATAAATAAAATAAAATAAATAAATTAAAAAAAAATAGAAACATTCCATGGGGGACTTCCCTGGTGGTCCAGTGGTTAAGACTCTGCGCTCCCAATGCAGGGGGCCTGGGTTCAATCCCTGGTTGGGAACTAAGATCCCGCAGGCCACACAGGGTAGCCAAAATAAATAAATAAAATTAAAAAAAAAAAAAAAGCATTCCATGGAACCAAAGGCTGTCTCAGAGTTCAGAGCTGGGTGGTCAATATGCATTTGATGCTACTGCTGCCAGTGATGTTTGTGTGAGTGTGGTTTCTTTTCTTTTTTAAAAATTTATTTATTTATTTATTTATTTGGATGTGCTGGGTCTTAGTTGCAGCATGCGTGATCTTTTGCCACATGCGGGATCTAGTTCCCTGACCAGGGATTGAACCCAGGCCCCCGAGGTTGGGAGCACAGAAAACCACTGGGAAACCAGGGAAGTCCCTGCATGCGTGTTTCTAACCCTCTGAAAGGCATAATTTTAAACTAAGGGCTTTATCAGAGATCCCCAAATGCTCTCTGTTTACAGTAATCTTTGTGTCTCAGCAATTTTTTTCACGGTGCAACTAGGTCAAAACAAATAACTAACAATTCTACTTAAGTAGTTAGGTCCAAACAACTTATTAAGTATCTATGTCCTAACTTAGTAGCTGTTGTATTATTTTGGAAAAAGAAAAGCCACATAGATTTAGAGAAAAAAATATTTTTATTTCATTTATCATCACAGTGACTTACTAATGGAGTGTGTGTGCCTGTTGAGCACTGCACAGCTTCTCAAACCTGGAATCAGATTGGACACCATTCCCCTCATTTCCTGTTCATGTTGATTTTGAGCACTGTATGACAGATGTCCCATATCACTGCATTTCCTTAAAAAACTAAAAGATCCTATGGCACCCCTGTGAACTTGCTGAAGTGCCCTGGGGTGCCTCGGTGCATGGTTTGGGAACCAAATATATTTACCAGATTTCTGCTTCTCAGTCCACTGTATTGCATCCCTCAGTTTATTCAAAGCTATAGTTGAAGCTGCTCAGTTTCAGACCAAATAAAAGCACCAAAAAGAACTGCTAAGCCATTTAATGTTTTTACTTTGAGGACCATTTAAACAGTGCATTTTGAATGCTGTAAAACAATTACCAGGTCACTAGCAAGAAATTCTAAAAATAAACTCGACAATACCCAGGAATTGGTGAGCAGATGCACATCCTGGGGCTTTCTGGTTGTGATGTGAAGGATAAGTCACAAGGGGAGGCCATGCCATCAGCTAGACTGGCCCCAGATGGATATAGGAACTGCGGCCGGGGTGGTAGGGATGGAGGACACTATAGGGGAGATGGTTATGAAGCAAGTGAATAGGCCTCCGTCTACTGGATGGCTGGGCAGCCGACCCTCCCCACTAACCTCTAGGAAGTTCTCATCTTTCCCCCACACCTGGGCAGATGTTTCTATCCAGCCTTTCCATCCAGGCCTGAGGGGTGGGGGAAAGCGAGGACATCAGCACCGGGCCTCTTTGCCCTGCTTCCTCCCCTCCATCCTTTTCAGGGTGGAAGGGGAGGCTGTCACTCCTCCCATAAGGCAGGGCCTTCCCTGTCATACCCTGAGTCCTTTGTAGTATCAAGTGTGGCACATCTGGTTCTTACTTTGTTGATGATAGATTAAGGGATTTAAAAAATCTTTTCCTTTGAGTAAATCCTGGCTTTCCAGACTGCTGACTTGCTGGGGACTCGTCAATCCTGTTTTGGGGTCAAAAGCTGAATGCTGACTTCTTTCCGTTTCTTCACCTCCTCATTTCAGACATGCTGCCCTTGCACTGTCCTGTTTCCTTCAGAGCACTAATTACTATCTGAAATTATCTGCTTTCTGTCTCCTCTCATTAGAATCTAATGGTAGGGACTTCACTCATCTTGTCCAACAAGTGTCTGGTACATAAAAAGTGCTCAATAAATATGCATGCAGTGAATGTATAATGCTTAAGGAATTTGTACAAGTGGGAATTCCCTGGTGGTCCAGTGGTTGGGACTCCGAGCTACCATTGTAGGGGGCATGGCTTTGATCCCTGGTTGGGGAACTAAGATCCTGCATGCTGCGAGGTGCGGCCAAAAAAAAGAGAAGAATTTGCACAAGCATTTTCTCAATACATAATAGCTAAAAAAAAAAAAAAATCCCAAATCCACCAACAAACATTTTAGGGACAAGGCAGCTGGAAGAAAATGGAAGAGCCTGCAAAGGGGCAAGGAGCAGACACTCAGCAAAGGGGCTCCCAGAGTCCCAGCAGATAAAGCAAGAAGGACTGGACGGGGGCAGTGGCTCAGTGGAGTTCACTGATGCCTCGAAGGAGAGGAAGCCACAGGCCAGAGCCAGAAAGCCGTGGGTTGAGGAGTCAATGAGAGGTAGGGGGTGCAAAGAGTGAGTGGAGACAATTCCGAGAGGTTTGAATCTGTAGAGAAAGAAAAGGAGGGAGCGGGAGCTGAAGGCCATGCAGGATTGAAGGAAAGCCTTATTTATAAAAGCTTATTTTTTTTAGGGCAACTTGAACATATTTTGTAGGCTGAGAGTTAAAAGATCCAGAGAAGAGAGGGCTTTCCTGATTTTTCTGAACTGCATGTAATTTCTTCTTCCTTTAAATGCCCACCTTGTCCTTCTCTTACGGCAGGCACTTATAATTGCTCAACTAGGGACAAAGCTCAGGAAAGGCATGCCTGTGCCTCACACGACATCTTACTGATACACATAACAGGCCTGTAAGTGTGGCCTGAATGTGGCTAGATCCTCTTCCGTAGACTGTGATTCCTCCACCCCCTCATGCCCAACCAGGGCCAGACTCAGTGCTTCCCCAAGTGCTCCATCACAGAAGTCACTCAGCACACTGCCCAGTAACACAGATGGGAAGATGGACGAGACTGTTTACTCACATCACACAGGAAACCTTAAGCAAAACTCTCTAAATAGAAATCTATGTTTGACAGATCCTCTAAGTTCTCCCAAGTCTTTCTCAAAGGCCATGCTGCCTGGGATTCTTCTGTCCTCTCCTCTGAAGACTCTAAAGTTCCTCTTGATTGCCCTGAGCAACTGAAAGCTTCCCCTCACTGGCACAGGGCAGAACTGGGACCACCCTTTGTTCCTTAAGCATGCTTGGAGATCTCAGTTTATCTTACGGCCACCAGTGTACACAGGTATGTCTCTAATATTCACTAAATGCCTCTACCGGTATTTCAAAATACGGTCCACAGAACACCTGTAGCAGAATCACTTGGGGTGCTTCCATAGGCAGATTTCTGGGACCCACACATACTGAGTCGGGATCTCTGGGTGTGGGCAGGTGCCACAGATGTTTGAGAACAAGTGGCTGTACACTGTGCCAGGCCTGATCTGTATGCTTCTCCTTCCAATAACATTTTGTGGCCTTTAATATATGCACAAACCCTCCAGATTTTCAGGCATTTGGACCAGCACCCACCCTACAAGGGCTGACCTTAACCTACCTAGGGCCCTGGTCCCTGCAGCTCCCGTGTCCTCCCTCTCCTTTTGCCTGACTTCTTCCCTGGCCTCTTCCCACTTCCCTTCTCCTCCCACCATAGCATTCAGCCATCCTCCCCATCAGCTCAAATCCCACCCGCGCTTGGAACCCCTTGATCAGTATTGTGCCTGAAGCACACGCTTCTTTTGTCTTGCTTGTTTCATGATAAAATGAGCAATTTTGCCTGAGCACACGTACCTGGAGAGATGGCAAGCTTCTAAGAACGACTGGACTACGATTCTTTTTGTTTTTCTCAGAGCGGCTAGCAAAGAAGTGTGTCCCTGACTGTTGGCTGGGTGAGTGAGTGCAGAAGGGCAGTGAAGGAGGTCTAACCGGGTGGAGAAGCCTTCCCTGGGAAGTCCTTTCTCCATCAGAATGTGTCCAGGCCCCTGACAGCCTTCCCTGATGGGACTCTGGGGAGAAGATATAGTCCAGGAAAAGGGAAGGAGACAGGTTCGCTCTGAGAAAAGACATGGCAGTTCTGGAAAGCAAAAGAAAAGTTTGACTCACTTTTACCTTGTTTTTTTTTTTTAATCCAACCTTTGGTATTTAAAAATTAGCTTCTGAAGGTAACAGACCTAGCGTGAAGAATGGAGTCATCACTGCAAGGTGGCGATGCGTGCACACTGCAAGGTGGCGATGCGTGCACACTGCAAGGTGGCGATGCGTGCACACTGCAAGCGCAGTCTTCTCCCCGCCACCCGCATACGCAAGCAGGCCCCCTGCAGTAACAGATGGAAGGAGAGCAGCAATCTAGGAGCAGGGGCGACACCTAGGAGACCCCAGCTCTCGGTGTATTTTCCCTCCTCTGGCCTCAGACCTTACTACAGGAGGAACCAGAAAACTTTTAATTGCTGGTATTTTATAAAGGACAGTGAGAGCTACTGGTAGCTCAGAGGTAAGTTCCTGAAACAAAGCCCTTTTCAGTTTTCTCTCTATCGTCAGACTTGGAAGCACTGCAGATGTAACTACTTCTCTGCCACACGGGCTTCCTCCGACCACCGGTTTTAAGGCCTCTCAGCATCCCACCCCATCCTGGATGCCTTCCCATTGTTCTCCAGTTGAGTTTAGGGAGATCTTTTCTTCATTTTGTAACTTCTAGTCTCTCATTTAGGAATAAGAGTCCTTACTCTACCAACTTAGAACTGCTAACCTTTCTGGAAACTTCTTGAACAAATGCACATTATAAAAGAAGGGAAAAAGTTAAAAACAGTACAAACAAGCAGAGGGTGCATGTATGTTGTGGAAGAGAACCACGAAATATCACATCTAAAAGACAAATGTCAAGGTCATGGGTCTTGTTCAGGTATGTTGTACCTTCTTGGAAAGCAGCAACTGAAGCACTCAGGAACCACAAGATCTATCAGTTGATCTCTGGAGTAAAATATAGCTGTGATCCTACGGTCTGGTCTGTTAAATGTCTTTCTTCCCATCATGGAGCCAGGTTCACATTCCAAAAAAAGGAGAGATGAAAGCAATGCCATGCTAAAGACATAGGAATATTTTAATTCATATGTTTTAATTCACTATGTAACAATAATATCACAGTCTATTTTACAAGTTAAATGTATGAGAATGTATGAAATAGAAATGGTAGGAAAAAACTAAACGTGGTTCAGGAACTTGAATTTTTCCAAAACCAGGGGCCAAAGGAAGATAATGTTGCCTGCAGGGCCCAAGAAGGAGGCAGGGAGGGTGACGGGAACAGCTTGTGGTATGTGTTTGTCCCCATGTCTACTCCAAGAAGGAGTTGAGGCATGCCCTCTGCCCTGGTCTGGGATTGGGAGTTTAATCTGGTCAGTTGAAGATGGTGGCTTGAGAGAAAAAAGCCATCTGGTTACCTACACAGAGCTGGTCCCCTGGTGGCCGCAGGTGGGTTTTGCCGTAGAGGGAATTAGGGGTGGAAGTGTCAAAAATCAAATGTATAGAGGAAAAAAGTAAACAGTTTCCTCCTTCCCCCTAAAAAAATGAATTCTTGAAATGCACACATATTCTTCTCTCAAACGTAGAAAAGTCTCACTCTGGATGTGCTTACAAGAAGATCGTCGTCAAAAAACTTTGTCTCTATGATAACATTTCCACTATAAGTAAGAAGAGAGGGCGAAAGAGTGAGCGTGTTAGACAACAGATCTCATTTCCACAAAGTGGTTTCAATCTGGGTCTGCTGGGCCTGTGGACATGCACTCACCTATAACCTTGGATTGGGGATATTAAAATCTGTGTCCATATGGGGTTAGATGTCTAACATGACATTTAACTTATGTGACTAGGTAGGTCTTCTTCAAGTTCAGAAATCATAAGAGGGAGCATGTCTTAATCCACAGTATACCTAAGGCCCTTAGAGTGCTTTGCACACAGCAGTGCCTATAAATATGACTGACTTTCTGATTCACATGGAAACCTGCGGACGTATCTTTTCCTATAAAACTTACTCTGGTGGACAGCTGTGGGTTGGCCTGTCCTGCATCTATTCTCCTCACTTTGAGTAACAGCACTCTGTTCTTCTCTTGGGGAACCACCCTATCTCCAGTCCATGGGTCAACCAAGCGGCCCCGCCCTCTCCTGGCAAAGGGGTGGGCACAGGATGTAATTTGGGCCAATCAGACTCTCTTCCCTGAGCAAGATCCTTCCCACAGCTGCTCCTTGAGGAAACCATCCACAGTTCCTGCCACCTGCATCTTTCGAGTTTCTCAGGTCTCAGCCCTACCCTTTCAATGCTGTCCTGTAAGCCAGAGTCAGTTTCTATGGCTTATGGCTTAAGAACCCCAAACAATACACCTGTATTGTATACAGTGTGCAATTTCATTTTTCTTGGTGGTTATCTCAGTGTTTCCAAATCAAACTACTCTTGTACTAAGTTAAAGGCAACAGTGGTACTACTCCGGGGTTCTAAAAAGTAAGACATAACTTAAATAACCTAAATATGTTATCACAGACTTAGTGGTGTTAATACCTGAAAGAAATCAGGCCTGGACAAGAATAAGTCAAATAATGGTTAATAAAATCTAAAAAATGCCCTTCTACATATGACACTGTATTTTCCCAGGGTAATTAATATCCAGCAGATATCTTCTTGCTAGTAATTAATTATAAAATAGGTAAATAAGGAACTCAAGATCTGACTGGTTGATGGAATATAAAAATACCTACTATTATACAAATTAAAAATCTATTCAAGACTTATAAAATAAATAACCTCTATTTACAAATTCAATGTGGCTTTCATAAAGGACCTGTTTAAAGAGATGATCCTATATTGCACAATTATCTGTGTGAATGATTTGTTACTAGGCAATACTGCTAAAACTTTTAAAAGACTAAAATCTTTTCCCAAGAGAAAAATGGTAGGTAGGCAGTTATCGACTGACTTTTGGGGACAAAGGACAAACTAATTATTCTTTGAGCTGGAAGCATATCTATTAAAATTGTAAGCTAGTCTCTGAAAAACTATAACCAAACATTATCCTCTAAAACAGAATTAGGACTTTGCCAGATTCCACTGAAGGCCATTCAAACAAAGTACAGAGTACCAGAAGTTTGACAGTAAGGAAAGGGAGCCAATTAGCATAGACTTAATATATATTACATGCCAGTTTCCTTCCAGATCATCTCATTTTATCCTCACTATACCTCTGTGAGAGATAATTATTAATTCTACATTTAGAGAGGAGGAGAATAAGGCCCAGAGAGGTAAAGTACATTGTCCAAGATTACACAGCTAGTCATGGTTAATCAGGAATTTAGTCTAAAGGTTTAATCTGAAGTTTTTAATTCTTTCCATTCTATCACACTGTCTTTTTCACATGACAAAAGTCAGTAAGCTGTAACTTCGGATACCACTGGATACTCTTTTACCCTTGTTCTCAACCTAGACTGCCTGCCTGTTGAACGGGACCACGAGTCCCACGTGCCTGGAATTCCTGCTTCTAGACACCTCCACAGTTCCTGCGGCCCGCTCACTCACGTTAGCACGCTGGCTGGCATCATCTGGGACTCGGGCGCTGCCTCTATCAGGGACTGCCAGGTGTTTGTGGAGTTAGGGATCACAAAGCCAAACTCGAAGAACCATTCTGAAGGAAGAAGGAAAAGCAGGTGAGCTGGCGCCCTGGGCAGAGTCTCAGGGCTCCATGTCCCCATCCTTTAGGGCAAGCCTCTTCCTACCCCAGGAAGCACCACTGAAGCCATCAGAAACTTCCCAGGCCAGAGGCACAAGAAAAGACACGGAAGCCCCCTTCAGGCTGTGTCCCCTGAACCACACTAGAGACCTACTCCCTATGCTCTGGGATCTAAAGCACTAGGGCCAGCAATATTTTCTTAGCAGTAGGCTGGATGTAAATTATATAAATGGAAGTACAGAACAGGCCTTTTCACTTGGAATTTCACCTCTAAGACACGTATGTACACTCTTAGGCTTCATGGTAAAAACTCAATGCAGAGCGGCCTTGCCAGTCAAATCTGTACAAGACTGTATGGAGAGTACTGTACCAGGCCCTAACCAGCAGCTTCCTTGTGACTATGTTATAATACCACGCCAGTGACAAAGCAGGCACCAACCTCAGGCCCTCCAGGGTCAGTAACCCTTTTGTTGGGCTCAGAGCCCCTTGTACTTGCCAGCTTTGTTTTTGCTTCTTTTTGCCAGGGCTCCCCAGTCTGCCAGGGTGTAGGAACCCTATCACAAACTGAGTTGCAAAATAAATGTTATCAAAGCAGTGCTTTAGTTCACTGGGTCTTGACTTCTGTCCCTGTCCAGATTTTGTCCCTAAGCCCAGATTTCAGGCATGTTGGCAGCAGAATACCTTCTAGACATTGCCCTTTGAAGTAAACTTTTTGTTCCAGGCGGAATTTTTCCATTTGCTCTGCTGAAGAGAAGTTCAATTCTCGAGACACTGCCTTGCACTTGAGGATTTTCTTGGGAACACGGGCTAGTAAAGAAAAAGAAATATTGAAAGCATTTCTGGGAGCTTCTTAGAGATGATTTAGAGCATATATTATCTATGTTAAATTTCATAAAATGCCTTGGTAACAGAATTACACTTTAATTAAAGGCAGAGGTCCCAAACTGGTCCAGTGCATTTGACTGAAAGATCTTCAAGGAACAATAGATTTAGTGCATCTAAAGGCCTTACCCAGCTCCTCTTATCAGGAAAGGGGCTGAATGGGAACCTTCTTTCTATTCTGTTCCCTTGGTTTTTCTTTTATTTCAGGGAGATAAAAACACAAAGTTTCTTTCAGAAAAAAGTTGAGATCTTTGTATCTTTGGGTATGTTCTAATGCTAAAATTTCAGCACGAGGTGGGTTTTGGGAAGTAGGAGAAAGAAACATAAGAAAGAAACTAGACATCTCAGCACCACGTGGACTGACGTGCTATGCCTGCAGAGGCCCGTCCCCTGGTGGGTCTCCATTAACTCAGTTCCCTGATGCCTAGGCCTGCTCTGTGTCATCAGCCCTGTGCAGACAAAGGGTGGAAAGTACCTTCATGCTCCACTCCAGGGACTGACAGGTCTTCTGTTCCTTGCCAGAGTATCTTCCCTGTCTCAGCATCCCGAAGGTTCATCCAATTTCTGATCAATATATTAAGGAAAAACAAGGCACTGAAGTGACTCCTACTTTGTACTCTAGGTGTTTCAGATTTGCTCCTATCAACTATTATTTTTTAGCAAGTGGGCCTAACTGCTAAGTGCCAAGAAAGCAAATAAGAATGTGTAGGAGAGGGACTTCCCTGGTGGTTCAGTGGTTAAGACTTCATGTTCCCAATGCAGGGGGCCCGGGTTTGATCCCTGGTCAGGGAACTAGATCCTACATGCCGCAACTAAAGATCCCGCATGCGGCAATGAAGATCCTGCATGACGCAGCTAAGACCTGGCACAGCCAAATAAATTAATTTATTAAAAAAAAAAAAAAAAAGAATGTTTAGGAGAGTACAAAAGGCATTTAAAGGAAAAAGCAGAGACCCAGGGGAGATATTTTTTGTCTACAACATGAGAACTCAGACTGTACACATCTAGAAATTGCAAGAAAGAGGTAGAAAATGAACAGTGCAAAATTTAAAATTTTCCAACAGAATATGACCAGCCAAGATAAAAAACCTAAAGAAACAGATATGAGAGAAATTCCAGTAAATGACTCAGGCAGATTGCCCTACAGTGAAGATCACAGTCCATAAGCTTTACTCACAAGTCCAGACCTCTCAGGTAGCTTTTTAGTGGCCTGATCTTAAGAGCTTCTCATTTAAATATGAGAAGATAACCAAGGATCACTAGAAACTCAAGAAAGCATTTACTATGAAAGACAGACCAAAACAAAGAGGAAGAAAAGCAACTTAGAGGAAAAAAAAGACTACAGGGGAAGACACAAACTTTTAAAACTGAGCATTAAAAACAAACACAAAAACAACCAGCAAAACATAATCCTTACAGGGACTTCCCTGCCAGTCCAGTGGTAAAGAATCCGCCTTACAATGCAGGGGACATGGGTTCGATCCCTGGTCAGGGAACTAACATCCCACATTCTGCGGGGCAACTAAGCCAGTGCACCACAACTACTGAGCTCATGCACCTCAACTGGAGAGCCCGAGTGCCACAAACTACAGAGCCCACGTGCCCTGGAACCCACGCGCCACAACTACAGAGCCCACGCACCCTGGAGCCCATGCACCACAACTAGAGAGAAGCCCATGCACTGCAACAAAATATCCCACATGCCTCAATGAAGATCCCGTGTGCTGCAACTAAGACCCGAAGCAGCCAAAAAAACAAACAAACAAACAAACAAAAAACTTAAAAAAAACATAATCCTTATAAATACTGTACTAAAAATTGTATACCATTGAATTTTGTGTATTTTAGGTGATTTTTCTTTGGCTCAAGGTTACAACTTTTGAGACTGGTCAACTGATAATCTCTTTCAGTCAGAAAATGCCTTCTAACTTACATATTTATGTTTTCTTGTTTCTGTATTGCTCATCATACAATAAATGCATCAACAATACCAATTAAATAAAAAAGGTATGTTCAGAGGACAAAAAAAACTCTAGGAAAATATACATTTTGATAGCAGAACCAAACAACTCCACGCAAGGGTTGGAAGACAAAGTTGAGAGATTATTTCAGAAAGAAAAAGAAAAAGACTACAAGGATAGAAAACAGGAGAGAAAAGATGCAAAAACTGGACATCAGTACAAGAGGTTCAACATCTAACTAGCAGGAATTTGAGAAAGAACAGAAAACCCCAAGGAGAGGAAGTCATCAAACAAATGAATTCAAGAAAAGGTCCAGCAAGGGCCCAAGTCACATCATTGTGTACTTGCAGAACATCAAGGTTAAAGAGAAGCTTCCAGAGGGAAAATAAGTTGTTACGCAAAGGGTCAAAATCAGAATGAATGAGACTTTTCAAAAGGGACTCTGGAGGACAGAAAAAAATGGAGCAGTGCCTTTAAAATTCTCAAGGAAATGATTCCTAAAACTAAGAAAACCTTTACTTTCTCAAGAAACGAATGGTGGGCTTCCCTGGTGGTACAGTGGTTAAGAATCCGCCTGCCAATGCAGGGGACACAGGTTCGATCCCTGGTCCAGGAAGAGCCCAAATGCTGCAGAGCAACTAAGCCCGTGGGCCACAACTACTAGAGCCCACACAACTAGAGCCTGTGCTCCGCAACAAGAGAAGCCACCGCAATGACAAGCCTGCGCACCACAACGAAGAGTAGCCCCTGCTCTCTGCAACTAGAGAAAGACCGCAAGCAGCAACGAAGACCCAATGCAGCAAAATAAATAAATAAATAATTTAAAAAAAAAAGAAAAAAGAAACGAATGGTAACATGCTCCTTCAGAATGACAGGGAAGACCAAGGAAGAGGATGACACTGAATCGAGGAAGCAAGGGATCTAAAACAAGAGACAAGTAAAGGGGTCCTTAGAGTGATGTTGAAGGAGACCCCAAGACAATAGCTCCTTAGCAGGCCTGGAGGGTCACTGACTGGTCCAGGGTCCAGAAAGGACCAAGTCAGAACACTTAGGAAGAGATCTCTTTTTAAGAAGATGAAATTTGGACTTCCTGGGTGGCAGAGTGGTTAAGAATCCACCTGCCAATGCAGGGGACATGGGTTTGATCCCTGGTCCGGGAAGATACACATGCCACGAAGCAACTAAGCCGGTGCGCCACAAAGCAACTAAGCCCGTGCGCCACAACTACTGAGCCTGCACTCTAGAGCCTGCAAGCCACAACTACTGAGCCTGCACTCTAGAGCCTGCAAGCCACAACTACTGAGCCTGCGTTGCTGCAACTACTGAAGCCTGCACACCTAGAGCCCGTGCTCCACAAGAGAAGCCACTGCAATGAGAAGCCCACGCACTGCAATGAAGAGTAGCCCCCACTCGCCACAACTAGAGAAAGCCCGCACACAGCAATGAAGACCCAGTGCAGCTAAAAAAACCCAAAAAATTAAAAGATGAAATTTAAAAAAAAAGATGAAATTCATAGAAGATCTAATGTGTTTATATGGAAAGAGGATTTATTCAGTTAGGGGAGATTTGGGGGTCACATCAGTGAGAAGTATAGAAAATTGAAGCAAATGAATTAAAAAACCAAGACAATTATTAACATCAGGGAAAAAATCAAAGGTGGTACTGGGAGAAAGCAGTAGTCACATTATACTACATGGCTTCATTGCAAACAGTGTTGATGTAATGATAATAAAAACACAGGCTATGGATCCAATACAATTATCCTGGGAGGATGGGGGAAGGAGAAGAGAGTGTATGTGTGATTAAGCATAAAGTGTTGAGAAAGAACAAAACTCATTTCCATTGGGGGAAGTTGATAAATAATGCCCAAAACGGAAACATTAAGACATAACCACAGTGTGCCATTTAGAAATATCCAGATTAATTCCAAATAAATCAGCTAGAAAGAACTGAAAATAGTTTTCTCTGGGGAGTAGAAAATAGGAATGGGAGCACATGGAATGCTGTTCTTCATTAGAAACTGGGTAAAACTATGACTTTAAATGATGTACACATACAACTTTGATAAAGACTGAATTTAAAAAGATAGTCCCAAGTTATTTTGTCTTTGTTTTTAAAAACAATGAACAAATCATTAAAGGAAAATGAAATTAATATTCTCCACGCATGCTGGCTGAGCCTGAGAAAGATGGTTAATATGTGTAAAGACACTGAGCTTCAGAGAGATACAGTTTACATGCCTTATTTTTTTTTTTTGCTGTCTAGCAACCAAACCTTCTTCCCAACCAGCACCCTGCAGCCTCCTTTCCCCCATGGGAGGCAGTGACTGCTTTGCACTAGAAGATCCAGATCCTTCTCTCCTGGTCATGGTGCAGCTGGGGGCAAGCATGTGACCTAGGCTTGGACACCTGGGGCCCTGAAGCTGTAGTCACACAAGGATTTGAGGAAAAGTCAGCATTTCTTCAGGGTGGGGCAGCAGATAGTGCCAACCCCACCTTTTCTGCAGTGTTTCCCCTGTTCCTCCAACTGCAGTCAGTTCTGAAAGCACCAGAGAGGCTTTGAGGGCCTTTCCCATTGTTTGGTAGCTTGCAGTGAAGAACCCTGAACAACACAGTTGATTAGCATCATTAGGTACTTAATGGTACTATATTTAACCCTCTGGAGAGATTCTTTCTAAGTTTTGCTGCTATATAAAAAAAAGTCACAAAAGAGAACCAAGGGTTATCCAGTAGTGTGCCTTGAATGTGATGGGTACCCTAAGCTTCCTATGCCCTTGGTCTGCTTGTGCACTGTCCCCGGACATGAACCCACCATTGCTTTGAAGTTGTGTTGGTTGTGCTACTCTCCTCTCTCTGCGTGTAATCCTAACAAACCCTCCTTATATGCTCACTGTATTGCTGAATACTGCTGCTCTGCTGTACCTACGTGGTTTTCTCTCCTCTGTTTCATATTTCTACACTCCACTTTTTTTTAACAACTAAATCCAAAAGCAAGTCAAAAGTATCCATACTTGCTTAGGCCATGTCTTACAATTCTAATTACTACACATATTCTTTTTTTTTTTTTTTTTTTTACACATATTCTTACCCATTCTAGAGTCTCCATATATTAAGAGAAAGCTTCCCCAACTGGAGAGATAAAACAACAGATACTACTGCTCTAGCAAGTCCACGCTGAGCACTGATCTAAACAGGACTGCCTTAGACATTTAAGCCCAAGGTTTTCAGAAGACACAGTACTTATTTATTCAACCTGCTGTGTACACGTTTTTTATTCTTTTTCTACAGATAGTCTCTTATGTACAAATACAGCCACACTGGACACCAAACTTTCGTAAATTAAATAACAGAATTAAAATTACTTCTAAAGTTCCAGGCTCACAGGCAAGTAGGACATTCCAGCAAAACTACTGCAAGAAAAGCCTTGGGGAAGGGGTTCTCCCCACAAAGCAACAGATGGATCAGACCTAGTAGCTTCTAGAAAAAGCATTACTACCCCTGGCCCAAGTCAGCAAAGAAAAGTCTGGGACCAGGACTTACTCTTCAATCTGTTAGGGGATGAAAAGAAAACAGCCTTAGAGTATTCTCTCTGACAGTTAGTGGATAGTGAATTTAAGTTTCCTCCATTTTATAACAAGAGAGAGAGGCTGCTTAAAAACACATGGTTTGTCTAATATAAGCATCTCTTCTCTTTATAAATAATCAGATTAAGGACTTAATTATCTTTTTGGGAAATATAGTAAAAAAAAAAAAAAAATCTTTGGCCAATTCAACAATTAGGCAGTTCCTGCATGTACCCTAATCAGATATGTGGTCTGGTATGATTTAGGTGCAGTCCAGTGCAGGAGCTGGGGACAGACCTCAGGTAGAGAAGGCAGTTGGTGGTGGAGTGAGAAGGGAAGGTGTGGGGATTGGAAAAAACCAGTTAGATGAGTGGGGTACTAGGTAAATAGACACTATCTATTAGTGTCTATATCATGTGCTTCATTTCATAATCCTAACAAAAACCTATGAGATTTTAGCTTCAGTAAATAATACAACATTAGGGAAATATAACAGAGCTCTATCCAGTGATGCTGGGATGGAGGCTACTTAGAGCCCCTCCAAGTTCTGTGATTTTAGGAGTGAAAAGGAAGGCTCTTAGTTCACGATAGAGATGCAGTCATTTGGGAACAGCTTTCTAAATCATAAAAATACAAATCCATGATAGCCTATCAGTAAAAAGAAATAAAAGTTATTGAGGTAAGTGTCTTAAAATAATAACAATGTGAAAAATTGGCCCACATTAGAGGAAGCATATTTGGCTGAAAATGTCGGAAATGAAAGGCAAGCTCTGATGACTGATCATCATCCTGCTGAGAACATTTTTGTTTTAACAGCTTTTTGCCAACCAGATTTTTAAAAGAAAAAGAGCCTGAGTTTTAAGACTCAAAGGTCAAGTCACTTCCAATCTTGAGAGAGGAGAGGATTAGGTAGACAAGCTTTAAGGAGTGGGGGCTGGAGGACTATTTATAAATACCACCTTCTGGGTCAGCCAGGTCTTTTCTCATTTAAAAGCTCCCTGGTGATTTATGTGCAGGATGAGCACAAAGGAATGCTCGTTACTAAGGGAGCCTCTGCTTGGAAGAGAGCTGTCCCTGGTAGCCGCTATTTGGAACTAGGCAGGCAAAAGAAGCACTCATACATAAAAGTAAGAGCAGCTTAAAAATAAGCTTCAGAGCAAAAGCAATAGTTTGTAAAGTATTAAGCCTCAGAAGGGTAACAAAGGAAAGAAACTAAGACAAACATTATGGAAGGATGAGAGACACTTGGCTCAACATGTGGTCTGGTATGATTTAGGTGCAGTCCAGCGCAGGAGCTGGGGACAGACCTGAGGTAGAGAAGGCAGTCGGGAGGTGGTGGTGGAGTGAGAAGGGAAGGTGTGGGGATGGTGGAGTGAGAAGGGAAGGTGTGGGGATTGGAAGAAACCAGTTAGATGAGTGGGGTACTAGGTAAATTTCCTCCAGAGATGTGAATGCAGGAACTGGGATAAAAAGACTTAAAATACTTTGTAACAATTATCTATAGAGGCATTTTGGAAGGAGTACACTGGCACTTGGGAGCCTTAATTAGTTTCAAATGGAAATTGTCAATATCAATTTTTATATATTAAGCAGAACACATTCACTGTACATGCCAGTACCTCACTGGCCAGTTGAGGGAGGAAGAAAGAATGAATGAGATTAGGGGAAAGGAAGAGAATGAGAAAGGGAATGGGGAAGGCAAAGAGGGTAAAGAGGAAAGAAACACAGAACACACACAAACAGGGAAAGA
>NW_006789568.1:951461-955851 GCF_000442215.2 Lipotes vexillifer
GGAAAGAGACTCAAGGGAGAGAGTTAAAGGAAAAAAAAAAGACACTGAGAAAAAGAGACAAATAGAAATGCCCACATAAACTCAGAACCAAGAGACAGGGTTAAGACAGCAGGGAACAAAAAGGAAGGGCCTCAGGAAGTTTAGAGATGAGATTCCGCAGCTTTTCCTACCTTCATGTTGTACTGTAGAGTTGTCTTGGTTAGCGGCTTTCACAGGATGGTTTGAAAATGATGGGTAGAGGAGACTGAGCACTCCAAATATCAGCCCCTCTGAAAATGTTAATTGGCTGATTCATAGTTTCCTGGAATTTATCATACAAACTGTGGTTACCAGTGGGGAGAGGCAATATAGGGGTAGGGGAGGTAAGAGGTACAAGCTATTAGGTATAAAATAAGCTACAAGGATATATTGAACAACATGGTGAATATAGCCAATATTTTATAATAAGCGGGGTATAACCTTTAAAAATTGTGAATCACTATATTTATTGTATGCCTGTAACTTATATAATACTGTACAGCAACTACACTTCAAAAAAATCTGTGGTACTTTTGAGAATGAAAGAGGGTGCTAACTGGGAAGCACACTTAAATGAGTTGGTTCATGTAAAGTGCTTAGAGCAGTCCCTGGGCATTTAGTAAGCAGTGTGTTAGCTATTATTATTATTAATTATCATCTCCAATCTGGCCTCCTTGCTTCCATTCTTGACTCCTCCTCCAACCCATTCTCCTCACAGAAGGAAGTGGTTTTTTAGGACTGCAAATTAGATGTCAATCCCATTTTTTCCTTTCCACTTAAAAAGAAAATGGAGTCCTTTCCATGGTTTCCAAGGTCCCCAGTCACTATCCTCTGGTCACAGTGGGCTCCTTCCTCTGTCTCCGAGACAGTTCTCTTCTGCCTGGGTGATGCCTGTCCGAGAGCTTCTGCCCTTACTCTTTACACCCTCAGGTCCTGGCTTCAGTGGCACCTCCTCAGAGAGACTCTTGGGACCACTCAGCTTCCAGCAGTTTGTAAATCCAAATCTGCCTGACTCCTAAATCAGGGCTCCGTCTGTGCCCCTAGGCCAACACCTGGCCACACCTTGGCCTCCCTTAAGCAGAAGATTTGTGATATCTCCACTTCCCCTGAGAAAAGGCTAAATACCACTCCACCTTTGTGTATTAGCTTCCTGGTCAAAAACCTTCAACGGATCCTCACAGAGTGATCCAGGGCTCTCCATATATCTCAATGATCTCAAACTATCATTCATTCAATAAATGCTTACTGACAACCTACTAGGTGCCAAATATTGACATCAAAGTTGCATGTAAAAAAATTTAGGCAACATTGTTTCATAAAAAGGGACAAGTGGAGGGAAATAATATTTCTAAATTCATATATAATTTTATTAAAATTATGATCTTAAATATGTATGTAAAAATATTTTTTCATTGGAAAGATAAGACTGCCTTATACTCAGGGTCACCTTATATTTGGGCATTATTCTGATAATTTTGTGGGTTTTCTTTACTTAAAACCAAACAACTTTACTCATTTCCTTCAAGATAATTCACACTCAAGCTGGATAATTTGCAATATTGAGATAATTCTCTAATGATATTAACTCCCATTCTGACGCCAATCTAAGGATGGAAGATATATAACATTTTGATTCATAGAAATTCACCAAGAAGGGAATTGGTTTACCAAGTATTATTCTATTCTAGTCTTTTTTTAAAAAATAAACTTTATTTATTTATTTATGGCTGCATTGGGTCTGTTGCTGCGCGTGGGCTTTCTCTAGTTGTGGAGAGCAGGGGCTACTCTTCGTTGCGGTGCGCAGGCTTCTCACTGTGGTGGCTTCTCTTGTTGCAGAGCATGGGCTCTAGGCACGCGGGCTCAGTAGTTGTGGCTCGCAGGCTCTAGAGCGCAGGCTCAGTAGTTGTGGCATACGGGCTTAGTTGCTTTGTGTCATGTGGGATGTTCCCGGACCAGGGATTGAACCCATGTCCCCTGCATTGGCAGGCAGATTCTTAACCACTGCGCCACCAGGGAAGTCCCTAAATAAACTTTTAATTTTAGAATAGTTTTAGATTTACAGAAAAGCTGTAAAATAGGAGTTCTCATATAGCCCACACCAGTTTCCCTTATTATAAACATTTACGTTTGTCACAACTGATGAACCGACACTGATACATTATCATTAATTAAAGTCTACAGTTTGTTCAGATTTCCTTGGTTTTAAATGTAATGTCCTTTTTCTGTCCTAGGATCCCACACAGGATCCCACATTACATTTAGTTGTCATGTCTCCTGAAGCTCTTCTTGGCTGTGAGAATTTCTCAGACTTCCCTTGTTTTTGATGACCTTGTTGAGGAGCACTTGTCAGGTATTTCCTGAGTGTCTATCAATTGGGGTTTGTCTGATGTTTTTTCTCATGATTGTGGGCTTGGGGGAGGAAGATCACTGATGTAAAGTGCCATTTTCATCACATCGTGTCAAGGGCACATACTATCAACATGACTTAACACTGTTGATGTTGACCTCAATCGCTTGGCTGAGGTACTGCTTGTCAGTCTTCTCCATTGTAAACAGTCTTTTTCCCTTCTTTCCATATTTTACTCTTAGAATGTAGTTGCTGTACACAGCCTAAATTAAGGGGTGGGAGTTATACTCTACCTCCCCATGGTAAGAATAACTATATAAATTATTTGGAATTATGCAGTGGAGATTGGTCTTTTCTCCCATTTATTTTTAAATCCAATTATTTATTTATATCAGTCCAGTTGGTTTTATTATCAAATGACTGTGCTCTGATACCTAAATTTTTATCTACAACATGAAAATGTTTCAACACTAAGTGATCTATTTAAAAATATTTATTTAAGATGTTCACCTATAAGTCTCAGGGATTCATTTGGATTGTGGAGGGAAGATAGAGACCACAATGTATATTAGTATATAGTCACAAAGAAAAGCTGACAGAGAAGAAAACAAAATGGGTTTGGAGCAGAACACCCGGATTAGGGTTTAATTCTACCACATAATAGCTGTGTGATCTTAGATAAGTCATTTATCCTGCCTGAGTTTTAGTTTGTCAACTACCAATAATACCAAAGCCTTAAGGTTATGGCAGGATTATATGAAATGCCTATAAAAATGGTTTATAAATTGTTAAACATGATACAAATGTATGACATTATTATATCATAATTATTCAGGATTGGAAAAAGCAAAAAAAAAAATGAAGTTCTTCTGAGCTATTTCAAATTCTCTAATAAAAGCACATTATCTTAAACGCTGTATAATATGCAATAGGGAAAAATTAAAAGTTAGGTGTATTAGTTAACATTTGACTTTGGTTTTACTCACTCAAAACCTTATAACTCCTAGAATACCTGTTGCAGTGCTTTTTGTTGCTCATATATATTAATCAGCATTTCTTTTCCCACCTTCATCTGTTTAAGAGAACAGGTAAGACCTAATTCTACTTTATACTTGTAAATACATATATACTAAATATTAGATAGACAGAGAGCAGAAATTGTATTTAGGGGTTTGAGTAGCTTAACCTGGAAAAGATAAAGGCAGGGAAGGCTCCCTTAGTTTCAGCATTTCAAATAAAACCTAACTTTAATTCGACTTCACTCACATTTTACACTGATATGTATTAACTAAGAGTTAGGTAGTTTTTTTTTTGTTTTTTTTTTACATCTTTATTGGAGTATAATTGCTTTACAGTGGTGTGCTAGCTTCTGCTTTATATCAAAGTGAATCAGTTATACATATACATATGTTCCCATATCTCTTCCCTCTTGCGTCTCCCTCCCACCCTCCCTAGCCCACCCCTCCAGGCGGTCACAAAGCACCGAGCTGATCTCCCTGTACCATGTGGCTGCTTCCCACTAGCTATCTACCTTACGTTTGGTAGTGTATATATGTCCATGTCTCTCTCTCGCTTTGTCACAGCTTACCCTTCCCCCTCCCCATGTCCTCAAGTCCATTCTCTAGTAGGTCTGTGTCTTTTTCCTGTCTTACCCCTAGGTTCTTCATGACATTATTTTTTTCTTAAATTCCGTATATATGTGTTAGCATACGGTATTTGTCTTTCTCTTTCTGACTTACTCTAGGTCTATCCACCTCATTACAAATAGCTCAATTTCGTTTCTTTTTATGGCTGAGTAATATTCCATTGTATATATGTGCCACATCTTCTTTATCCATTCATCCAATGATGGACACTTAGGTTGTTTCCATCTCCTGGCTATTGTAAATAGAGCTGCAATGAACATTTTGGTACATGACTCTTTTTGAATTATGGTTTTCTCAGGGTATATGCCCAGTAGTGGGATTGCTGGGTCATATGGTAGTTCTATTTGTAGTTTTTTAAGGAACCTCCATACTGTTCTCC
>NW_006789568.1:957364-962338 GCF_000442215.2 Lipotes vexillifer
TCTGAGAATTTGTCCATTTCTTCCAGGTTGTCCATTTTATTGGTATATAGTTGCTTGTAGTAATCTCTCATGATCCTTTGTATTTCTGCAGTGTCAGTTGTTACTTCTCCTTTTTCATTTCTGATTCTATTGATTTGAGTCTTCTCCCTTTTTTTCTTGATGAGTCTGGCTAATGGTTTATCAATTTTGTTTATCTTCTCAAAGAACCAGCTTTTAGTTTTATTGATCTTTGCTATTGTTTCCTTCATTTCTTTTTCATTTATTTCTGATCTGATTTTTATGGTTTCTTTCCTTCTGCTAACTTTGGGGGTTTTTTGTTCTTCAGGGAAGTCCCAGGGGATGCTCATTTTAAAAAGCAATTCTGGACTTCCCTGGTGGCACACTGGTTAAGAATCCGCCTGCCAATGCAGGGGACACAGGTTCGAGCCCTGGTTCAGGAAGATCCCACATGCCGCAGAGCAACTAAGCCCGTTCACCACAACTGCTGAGCCTGCACTCTAGAGCCCACGAGCCACAACTACTGAGCCCACGTGCTACAACTACTGAAGCCTGGGTGCCTAGAGACTGTGTTCCCCAACAAAGACAAGCCACTTTAGTGAGAAGCCTGTGCACTGCAACTAAGAGTAGCCCCTGTTCGCCGCAACTAGAGAAAGCCTACGCGCAGCAAGGAAGACCCAATGCAGCCAAAAATAAATAAATAAATAAAAAAGCAATTCTATGTGCAATAAAATTGAAGTACCACTTGTCTAGCCTTTACAATCTAATACACTGTGACTAGAGTTACATTCCTAAAGTACAAGCTGGATCATATCATTACTTCCTCTTCATAAACCTCCAAAAGACTTTCACTTCAGAGAAAACTTCCTAACTTCTTAGCTTGGCATTTAAAATTCTTTACATTGTGGCATAAACATCTCTCTAGTCTCCCTTTCTGCTTCACAGCCCTTCCTATCCCTTCCTGTACCCCATTCTCATCTAGACACAGTGAATATACTATGCCCCATGCAACTCTATGCTCTCTGGTCAGCTTGGGCACTTGTTTGAAGTCTCTCAGGAGAGGAACCAGAAAGATCAAGAGAGCTGAGTGGCCTTTTGGGGACCTAATCAAGTGTTATGATCACCACAAGGCCACACCAGACAAGCTGATAAAAGGAGGTGGGAAGAAACCTTTCTTTAGCTTAGAGGACCCCTGTGGAGGTAACCATGATGGAGGAAAATGGGAGTAACAAAGACACAATAATTATCATTGGCAGAAGCTGGCTAAAATTTGCCCCAGATGTACCAATTGCAGAGCAAAGGCACCCATATCACCCCAAGAAAATCTCTCTAAAATACATCAAGTGTGACCAGTCTTTACTTCCATCGAGAGAAGGAAACACCCTTTGTCCTTTTCATATAATGCCATAAATGTTGTAGAGCAAAACTTGTTCCCAAAAATGGCAGCTTCTCATCGTGGGATGGGACTAAGAGAAAGGCAACAAAGCAGAGCTGTTCAGTACCCTAACCAACGTTACACAGTTGAGAGGCAGCAGCCCAGGATTTAGAAAGATGGTCAGACTCTGAAGCTTAAGCTTCTTCCACTGTTCCTGCTGCCTCCCCATGAAAGGGAATAAAGCAACGATGAAACAACTGTCTTAGTCTTCGTGCTCCTTCTTACCCTTTCCTCCAAAGATTAAAACTCACCCTTGTTTCTATTACAACTTTTAAAATTACCATGTTTTTTTCTTAATGAAATGAAAAACAACTTATTTGTAAAAAGACCCAGAAAAACTCTTAAGTCTTCAGCACTTCTAGAAACACCAAACTGCTCAAGCCAATAGCAATTCTGGTTTCAGTCATTGGCTCCTATTCTAGGTGAAGCTGACTGCTCATGAAGTGATTCACAGGTAAAATATAGCTTTTAATTCTTTCAACCATTAGTAGTTCAGGTCTCCCTTAGTTTTGCTTATTCTCCTATATCCTGAGTTTGCAGTCTTTGGACGATGCAGAGTTGAGGGTGACTATTAGGCTATGGAAGAGGAATATACATTTTTAACAATGGATGAAAAGAAATATTTTGTTTTCAAGGAAGAGAATGGGTCAAGAAGGGTTGAGTAAGGAGAAATAAAGATGCTATGTATAAAGTAAGCCATGGGGAAGCACTAGAAGCATTCCCTTTGAAGTCAGAACTAGGACAGAGATACCTTCTAGCACCACTATTATTTACTTTATTCTGGAGGTACTAGACAATACAATTATAAGAGAAAAGAATATGAAATATAAAAATTGGAAAAGAGAAAATAAAATTATCATTATTTGCAAGTGATATGATTATATATCTGGAAAACCCAAAAGAATCAAAAGAAAACCTACTGTAAATAATAAACAAATAAGGATGCTTGGCCCCAAATTAATACTATATTAACAAATAGCAGAAAATATAATGGAATGAAAAATCTCACAAGCAAAAGCAACAAAAAAGTTAAATACTTAGGAAGAAACATATCAAGAAAGTTGTAAGCACTACAAGAAAACAAACCTCTAAATGCAACTGAGGGGCACAAAAGAAATATTAAATAAATGGAAAGACCCTAATTTTGGATGGAAAAATTAATGTCATAAAGATTAATCTGTAAATTTAATGCAATCCAAATAAGTGTAACTATAGGATTTTTTAAAAACCAGGTAAACTGATTTTAAAATTCATATGGACAATATGAGAATCATCAGGAAACTCCTGAAGAGTAACAAGAAAAAGGTAACAAGAAATACATCCTTCCAGATATTAAAACTTATAAAGCTATAGTAATTAAAATTGTGTGTAGAGCTGAATGTGACTAGGCAGGTCAATGGAAGAGAACAGAAAATTGACCAATGGAAGAGAATAGAAAAAATCATACGGAATTTAGTATATATTAATAGAGACATTTAAAATCAGCGGCAAAAAAGATGGACTACTGAATAAATAGTGTTAGGACAAAAGGGTGGCCATACAGAAAAATTAAATCTCTAATTCACTTCCATTAAAATTTATTTCAGATAGATCAAAGTTAAAAAAGGAAGGAAGGAATAAAGGGAGGAAGGAAGGGGAAAAATAGAGGGAAATGTGGGAATCTTTTTTATAATCTAGGAGTGGGAAAGGTCTAATATGATGAAAAATCCAGAAGCCTTTATAGGAAGTCTCTTCCTTCTCTGATCAAACCTGCAAACTGCCAGAAATCTTCACTTCCTCTGTCATTGCTTTATTCCTCCCACTTAAAGCCTGTAGAGGCTCCCTATTTCATATATAATTTATTCCTCCACTTGATTTTAAAAAAAAACAGTCCAGCTTTTAAACTGCAAAAAAGTTTTAGTTTTCACTACATAACCTTTTATACTGTTTGAAAAAATTTTAATCTGTATATTACTTAAAAATAAAAGCACAAATAACTTCGGTAAAAATCACTTCCTAATTATTAACCAAAGGACAGGCCTAATTTTTCATGCCCTAGGTCACTTGAATTTCTTTTTTTCTTTGGAAGCTTTTCTCTTTAGTGATCACTACTCTAATATATAGCAACTTCTGCAGAAGGAGAGAATTCCAGTAGGATCTGTTGAATTTGATCAGATTAATCTTTGCAGCAGCTTCTGCCATGTCAACTCTGGTGTCACTAGCTTCACTTCACTAAAGGCAGTGGTGTGTGGCTTCTTTAAAGAGAGGGGCAGAATTACCAGGCCACATGTTTGTACCTCCTGGCTAAAACAGACACTATAACCAGACATCTCCAAACCAATCAAGATTTAAAAATGAGCTTCTACTTGCCTAACGGCCCTCCTCAATGCCTATTTTTGTCTTCCTCTGTCTGATTTTCTAGTACTTGCTCCCCATTATACTTCCCTTTATTCTGAACTCTCATAGGCTTTTAGCAGGTGTTTTGTGTACTAGTTACTGTTTCCCTAATTTGATTATGGGTTTCTTGAGGGTAGAAGTGTTCCCACTCATTAAGTTTACAGCAAAAACAGGGAAATCTTTGGCTGTGAGTTCCTGGCTTTTGTGTCACATCAATCAGTACCTTTGCTGTGTGTCAAAAGTAATTAGCAAAAATTTTATTTTGGAGGGTGGGTAATAGGGCTAAGAAGGATGAACAATGAAGAAATCGCTTACAAATTATTAGGTCTAGGGTACTCTACATAATGGTAGTCAATATTAGTTTTTTATAGGGTACATTTTCTTAGGAAGAATTTTTATTTTAGGATTATGCTTGAATTAAGGCAAAAAAGGGACTAATTTCTTAATTAGCATTTTATTTTTATTCTACTTTGTAAAGTACAATTTATCTCTTTTTCATGGTACTTATTAACAGGTATCTTAGAGTTACTGTACAGTTGTGGTTTTTTTGTTTGTTTGTTTTTGCCGTGCCTTGTGGCATGCGGGATCTTAGTTACCACTGCCTGCAGTGGAAGTGTGGAGTTTTAACCACTGGACGGCCAGGAGAGTCCCTACTGTACTGTTCTTATTTACTTAGAACTTGGTTATCGTTTTCAGTCTTCCTAAAAAAATAATCAAATTCTAGAAATAATCTTTTCCTGCCATTGTAGTAACAGTTTAGAATTATAAACTTTGGAAAATGTAATCCCTTAAAGATGCTACCTAAGTCAAAACAGGGGCACATTCCTAAACTATGCCAAAGAAAACAACAAAGACCATTAGCTCTATTAGCTTGAAATGTGACCGAGTACAAAGGAATCATTTTTTTTAAACATCTTTATTGGAGTATAATTGCTTTACAATAAGGAATCATTTTTCTCTTTTTTTTTTTTGCGGTACGCGGGCCTCTCACTGCTGTGGCCTCTCCTGTTGTGGCGCACAGGCTACGGATGCGCAGGCTCAGTGGCCATGGCTCACGGGCCCAGCTGCTCTGCGGCATGTGGGATCTTCCCGGACCGGGGCACGAACCCGTGTCCCCGGCATCGGCAGGCGGACTCTCAACCACTGCGCCACCAGGGAAGCCCATG
>NW_006789568.1:962754-963230 GCF_000442215.2 Lipotes vexillifer
GGGAGGGGGGAGAGAGAGAGAGAGAGAAGGGGGAGGGGGAGAGGGGAGAGAAAAAGAAAGAAAAACAGTGAGCCTGCTTTTTCATACAGCTGAATTTAATGTTAGCAATTTAAAACTGTGAAAACGAAGGTTTTTTTCCTTAAATTAAAAAAAAAATTAAATGGTTTAAAACGCTCTGCAGGAATTTACTGTTTTAAAGGTACCAAATAAGTTACCTTATAAATGGAGTAAATTTTCTCTAATATTAATGTTTCAAACCCTAATTTGAGAGTTATAAGTGAATTTCTGTTTACTGTGATTTCTTCAGGCAGGACACATCCATGGTAAGTCTTCACTGTGATAGGAAAGAATGTCAGTCATATTGGATAACAACTTCTGAAGATTATACCCCACTTAGATACAATCATATTTCAGATTTGAACAACCTAAAAGCCAGAACTTAATTTGTCACACCACTGTAATATATCTTTCCTAAC
>NW_006789568.1:963268-972598 GCF_000442215.2 Lipotes vexillifer
TTTCCCTACCACACAAGACCTCTCTCCCTTAAAAAAAGAATTCCTTTGAAGTCTTCATAAAGTTACATTTTTTTTTCCTTTTTTTAAGCCAAAGAACCTGGAGTGCATCACTGTCACATCAATGACACCTTATAATTAGCATACACTTTCAATATGGCCTCAAGCAAGGGCCAAGACCAAATTATCTATATGGGAAACAACTTCCAGGGCAGCACTAACTTTATACAACCAAGAGAACCTGAAATTCTCTGCTATATTAGCATTTGCTGGCAGAGGAGGCTGCTGTCAATTTGCTCCTGTCACATTATTTTCCTTTGTCTCAGACAGAAGCCACAGGGGAGGGCTACAGGGTTTGCTTTTCACTTGAAACAACAGCAGAGGTTATGGATTCCCTCCCCTGCCTAACTTGACTCCTGGCTCCTCTCCTGGAAACAGGGTAAAACTGGGGACAGAACATACCAAACAGGACAAGCAATCTGCTATTCCATGAAACTTTTGGTTGGCCACTTGGGGAACATGGAAATGTCTGTCAGAGGAAGGAAAATAAGGAAATTCTGTAGAGCTGGCTTTGACAAGAAGGTCCACTAGCTTCCTTGTTACCCTCTATGTTTCTGTGCTCCACTTCTCACTTCTTTTAATACACATTGCTGAGTCTGACTGTAAATATGATAGCTGAAAAGCAGCTGGTTCCACAACTGTCTTGCAATGGTTATTCACCAAATGGACTCTCAGGGTAATCCTAGAACGTATGTTACCCAGGGAAAACAGTAGTTGATGGTACTGTACCAATGTCCATTTCCTGGTTTTGATAATATACTGTGGCTATGTAAGCTGTTATCATTGAGGGTCACTGGGTGAAGGGTACAAGGAAACTCACTGATCTATTTCCACAACTTCTTGTGAGCTAAAATTATTTCAAAACGAAGTTTAAAAATAAAAAAACAGACACCCATATGTACATCCACACTACTAGTTTCTAAGACAACATTTAAGACTCTGAGGCTGTGCTTTTCTTTATGGCCTTCAATATCCCATTGTTGTTTTACTTTACTTATGTTTAAACTTTATCACTTAGTTTTTTTCCTTAGTGATAACAAAGTAAATGATATTCAGTAATATAACAAAGATTTCAATAGGGAAATAAGGCAAACAGAGGCCTTATTTCCAAATGAAGTTAAAGAGAAACTGTAGAAAGGGTCACAAGGAGGAGATTTCTTGTCCTCCTTTGACTGTGGTTTATCTCTCATCCTGAGAATTATAGGTTTCCGGGTGGGGGAAAGATGCAGAAGAGTTAACCAGTTAACCAGCTGCTGAGTTAAACAGCTGGTGGTGGTTTTGGACCCAGGTAACTAGAGAAGTAATGGTACCTTATAAAAAAATAAGAGAAAAAAAGAATTTTATTTTCGAGAGGAGGGGAAAAGAGTTGGTAAGGGTGTGGCAAAGGAGGATGCAACACGGAGGCCCCTCAAAAACTTCAAGGATGAAAAAACATGTAGAGCATGTAGGTGGTGGTAGCAGTGGGAGGTACACTAACGAATACTTCAAGCTACAGTAATTAGTTATGGAACTAGCATAAAAATAGGCAGACCGATATACTAGAAAACATAGCCGTGACCCCAGCGTATATTAAAACTTCTATACTATACGCTATATTCCAAATCACTGAAGAAAAATGGCTAATTATCTCACATTCTTTACTATAACACACTACAGTTGGCCTCAAGAATTAGATATAAAGAAAATATAGGTGAATATTTATGTGACCTAAGGATGAAAAAGCCCTCTAAACAGACATGCAAAAGAAAAAAATCATAAAAAGAGTAAAGAGTGTACAATTTGATAAAAAACAGTTCAAGACCAGAGTGGTTTCAGCAAGAGAGGGAGAGTACTAGGGTTGGGGACAGAGATCAAAACAGACTAGTTTATTCAAACTGTTTTAAGTTTTTACAAGAAGAATATATTTATTACTTGAGTTAATTTAATTTAAAAAGTATCTCAGAAAGTAAAACCACAGAACACCTGCTACCTCAAAATCATCATAAACAAAGTTAAGTCAAATGAAAAACTAGAAAAATATAATATGACAAGCAAAGGGACGAGGTCTTTACTATACAAGGAGCACTTATGTAAGAAAAAGACAAAATGGCTCAAAAGAACACCAGGCAAAACATGGGGGAAATGCAAGTTTTCACCTGTCAAACGGGCCCCCTGAGCCTGGCCCTCAGAGAAGGTGAGGGAGAAAGAGCTGTCTCCCCAGGGTTTCCAAGGGAGGTGCCTCCCTGGGGGAGGATCAGGTTGCAGAGAGGCAAGCAGGCGGGAGGCGGGGCTCGAGGAAGAGGTCCTGGAGGGAAGAGACTGTTTTTAGGATGGAAAAGGATTTTCTGACAGGGTGGTGTTGGGGAGGACTGGGTGGAGTGTAAGGCAAGGGGATGAGACCACCAGAAAGGACTGGTGCCTGGAGGAGCCTGCATTTTGGGAGGATACAGGAAATTTATGGAGTCATGGAGTCATTTATAGCCTGTTCTCAAGGTTTCCGACTTTACAAAATTATTTTGGTGCCAAAATTGCCCAAGGGCTTTGTTTCTTTGGGCATTGACCTTTTTGACCTTCCTTTCCAGTCAGTCAGTCACCAAGTCCTGCTATTTTCTTCCATTAAAATGCAGTTTCACATTTTTTTCCCTCTATCCAATCTGCATACTACTGCCAGACTGTTGTTTCTAAAGTATCAGTTGGATCATGTCTCCTCCCTGCTCAAAAACCTTTCAGTGCTTTCTACTGTCACTGGATCAAGTACAGACACACACACTCATCCGCCACCCTGAGGTGTCTCCAGTTCACTTCAAAAACATCTATCTGCTCTAGCCAAAGTGGTTCAATCACAGACCTGTCCCTATATGTGACACCACCCCCAAAACCTTTTTTTGTGCTTTTCCTAAGCTGATTTCACACTCAAACACCCTTTCCCTTTTACTTCTCCATAGTCTAGCATCCTTTCATGTTCAGTTTCATTCCCTCATCAGTATACAATGTGGTTAAAGCACAGGCGTGGAAACTCACAGCCCTGGTTATAATCATGGCTCTGTCGTTTAATGGTTTTGTGACCTTGGGCTTCGTTTCTTAAGGCTTAGTTTGCCTCAACTCCAAAATGTAATAAATACTTTTATGACTTTTGTGAAGATTCAGTAAGAACTGATGTACGTAAAACTAATACAGTGCCTGGAACAGAGTAGATTAGTAGTAGTGCCTGGAAACTCACTAGATTAGTATCATTATTATTGTCCAAACACACTCTTTTCTCTGAGTGTAAAGTTTTTCTTACTAGCCGGTAATAGCTTGTGAGCACTGCTGTTTTCTCTCTTATATTTAAACTTTTTATACTTCTTAACACTCAATGTGCCAAGCCCTGTGTAGGTGCTTTACAAACACAAAACCACATGAGTTAGGTACCGCTCTATCACTTCACTTTCTGGATGGGAAAACTAAGTTTGGAGATATTAAAAACCTTACCTAGGGCTTCCCTGGTGGCGCAGTGGTTAAGAATCTGCCTGCCAATGCAGGGGACACGGGTTTGTGCCCCGGTCCGGGAAGATCCCACATGCCGCGGAGCGGCTATACCCGTGAGCCATGGCCGCTGAGCCTGCGCATCCGAAGCCTGTGCTCTGCAACGGGAGAGGCCGCAACAGTGAGAGGCCCACGTACAGCAAAAAAAAACCCCCCAAAACAAAAAAACCTTACCTAATATTAAACAGCTAGTAAAGAGTAGAAGGAAGATGCAGGTGATTCTTTGATTGATCTATTTTTAAGATTGAAAATTGCTTAGGATTTTCATGAATGATGGTTGGCAGTCCTAATGAGTCAGGTCTGGTCTTCCCTCACCTGGATATTTCTCCCAGGGAGAACTGAGCACTGTCACTAGATCCAGCTTCAGCATCACTCTCCAAACAGCCAGAGCCTGGGCTTTCCTCCAGGGACCACCATGACCCTCTGACTTTCAGAAAGAAAGCATACTAGCAGCCCCATGTTTTGTTATAAGAAGAGAGGAAGATCATTTCCAGAGTCAGAAATCATGCCATAAGGCATCAAGAACAAAAAGCAGGTTTCCATCAGCAGAAAGCACCCTTTCTGAGGAGAAAAAAAGAGAGGCTCTTAATAGAAAGAGCCAAGCCTTCTGAGTACAGAAGAGGCCAACTTCTCCCAAAGGTAACATTTAAAAGAGTGTGAGTCTTAAGAGTCAGAAAGACAAAACCCTAAAGGGCAAGGGAAGGACAGACCTCACTATTAATTTATTCTTCACTCTGATGACAGTGCCAGTACATGCAATTAGAATTTCTTTTTTCTTTTTTGGTAAGAATTGAAGAAAGACAAAAATGAACCATTATATTAACTGATACTATAATTATGTTTACAAACTGATTTCCAGTGGAATCATTACACATTAGGCCTCTTTAGGAGCCTATAGTTTCCAGACTGTGAAAAAGCATTTCCTCTGACTGAAACCTGCAAATTTTATCTCCCTAACTCTAAAGATAAAACTGTTTTGGCTGATAAAGGTTAAAGAACTCCTCTAAAACAACCAGACAAAAGAAACCAACAGGCATACAACAAAACAACAACAACAAAAAGCAAACTTCTCATGTCTCGGAGAGTTAACATACACTGAGCTAAGGCTCAGTGTATGTTAACTCCCCGAGCTGGGAGACTGGGATTGATGGACGACCAACAGGGGTTCTGAGGTTTTACCCTTCATTCATCCACTTGTCAAATTCTGCTCAGAGGCTCTTTGCTTGTGGAAGGAGGGCAAAGAACTTTTTTCTCTACAATGCTTTTTGTTATTCTCTCCTGTAGGTCAAAAGAGAATTATGAGGACTGTTCAAATATCATTAAGATGGCAATATTTCCCAAATTCAACTTGATCACTATCAAAGTCCCAGCTGGCTTTTTTTGCAGAAATCGAAAGACTGATTATAAAATTCATATGGACATCAAGGGACTCAGAGTAGCCAAACAATCTTGAGAAAGAAAACAAAGTTGGACAAACCACACCTCCTGATTTCAAAACTTGCTACAAAGCTACAGTAATCAAGATGGTGTGGTACTGGCATAAGGACAGACATATATATCAATGGACTAGAACTGAGAGTCCATAAAGAAACCTCACATTTATGGTCAAATGATTTTCAACAAGGGTGCCAAGACAATTCAATGGGAGAAAGAATAGTGTTTTCAACAGATGGTGCTGGGATAATGGGCTATCTACATGCAAAAAAAATAAAGTTGGACCCCCAACTCTCATACCATACATAAAAATTAAAGTGGATCATACGTCCAAATGTAAGAGTTAAAATTATAAAACTCTTAGAAAAAATATAGGAGTAACTCTTTGTGACCTTGGGCTAGTTAAAGCCTTCTTAGATATGACAAGCTAGAAAAACACAAGTGACAAAAGAAAAAATAAACTGAACTTCATCAAAGTTAAAAACTCTTATGCTTCAAAGGAAACGATTAAGAAAATGCAAAAACAGGGGACTTCCCTGGTGGTCCAGTGGTAAAGAATCCACCTTCCAATGCAGGGGACGTGGGTTCGATCCCTTGTCAGGGAACTAAGACTCCACATGCTGCGGGGCAACTAAGCCCGTGTGCCACAACTACTGAGCTCGTGCGTCTCAACTAGAGAACCTGCATGCTGCGAACTACAGAGCCCATGCGCTCTGGAACCCATGCACCACAACTAGAGAGAAGCCCACGGGCCCCAACGAAGAGCCCGCATGCCGCAAGGAAAGATCCTGCATGCCTCAACAAAGATCCCATGTGCCTCAACAAAGATCCCGTGTGCCACAACTAAGATCCGATGCAGCCAAAAATAAAAACAAATAAATAATGAATAAGTATTAAAAAAAAAAAGAAAACGGATAAACAACCCACAGAATGGGAGAAAATATTTGCAAATCATAAATCTGATAAGGGAATTGTATCCAGAATTTATAAAGAACTCTTACAACTCAATAATAAGACAAATAACCCAATTAAAAAATGGACAAGAATTGGAACAGACATTTCTCCAAAGAAAATATACAAATATGGAGAAAAGGGAACCCTCTTGCACTGTTGGTGGGAATGTAAATTGATACAGCCACTATGGAGAATAGTATGGAGGTTCCTTAACAAAACTAAAAATAGAACTACCATATGACCCAGCAATCCCACTACTAGGCATATACCCAGAGAAAACCATAATTCAAAAAGACACATGCATCCCAATGTTCACTGCAGCACTATTTACAATAGCCAGGTCATAGAAGCAACCTAAATGCCCATCAACAGACAAACGGATAAAGAAGATGTGGTACATATGTACAATGGAATATTACTCAGCCATAAAAGGGAATGAAATTGGGTCATTTGTAGAGACGTGGATGGATCTAGAGACTGTCGTACAGAGTAAAGTAAGTCAGAAAGAGAAAAACAAATATCGTATATTAACACATATATGTGGAACCTAGAAAAATGGTGCAGATGAACTGGTTTGCAGGGCAGAAATAGAGACACAGATGTAGAGAACAAATGTATGGACACCACGGGGGGAAAGTGGCGGGGTGGGGGTGGTGGGATGAATTGGGAGGTTGGGATTGACATAGATACACTAATATGTATAAAATAGATAACTAATATGAACCTGCTGTATAAAAAAAATAAATAAAAATTTTTTAAAAAAGGGGCTTCCCTGGTGGTGCAGTAGTTGAGAATCCACATGACAATGCAGGGGACATGGGTTCGATCCCTGGTCCAGGAAGATTCCACATGCCATGGAGCAACTAAGCCTGTGTGCCACAACTACTGAGCCTGTGCTCTAGAGCCTGCGAGCCACAACTACTGAAGCCTGCATGCCTAGAGCCTGTGCTCCACAACAAGAGAAGCCACCGCAATGAGAAGCCCACACACCGCAATGAAGAGTAGCCCCCGTGCGCCGCAACCAGAGAAAGCCCGCGCGCAGCAACGAAGACCCAACGCAGCCAAAAATAAATGAGTAACAAAGAAAAAAATTTATTAAAAAAAAATTCAAAATAAAAAAAGAAAATATACAAATAGCCAAAAGCACATGAAAAGATGTTCAACACCATTAGTCATCAAGGAAATGCATATTAAAACCACAACGAGATACTACTTTATACCCTCTAGGATAAGTATTCTCAGGAAGACATAGCGTGGATGATGATGTAGAGAAATTGGAACCCTCATATACTGCTGTTGGAAATGTAAAATGGTGCAGCCACTTTGGAAGAGTCTGGCAGTTTCTCAGAAGGTTAAACAGAGTTACCATAGGGACCACCTATTCCACTCCTAGCTATATGCCTAAGAGAAATGAAAACATATGTTCACACAACAACTTGTACATGAATGTTCATAGCAGCATTACTCATAATAACCAAAAAAAGTGAAGACAACCCAAATGTTCATCAACTGATGAATGGATAAACAAAATGTGGTATATCCACACAATGGACTACTATTTGGAATTAAAATGGAATTAAGTACTGATACATGCTACAACATGGATGAACCTTGAAAACAATATCTTAAGTGAAAGAAGCTAGTCACAAAAGACTATATATTCTTTGATCCCATTTATATGAAATATCCAGAATAGTCAAATCTATAGAGACAGAAGGTAGATTAATGGTTTCCTAGAGCTGGGGTGGGAGGGTAGAGGAAACGGGGGAATGCCTGCTAATGGGTACAGGGGTTTCTTTCAGGGTGATGAAATGTTCCAAAAGTGATTGTGTTGATGGCTGCACAACACTGTGAATACACTAAAAACCACTGAATTGTACATTTTAAATGGGTGAATTGTATCTTAATAAAGCTATTAGATATGTACTTTAAAAAGAACTATAGAGATATCAGAAAAAGCCTTCAAAATTAACGAAAGGGTCATAAAATGTTTCAAAAAGCAAAAATCCAGAAAAGAATCAGAGACACTTGGTAAGTATGTGGAAAAGGAATCTGTAGGACTAGAAAGGATCTAGCAGGAAGTTAAAATATTCTTGGTCTGGATCTATTCTGAAAAACAAAAAACACATGGCAGGAGGGATAAATTGGGAGTTTGGGATTAACATATACACACTATTATATATAAAAGAGATAAACAACAAGGACTACTGTATAGCACAGGGAACTATATTCAACATCTTGTAATAACCTATAATAGAAAAGAATCTGAAAAAGAATATATATATATATATATATATATAAAACTTTGCTGTACACCTGAAACTAACACAACTTTGTAAATCAACTATACTTCAAAAAAAAACCCCACAACATATTATATATCAATTCTATCTCAATAAACTTAGAAAAAAAATTAAAAAACACGAGCGGGAGAGTCTAACACAACCTGTTCTACCTTTTTTTTTTTTTTTTTAAATAATTTTTATTTATTTATTTTTGCTGTGTTGGGTCTTCGTTTCTGTGCGAGGGCTTTCTCTAGTTGTGGCGAGCGGGGGCCACTCTTCATCGCGATGCGCGGGCCTCTCACTGTCGCGGGCCTCTCTTGTTACGGAGCACAGGCTCCAGACGCGCAGGCTCAGTAGTTGTGGCTCACGGGCCTAGTTGCTCCACGGCATGTGGGATCCTCCCAGACCAGGGCTCGAACCTGTGTCCCCTGCATTAGCAGGCGGATTCCCAACCACTGCGCCACCAGGGAAGCCCTCTACCTTTTTTTTGAAGTTTTATTTTATAAATGACAAAAAAGGGATGGTTTGCATATGAACTCTTTAGATACAGGAAAAGCTTAGTAGTAATTTCTCATGCCAAATCCACCTTCCACCCTAATGTTTTCTGAACCATTGCTTTAATAATAATAAAAAAATACAGAATTAGGCTATCAAATCTACTAAGGCCATCAATGAAATCCATCATTCATTTGCGTAGTACCTTAAAGTTCATAAATCACTTTTATACCTATTGTCTCAGCTGACCCTCTTGAAGCAGGTATCACACCCATTTTAAAGATGAAGAAACAGCCTCAGAGACATTAACAGGCACTTAAAGCCTCACAGCTAGTGAGAAGTATAGACAGATTAGAACCCAGGTCTTGCTCTACTAAGCCACCTTCTAAGTTTATAAAGAAATTGCTCTGGGCTTCCCTGGTGGCACAGTGGTTGAGAGTCCGCCTGCCGATGCAGGGGACATGGGTTCGTGCCCCAGTCCAGGAAGATCCCACATGCCGTGGAGCGGCTGGGCCCGTGAGCCATGGCCGCTGGGCCTGCGCGTCCGGAGCCTGTCCTCCGCAACGGGAGAGGCCACAACGGTGAAAGGCCAGTGTACCGC
>NW_006789568.1:972608-974408 GCF_000442215.2 Lipotes vexillifer
TGCCGCAAAAAAAAAAAAAAAAAAAAAAGAAATTGCTCTTTTGTATAGAATATTCCTTTAGTAATATTCCTTTAGTAAATACAATTTTTTTCTTGTTGAATTTTCTCTTACATATAGTGTTAGGAACTAATTTGAAACAGCAATTTGGTACATATTGAAACATAGTTTAATATGTAGTATAACATATATTCTACACTAATCTCAATCATATATTTCATTTTTAAAAAATAAAAAAAACAATTACTCGGGGAGTTCCCTGGCGGTCCAGTGGTTAGGACTCAGTGCTTTCACTGCCTTGGCCCCAGGTTCAACCCTGGTTGGGGAACTAAGATCCTATAAGCCTCATGGCATGACCAAAAAAAACAAAAAAAACAATTACTCAGGATGAACAAATTCTAAGCTGACTACTACAGTGTTTCTGACTAATAGCTAAGAAGTCAAAATAATGCTTTTGTGCAATAATTTTGCTAGGCATCCGAACATCAAACATGTATCTCATCCATTTAATTTACCTTATATACTAACATCAGTGGCCAGGGAAATATTCTTTTCTTAATTTGTGTTTTCATATCTTATTTAAGAATTAAGGCACTATAATGACACGTAGTGCAGTATATGCACATCCTCCAAAACATAATGCCATTCTGAACATAAATAAATGTGGTCTAAAAATCGAATCCCCAAATTTTGATGTAATTTTAGATAGAAGTTTTCCTAATTCTTTCCTCTTTATTTTCCCTCCAGAATGTCCAGAATAGTCATCTACTACACAGTTGTTGAACAGTTACTGGTGTTAAGTAATGATCAACTTACAATTGGTAAAAAAAAAAAAAAAAAAGTTAATCCACATTTGAATGACCAAAGGGTTTTGGATTATAACATGGCTGACTGGACATTTCATTTGCCTAACATTTACTGAACATTTATGAGTGTTAGGCTCAGGGCTAGGATATACTATGATTAATAAGACATGACTCTGTACATGCTCTCTGGAGTTTTCCTCCAGGTAGGGAAAACCACCAGGTAAAAGAATAATTACAATGCAATGTGAGAAGTACTATCTATAATGGAGGCTTGTACAAAGTATCGTCTTTGGCTTGCTTGTGATCAGGTCTGGTGAGATAAGATAAGTATCAGTGTCTAAAACATGCCTCCAAAGCTGAATATCCACTCACTAACCTGTATCATCTTTCAATACTGTGCCATACCCAGGTGTCGCCTCTCTTCCTGATTTGCATAACCAGGCAAGATAGCCAGGTCGATAGCACTACTGTCTCAGGTTAGGCACAAACTCAGATCAAACACTACTCAAAGGAACACACATCCCCTCATGACCTTAGTCAGTAGGTACAGCTCCTGAAGTCTTTAGGTTGTGAAGTGTTGTGGAATCTTTCTCCTCAGAAGAACTGCTAAGTTTAAAAGCTCTGTTAGTCAGAACTACAAATCTGTGAATAAAACATTAAGCCTATTTCTCTGAAATTAAAAACTGTACATTTCTGAACCTTTTATATATAGATTCTGGTAGAGAAAAAGTTAAATGAAGTAAAAAAGATGACAAGCAGAACTCTTCCCCTGCAGAGTCAGCTACTGTGCATCTTTTAAAAGGTTCCCCGGGCTTCCCTGGTGGCGCAGTGCTTGAGAGTCCGCCTGCCGGTGCAGGGGACGCGGGTTCGTGCCCCGTTTCGGGAGGGTCCCACGTGCCGCGGAGCGGCTGGGCCCGTGAGCCATGGCCGCTGGGCCTGCGCGTCCGGAGCCTGTGCTCCGCAAATGGGAGAGGCCACAGCAGTGAGAGGCCCGCAT
>NW_006789568.1:974497-982242 GCF_000442215.2 Lipotes vexillifer
CCACGTGCCGCGGAGCGGCTGGGCCCGTGAGCCATGGCCGCTGGGCCTGCGCGTCCGGAGCCTGTGCTCCGCAAATGGGAGAGGCCACAGCAGTGAGAGGCCCGCATAACGCAAGAAAAAAAAAAAAAAAAAGGTTCCCCAACTGTAGAATGTATCTCCTTTCTTCTGATTGTAAAGAGACCATTAGCAAAATTATTCCCTTCCCATACAATGCAACTGGACTGGGTCAGGAATAGAACAGCCAAGAGGAAAAGGCAGATCATTTTTTTTGAAGCTGGAGGACTGGTATTTATTCCCAAGTTCAGGAAAAAAGAGGTACTTGACTTTAATGACAACATAGCCTGGCCAACTATACACCACTGATGTTTTCAAGATGTTGCTCAAAGGATATTCCAGCTCTTCCTATCAAAATGTACACATTAATGCAGAGGAAACTCAAACTGTAATAGATATTAGTTGTCTTGAAGCACAATTCCAACTAAACCAAAAACAATTTGAAGAGGAAGTTCAGAAATATAATGCCCTCCAATAGGACACATAGGTTGCGAGACAAACATCGTTAAGGATTCCCTAGGGTACAGCATCTTCTGGGATGGAAAAGTCAACTTCTATGTGTGAGGTTTAAGTGCTCAGAAAAATGCTGGTACTCAACTGATGACAGTTGCAAAAGCCTCTGGGAAGGTCTGATCTGACCTCACTGCAGTTCTGACATCTCCATTTAAACATCTTCCCTTCTGTGGACAAGGAAAGCTTCCAAACACTAAAGGTTTCCAAGAGTTAAACAGTCGGGCTTCCCTGGTGGCGCAGTGCTTGAGAGTCCGCCTGCCGATGCAGGAGACGCGGGTTCGTGCCCCGTTTCGGGAAGATCCCACATGCCGCGGAGCGGCTGGGCCCGTGAGCCATGGCCGCTGAGCCTGCGCGTCCGGAGCCTGTGCTCCGCAAATGGGAGAGGCCACAACAGTGAGAGGCCCGCATAACGCAAGGAAAAAAAAAAAAAAAGAGTTAAACAGTCAGTCTCTCAAAAGACTCTAGTCAGTATATAAACATATCTTTTAAGTAAAAATCCAGTCATCCTGGGTCAAGATTCACTTTAAACAATATAAAAGCCTATGTAAATGATATTTAATGGTATGAGAAAATATTTGTAATATACTGATGTATGAAAAAGGATAAACATTTTTTTAAATGAGGAGGTTTACAAAATACATATAATGTGATCACATTTGTTAAAAAGTATATATACACATATGAGGACTTATTACCAAAAGAATTCATGGCTATTATAGAAAGTTTGGAAAATAGAGGACAAAAAAACAATAGCTGTAATCCTATAAACCAGAGATTATCATTTAATATTTTAGTGTTTATATTTCCAATTTTTTCTATGTGTATATATATGTCCTCCCAATAAATGTAAATGTAAAAAACATAGTCTTTTACTTAGTCATTAGTTTTGCACTGATTTACATATAATGCTATTCTAGGAAACTAGGGCAAATTTTAAGATTCATGCACTAGAGTGGTTCTTAACCTTGGCTGCGATTTAGAGTTGCCTGGGGAACGTTTAAAATTCCCAATGTCTGGACCACCCCCCAGACCAATTAAACTAGAATCTTTCAAGATGGTACCTAGGCATCAGTATTTTTCAAAGTTCCCCAGGTGATTCCACTGAACAGCCAGGGTTGAGAACCACTACTTGACAGCTTTCCCCCTTCTGAGCAAAACATGATTTATAGCAGTGCTTTCTTAAACTGTCATGTGCATACAAATCATGTGGGGATCTTGTCAAAATATAGATTCTGGTTCAGGATAGGACCTGAGATTCTGCACTGGCTCAGGGACCATACTCTGAGTAGCTGTAGAGTTCTGGGAAAGACAACTCTTTTAAAGAATGGAAAGAAAAAATTATAGCCACTGAAGCCCATATTCTATGCCACCAGACAGGGAGGGGTAATCTACAGCGGATGAACAAAGAATTGATATAAGGAGAAAAAGATGTTTCTAGGAAATAAGATTTTAGGGGACTGAAAGAAAGTTTGGAATAACTACACTTTTCAGGGGAAAACAGTCATTGGAGCTTATATAGTTTGTGTGCACAAAGGAGGGCAAGCAAGCTTAGAAGACAAGAGAGGTGGGCAGTGTGAGAAAAAAAAATCAAATGTGCAAAAAATTGTTATGGAAAAAATAAAATCTTTGGCTGCCGTGCTGGAAATGGATAAAGAAACACCACAAGAGGACCTGCAGAATATTTCATTGTCAAAAACATGTTTGGGAATCAGTACAGCTAATAAACTGAAGTTGGTGTAGATTAATAATCATCCTCCATCATCTCCCTCCTGGGACATAAGAGACCCCAGGAGCATAAGTCTCCCCTGGCAGTGCTTTAGGAACCAACAACAAACAGTGGACTATTTGCCCAAATGCTTCTCTTTGTGTGCAGAAAGAACATGGGAAGCTCAAACATGGGGTCTCTCTCTGCAGCTTCTTGGCAATACTCTTCTTCGAATTTCTAAACTTCACTAGAGATATAACAAAAAGGCGGAGGGATTTTTTTTTCCCTGAGGGCTTTCCCATGGAAATTAGAAATGTTTAGCATATTTTTTAGAATGACAAAGTAAGTATTTAATATAAAAGTATTCATAAGTCACCATCAGACTGTTACTCCTTCAAAATAATTTCTAAAACCAATAAAATAGGAAAACTTTCATATAAAATTATCTGGAGCATTATATGAATCAGCTGGTACACTTTATCAGACATTATCAAAAGGGCCATATCTGAGAAAACCTCTGTTTAAATAAACAGAAGAAACTAAAGGGGAAGACTTTACCAAGAAATGGAAGAATTCTGATGCCAGATGATTCATGTTACACATCTCTTGGATGTAAGAATCTTTGGCAGAATCACGCACAACCATAATAGTTCCACTGATCCTTATATTCAGCACTTATTTACTATATAATGGTGATAGTTAACATGTGTTGAGTGCCAGATACTGGCTAAGTGCTTTATCCACATCTAAATTAATCCTCACAACCCTATGAAATAGGTATTATTATTATAGCCCTTGTATGGATGAGGTATCTGTGGTTTAGGGATGGCAAGTACCATGCTTAAAGGTCACAAAGCCAGTAAGTCATAAAGTTGGTTTTTGAGTACCTGATTTCAACATCCATTCTCTTAACATTTATATGACATAAACAGGCCTCGTGCATGCCCAGTCTGTACCAGGAAGAAACTATACTCAAGACTGGGGGACAGAAGAAGAGTAAGTCATGATCCCTAAGCTTGTGGTACAGGACAAGCAGTTCTTCCAGGACACGAGGCTAGAAAGGCACTTCAAACACTGCAGAATACAGGATGCCTTCTGGTGTGGAATGCCAGCTCAGATAATGCTGTTAGTGTATTCCACAGATCAGAACTCATTTACTTTTGGGGGTCCCTGATTCTTAATCTTTTACATATCCTTGATGGATAGATGACATATTTACATAGGATAGGCTCTGTGCCTAGAGACACAATTTTTTTTAGCTTAGGCAAGCTTTCTAGAAATTACTGAACCACTCTAACTATATAAAATCAATAAAGCCACAACAATGTCCAGATAACAGATCTAGTACTAGTTGAGGGGTTGGTCTCTTCTACATTCAAATGATAAGGGGTATTGCTGGACAATCCAGTCCAGTCAGGATTGAGGTTCTTGTCTCCCTTCTGAGTTTCTATAAAATCTCCAAAGGCTAAAGGAAACCCCACTGATTATAGTAGCCTAACAATGCTGTAAAGGTCAAATAATTCTTAATCTATGATTCATTACCAGTGCAGACAGATAAAGAAAGTCCCAACTCTTGCCTTTCTCAGAGCTAGCTTCCTAGCAGTCTTGTTCAACTTGATAACTGCAGACACAAGGCCAGGGAAAAGGTGAATAATATTTCCAGCCTTATCTGGCATCTGGCTACATTAATCGCTTAAAGCTGGTCTTTCAAAGAAAGAGGAGGCAGGGTAAAAGAACTAATATCTGAGTACCCACATTCAATGCACATGCTAAGCACTGTCCTAAGAGTCCCTCTCTTTTCTATTTTTCAATCTTATCTCACTTAATACTGACACTCACATGAAACAGTACTGCTCTTAGAAGTTAAATACCTTTCTCAGGAGCTCACAGCTAGTAAACATAGCTCACATTCAGGCAGAGGCCTGTCCACACTACATACTCTTGGAAAGAAATGGCTTCAGGCAGCTGCAAGGTGCTGGGTATCTTTGTGAGGACAGGCCTCCAGTGCTAGAAGAGCTGAGGAAACTGATGAGAGGATGAGAAAGGCAGGCAGATCCCCAAATATTCCACAGAAATTGTCCTTTTGCCCCTCCTATCAATGTTCTCTTGGGATACGGTTAGTAGAGAATAAGGACTATGTATTGAGTTACTGATGCTGTCCCTCAGTATCTGCGGGGGGTTGGTTCTAGGACCCCTGTCATACTATAATCTGTGGATGCTCGAGACCCTTATTTATAAAATGGCATAGTATTTGCATACAACCTATGCACATCCTCCGCATACTTTAAATCATCTCTAGAATATTTATAATACCTAATACAATGTAAATGCTATGTAAATAGTACTGGCATGGCAAATTCAAGTTTCGCTTTTTGGAACTTTCTGGAATTTTTTTTCCTGAATATTTTTGATATGCAGTTGAACCCCAGGATGTGGAACCCACGAATACGGAGGGCTGACTTAACTGATCCACAATGGAAACAAAACTCTGTTTATGATAATGAAACTTCCCTGTTATAAGTTGCATTCAATTAATTAAATATTTCAAATTAATGATCTCCTTGAAATGCAGCTATGTGTTCAAATACTAAAAAGTACATCTCTTGCTTTTCTATTCCCTGAATGATGCCATGAATTCCTTATTTGAAAGGGATTCAAGACCTTACAATTTGCTTTTAAGTACTGAAAATTTGCAGTGTTATAAGCAATCTGAAATTACCTTAATTGACACAGAAGGCTTGTTTATTACAAAGTTTTTGATATAAAGACTTCTTATCCTATTCAGCTAATCTTCTGAGAAGATGCAAAAGGAAATGAGAAAATCTCAGGCAGGGAAAGCATTTGGCAGTATGGTCCACATTATAACACAGAGAAATACTTTCATTTAAAGAGCAGGGGTTAGTATTTGTTTTTTGTTGCTTTTTTTTTTTTTTTCTGTGGTATGCGGGCCTCTCACTGGTGTGGCCTCTCCCGTTGCGGAGCATAGGCTTTGGACGCACAGGCTCAGTGGCCATGGCTCACGGGCCCAGCTGCTCCGCGGCATGTGGGATCTTCCCGGACCGGGGCACAAACCCGTGTCCTCTGCATCGGCAGGCGGACTCTCAACCACTGCGCCACCAGGGAAGCCACCAGGGAAGCCCCCAGGGGTTAGTATTTGAAATCAACCCTTGCCAACTGTAGAATTGCTCCTAAAACCTAGTTCAGATAAGCAGGTTGACATTTTTTCTGCAAACATTCAGAGTAAATTTTATATTTTTTGGCAAGATCAAAACTAATATTTCTCATAAATTCACACAGGTGATTTACTAGTACATATTTGCCTCACTAGAGAGCCAAAGGAACAATGCTCTGAGAGTGATGACAAAAAGTTTGTTTTACATGGAGGGTAACATTACTACAGTACTCTTTACTTTCTCACTAAATCATTTCCCTTCAACTCTCCAAAGAGAGCGGCCACTATCATTTTTCCCCTCCTACTACTATAATCACGCTAACCATCTCATCCACATATTTATTCTCCAAACATGCACTGAATTCTACTGTGTATCAGGCACAAGTTGTACCAGGGATTCTACAGATGTGTTACTCAAAATATGGTCCACAGACTGGTGCTGGTTTGTGAAGGCATTGGTTACCAGTTTGCGACAAGTATTTATTTATTTATTTTAAATTAAATTTTATTTTTTTAACATCTTTATTGGAGTATAATTGCTTTACAATGGTGTGTTAGTTTCTGCTGTATAACAAAGTGAGTCAGCTATACGTATACATATATCCCCATAACCCCTCCTTCTTGCGTTTCCCTCCCACCCCTCTAGGTGGTCACAAAGCACTGAGCTGATCTCCCTGTGCTATGAGGCTGCTTCTCACTAGCTATCTATATTACATTTGGTAGTGCATATATGTGACAAGTATTTTAAAATTTTAATAGCAATTTAGCAGACTAATTTGAATGTTGATTCTAATAATAAAATTTTTGACTTTTATTTTCTATGTCATTTTTCTAATAATTCATTTTAGTTATTTTATAAAAATATGTCTGTAAAGGATTAGAAGTAAAAACCTGGTTTGTTACCAGTAATAGTTTAAGAAGCATTGTTCTAGAGGACAGAAAGACCTCTGCTCTTGCTTGACATGGGCACGGTTAATCCTATGTGACTGTGCAAAAAAAAAAAACTCCTTCCATCCTCAGACACACACATTTCTGAGGAACATATAAGTTCAGGCTTTGTAAATAGGTTTGGGAATACTGATTTTTAAAAAAGGTTGTAAGTTAATAATAGGTTAAAAGAACAATGGAGAAGGGTAAGATAGGAAGGTAGGTTAAGTAGAAAGGACAATTTAATAAAGAACAGGCCATCAACAGGCAAGCAGGAGGGTGGCAGGTATAATGAACTGCTGTAAGTCTGGAGTGAAGAAGTTTAGAGGGTAACTCAAGGCTTACTGGAGGGAGGAAGACACGGAGTCTAGTCTCTGCCATCCTTTGCATTCTCCAGTCACCTCCTACCCTAGCTCCTAGGCACAGCCTATCCTCTAGCCATCCCTAATTGCTCTGCTTCCCAAAGACAATATCTTCTTTTGCTTGAGTATTTAGCAGACCGCTGCTCCGCTCCCACCAGAATGGGCATCCCACCCTCCAGTACTCTCCTTAAGGACCCCAGTGCTATCATCAACCTCTCTGATTACATTCCCTGGTACACCCTGAGGCAAAGTTTTGATTCCTCCTCAGTGCACCTGTACACTTGTTTATACTTGCGTCACAGTACTTATCAGAATGTACCATGCATGTAAGTCTGCAAGTCAAATTCCATTGGCACTATATTATTTATCCTTCTCTTCTCAGTGCTCAGCACATAATTGCCTCTCAAATATGTGTTGAACCACACTGAGCATCAGAGAGCGAGTCAGAGGGGTTGATCAGAATTCTCATTCAGGCTGAGCAACCAGAAATCAAGGCTCACTGAAGAGTGTCTAGAAGCCAAACAAGGAGAGCGGCTCATTCAGGGTTCAGCAAGCTATGGAAAGGCCAGATTAGAGCTGGAGCTCAGCGAAAACCAAAAAGCAACAAACCAAAAAAACCCCCCATTCTCCTTAAGGAGAACAGTTAAGTCAGGAAGCTAAATTGCAGGTAAAACACATTCGAGTTTAAAAGCCCATTCTGAAGTTGGATTCACGACTTGGCAGAGTACCTGTAAATTATACATGGGCATATGGCTCATTACCTGTAGTGTGAGGAGTTTCAAGGTGGCTAGAATTTTCAGGCAGAATGGCTGACTAAGCACAAATGACATATGCTAATGTCTACTATGGCAGACCTGAGTAATAGGAGGCAAAGCTCCAATACCAAGGTCACAGGCATGAAGAAAAACTTCCCCCTCTCATTCCTCTGGGGCGGAAGCAGCTGCAATGACCAGCAGTAAACAAAGGGAGTTTCTGTTTAGTGGTATCCCGAACATTTTCATCACAGGAATGC
>NW_006789568.1:982252-1030962 GCF_000442215.2 Lipotes vexillifer
AGGAATGCCTTTCTTGGCTCTGCTTACCTAGTTTTTGGTTGTGTTTTTTTCTTTTTGTTCTTGTTCTCTGTCCTTTAACACTCTGCCTTTATGATCTCTCCCCTCTCAAACTCTCTCTTCCTTGTTCACTCTCTGAACTCACTTCCTTCTCCTACTCCCACTTTCATTAATTCTTAAATATCAAAGCCCTCCTCTTAGGCTCCTCCTGCACTGGCATTGGTTATACAGAGCATCCTATTTTTTAGTATATTTTAAGAACCAGTTCTAATTGATGGGCATTTAAACATCTTTCTTTGACCAGTAAGTTCCCAGTGATTTTTCCCTGTGGTATTTTTCCTATTTATGGGGACAAGGTGAGAAAATATAAATGGATCCCTGAGAAACCTGGTTTCAGTATCCTTGAAACATAATATGCAGCACTGTAATCAGTGGTGATATGCCTGTGAAATAATACTCCGGCCCTGGCAGAGGTACTATGCTTGGAAAGCATACAATCAAAATTCAAACTGGTCTGGGAAACAGTGGAGGCAAGAAATTTAGTAATGAGAAAAAGATCGCTATTTGAAACATAACACAGTCTTCTCACTAGCAAAGTCAAACAGTGAAACAAACCTTTCTTTTTCTAGTAGGTCTATTATTCTACTGATATATGTGCAGTTATGTGCCTGAAACTGCTCAGAAACAAACTAGAATAGACATAACCAAAGAGATTCATAGAGACTCCCTTTGCATTTTTATTTGCTTCCCAGAACCACCTGATCGAAGAAGAGATAACAGAAGGCACTTTCCTAAGGTGCATTCTCAAAAGGATCAGCAACTGTTTCTTATACATTATTCAGAGGAATGGGGATATTACCTTAAATCCTATTGAAATCCACATTCGGAGATCCTGAATTTTACCTAGCTTTAAAACTGCTACAGTACTGAGAAATCAAATTCCTCAAATTACAACCATCTTTTTTTTTTTTTTTTTTTTAAAAAGCGTAAGTGTCATTTGGGGGGTTTTTTTTTTTTTTTTTTTTTTTGTCCGGTACGCGGGCCTCTCACTGTTGTGGCCTCTCCCGTTGCGGAGCACAAGCTCGGCAGCCATGGCTCACGGGCCTAGCCGCTCCGTGGCATGTGGGATGTTCCCGGACCGGGGCACGAACCTGTGTCCCCTGCATCGGCAGACGGACTCTCAACCACTGCGCCACCAGGGAAGCCCTAGGGGGCTTATTTTGCTATCACTCCAACAGCCATAATTACTTCCCAGAATTGTGAAAAAGGCATTTCAGATGTCTAATCTGGAGTAAAAAAAAGGATCACTAAGACTCTGGCTTTATCAACACCCCGAAACCTGAAACCTACAAATTTGCAAAATAGAAAGCAACCCTGAACTTCAAAACAAAGATAAATAAATAATTTTAACAATGTTATAGTAAGCATAATACATCTATAGAGCTATAGTTTTTAAAGTTAGTTGGCATATATTATTCCACTCAAATTTCATAACACCTCTGTAAGGCAGACAGAGCAAGCATCTTTGTTTTACAGGTGTTAAGCAACTTGCACAAAGCTGGATAAGCTTAAATAAGTGACTTCCATCCTTTAGTAAAATCTCTCTACCTACTCCCCTAATCTCTGCTTTCTCAAGTAACCAGATTTCTTGGAAGAGCAATCTATTCTTGCTGAATTTATTTCCTCATCTAGTATCCATTTTTTAATCTTGGCAAATGATAGTTAATTTGTTTCCCCAAATAGCTACTATTCTCAAAATCTGCTATTCTCAAAAAGATCACCAGTGACCTACAAGGTATTATGGGACTTTCAGTAGTCTTAAATATTCAATGAGTGAATGAAATTTCCAGCAATTTCAAGGACTTGTTTTTGATCCTGATTTTTCCTCATTCTTGACCCCAACTCCCCTCTGAAACCCTCTCTTCCCTCATTTTTCATGCCATCACCTTCCTTCCTCTCTTACTCCCCAGTATCTTTATTTTTACTTATATATGTATTTATGTTTGGCTGCGTTGGGTCTTTGTTGCTGCGCGCTGGCTTTCTCTAGTTGTGGCGAGCGGGGGCTGCTCTTGGTTGTGGTGCGTGGGCTTCTCATTGCAGTAGCTTCTCTTGTTGCGGAGCATGGGCTCTAGGTGTGCAGGCTTCAGTAGTTGTGGCACAACTACTGTTGTGCCACACAGGCTCAGTAGTTGTGGCTTGCGGGCTCTAGAGCGCAGGCTCAGTAGTTGTGGTGCACGGCCTTAGTTGCTCCACAGCATGTGGGATCTTCCTGGACCAGGGATCAAACCCATGTCCCCTGCGTTGGCAGGTGGATTCTTAACCACTGCACCACCAGGGAAGTCCTCCCCAGTATCTTTAAAATTAAACTGCTCAACAGCTACTCATCATCCCAAGGTGCAATTCAACTGACAATTCTGAAGTCTTCCAGAGCGCCTCCAGCAGCAGGTCCCACATTCCTTCTGAGGTTCCACAGTGCTTCATACTACTAGGCACTTATCACACTATATTGTTATTGTTATCATCTCTGTCTCTGTCTCTCCCTCCCTCCCTCATAAAAGTTCTTTGGATATAGAAACTGGCTTATCATTTCGTATCTCTTGGGTTTAGCAAATTATAGACCCACTTATAGACCCTGTTAACGCATGTCTGAATGAACCACCAGATAAGTGGCAGCAGTAATAAGGCCTCTGCCTTTATCCTTCTCACAGAAGGTGGCTCAAAAGCAAAGGCTTTTAAATCTCTTACTTCTTATTCCATGAAAGTAAGTGATCAGGCTTGATTCTCACATTTAGTCCCTTAAAATTTTTTTTTCTTTTCCTTGCAATGATCTATGAACCACCCTTTCCAAGTAGAACAGTCAGACAGGTAGCGGTGCCACACATGGTATAATAGTTATGACTCCTACAATTTGCCCATCCACTCTCTACCATGTGAGGACACAGGGAGAAGGTGGACATCTGTAAGCCAGGAATCAAATCAGTCAGTACCTTGATTTTGGACTTCCTAGCTTCCAGAACTGTTGAGAAATAAATGTCTGTTGTATTTTGGCATTTTGTTGTGGCAGCCCTAGCAGAAAAATACATGCTGCTTAAATAGTTTCTGGAAAATGTCTTTTTTTCAGCTAACTCTAATTGTTAGAAAATTCTTCCTTATCCCAAGCCAAATCCTGCCCTCTGTATCTGAGAGTTGAGGAAAAACAAAGAAGAATATAGCGGATGTGATCACTATGGAAGAGAATAATTTTCAAGTGAAAAATAAATCTGTGACTTAAACACTGAGGAAAATTTTAAAACTCAAAATCGATAATACGGTAACAAAAATAAATTCTCCAGAGAGGAATCATGGTATACTATAGAAAGCAGTAGTTTGTAGAAAGACAAACCAAGGTTTAAATTAAGGTTCTGACTTTATCTGAGTGACAACCTTGTCAATCCTTATTTCCCCCATTTATAAAGTATGGATAATAATGTGCAGAGTTGTAATAATGTAATAATATGTGAAAGTGCTTTGAAAAATTGAAAAAGACTACAAGAATGTCAAATATTATTAGGCTAACCCCTTTCTTCTTGTGGCTATATTTAAAGTGTTATTTATATTAGAGCTATTTATGTTTAGTTCTCTAGACTTTATCCAAATTCAGAGGCAAAAATTGCTCTCCCTAACTTTGAAATCAGTGGATCCGCAATGCACTAAACAAAATACATCATTAATACTAAGTAGTATTAATCTAAAAAGAGTTGTCTGAAAAACAAAAAGGAAACAATATCATGTTTTAATTATATCAAATCACACAAAAAAATGTTTTGCCTATTTTAGGTGTAGTACATACCTTAACAGAAATATTTGCTGAAAAGAGTCCTTGTTAACTAAGAAAGGTTGTCACCAAATCAAAGAATTGCAGTGCTGAAAGGATTTGAGTCCTTCTGGAGTTTATCTACTCTAATGCCTTATCTGATGCATACATAATTTCCTTCTTCAATACTCCTGATGGACAGGCATCCATCTGGTGCTTAAAATATTTTCTGAAACAATTTGTTTCTTCAGGTAACTCTAATTATTAAAACTGGGCTAAACTCTGTTCCCTGTAACTTCTAACCTTGTATCCTCTGAGAGCCACACAGGACACATTTACTTTTTCTTCTTGAGAACAGATTTTTTTTTTTGGCTGCATTGGGTCTTCATTGCTGCGCGCGGGCTTTCTCTAGTTGAGGCGAGTGGGGGCTACTCTTTGTTGCGGTGAGCAGGCTTCTCATTGCAGTGTCTTCTCTTGTTGCAGAGCACAGGCTTCAGTAGTTGTGGTGCATGGGCTTAGTTGCTCCGTGACATGTGGGATCTTCCTGGACCAGGGCTCGAACCTGTGTCCCCTGCATTGGCAAGCGGATTCTTGACAGCTGTACCACCAGGGAAGCCCCTAGAACAGTTTTTTAAACTTTAGACACTCATATCCTTTGTCCAACTCGTCTTCAGGTTAATCCTCCTCAGTTCTCCAGTTATTTTACTGACATGTTTCAAATGCCTCTCCTCTGGACCAGTTCCACTTTGCTGTACCCCTCCCCGCCACTGTAGCCTAAGCAATTCCTCTATAAACAGTGTGCTTATTTAGTCCAATCCACTGAGATCTTTATGGATATTGGACTATAAGAAAATATATTTGCTTTTCCTCTCAGCTTCAAAATTATCAGCAGATCAAAAGCAAAAGAAGAATGTTGCTCCTAAAATCTTGATAATTTGAGTTTTAAGCATTCAAGCAATGGTTGGAACAGTCAGATTACTAGAAAGATGGCCTTGCCTTTACAATATCTTCCTATGATGCTAAAGCTCAGGAATAGGGACAGGTCCATACTTTAAGAAGTCAAGGCCTCCTCTAATATGGGGATTTGTGGATGCAGAGTGCTGACAAGTGAAGCCTGTGAGGCAAAAGTGAGGTCAAGCCTAATAAGGACCTAGCTGGCAAACCTCAGCCCTATTGACAGTCCTTTATCAAATATAGTGATGATACAACCAGGATTTTCCATGAGAGTCTTACCATATTCTCTTCCATTTTTCCAGAGGTTAATATAATATTTCACTAGAAACACAATCCTGGAAAGAAATTAAGAAGGTCTGAAGAAGACCATAAGTATCTAATTATATTCCAAATTCCTCCCCCAAATGCAAAAGCAGCAATTCCTGTTTAAAAATCCTAAATAACAAAATCAATAGGACGTTATAGTCATTTAATCCATTCAGGATAATGATAACAACTTCTCAGAGCCCATGCAGGAGGATTCTGGAGAACAAACTACTGATCATAATCTACATGAAGTCTATTACTAGACAATCTGTGATCAACACAATCTGTGTACTTATTGGCTGTATGGGTGGTATGTTTTGGTTGCTTTCCCAAAATTTGGGTTGATAAGATAAAAACTGTATTTTAGGAATTATAAACCCCAGACTCATTTTTAACACTTGGCCAAGGCACCTCTTAGGCAATACTGACATTCAAGAAAAGTTCAACAGTCTACTATTCTTAACAAGGAAATCTAAGTGAATAGAAGATGTAAAGCCACCTATTTTTGACTGGAGGTAAAGTTAAAGATCAAGGTGATGTGAGAAAGAGAATGTGGGAGATCCAGGAGCAAACTATGGAGAGGAAATGCAAGAACACAAGTGAAAGGTGCTTTCAGAAACCTTCTGAGCCAAACTGGTTCTTTTTTTGCTCACCTGCCATAAATTGGAATGTGATTAGTTGCTAGAAAACAAGCTAAACACTAGGTACACATCAATGCTTCTCAACTGAATAATTTCTTCAGAGGCAAAACAGATATTACAGTTGCTCAGTTAGAAAGAGAATAATAGCATGAAGTCATTGGTTATACCTCAAAAAAATAAGTGGTTTTACAGAAATATTAACGCTATTATTATCGTTAATAATATTAAGTATTAATAAAAAAATACAGCAGTTAACATTTATTACTGTGTGAGGCACTGTACTAAGAATTTTATATGCAGTCTCATTTAATCCTCATATCAACCCTCTAAAGAAATGAAATGGATAGTGAGGTTCAGCGTTTGAGTGCTCTGCCTCAGGTCACAGTGGTGGGGGTAATAAAGTCTGAACCTAGAGTCCACTGATGACAGCTCTCTGCTTTACTGCACTTACACGTAAACTTTTGATAGATATCAATTACTTTCCATAAAGGTCTCCTCTCTCTCTCTCTCTCTCTCTCACACACACACACACACACACACACACACACACACACACACACACACACACAGAGCAAATGAAGCATCCCTTTTCTGCAATAGTTGCCAACACTGAATATTAACAATCTTTTAAATTTTTGTCAGTTAATTGGGAAAAAAGGGATAGTCTCTTGTTTTAATAGGGTTGGTTGAACATCTCTGAATTTATTCATTGGTCATTTGCATCTTTCTTCTGTGAACTATTTATTCATATCCTTTGCCCATTTTGAGTTAAGTATTTATCTTATTGATTTGCAGGCAGTCATTTATATTCTGGATATTATATTAATATCTGGAGTATAAGTAAAGAAAGAAATGGAGACAATTAGCTAATCTTTAAAAAAATTAAATCTGCTTCATACCTTATACCTGAGCAAATTCCAGATAGATCAAAAATAATGAAATCATAAAAGCATAATCCTTTCTTATGGCAATGTGTCAGTTTCTTGGTATTAATTTAATAAAATTATGGATTTATGTTGAGGAAAAAGTAATTTGAACAGGCTGAACAGGGCATTACAGCCTATACTAGAAAACTAGTATAAGAAGACTTTCAGTGACAAATCTATGTCACTGAAAGTAACTGAAAGCAACTATCTTCGAAAATTATGAACGTGGTAAATTTATTAAGTTTAAAAGTTTCAAAATAATACTTATGATTCCATTTTAATAAGAGGAAACACATTAAACATTAGGTACATCAGAAGGCTATACTGAAATATTAACAAAGGTCATTTCTAGGTAGCTGGAGTTTGTAAAAGAAAAATTCAATACTATTTTAAAAAATGCATTGCTTTTGAAGATATCCCTTCTAAACAGACACAAAGATGGTTAGACTTCTGAAAAGAAGGGTTTGTGACTCATTCATTTTTATGTCCTTTAAGCACACAGTGCCTGTTCAGAAGTCTCCCGAAAGACCTTTGTTGAATGAATGAAATGGGGAACACAGGATTTACAAACAAAATCTCCATATCAGCTACTTAAAATACTCAAATTCAAAACTCTGCAGGAGAATCATATTTGTTCCTCAAGTAATATTTCATTCACAACTTTAGTTTATAACTACAAAATGTTATGTTTTTAACAAACAAGAGAGAAATGTAAGACTCTTAATGTGTATGAGCTAAAAGCAGTGGGGTGAAGATGATGTGAAAAAGAAATCTTGGGAATTCCCTGGCGGTCCAGTGGTTAGGGCTCTGAGCTTCCACTGCAGGGGGCACAGGTTTGATCCCTGGTCAGGGAACTGAGATCCCACAAGCCCGTGTGGCCAAAAAAAAAAAAATTTTTTTTTAATATTTTATTTTTGAAAAGACTTACGACAAATACAAAAGTTTATGTTGAATTCTCTCAGACACAAAGACTATCCCTGATTTATGAAGTATGTTATTCATACTTACTGAGTATCTATTATGGGCATATGGGCAAGCTTCTATTTGTATAAAAAGGGCATGAATATTTACAAGGAACTTATAATATGACTTCACACACATAACTCTGTTCATGACATATCAATCCTATTGTAAACTGTACTAAATCATACTATAAAACTATAATAATTGAACTAATGCGTACAGGAAAGGAATGGGAAGAGATAAACAGACCGATGAAACAGAAATATTCCAAAAATAAACCCATGTCTTATGGAGACTTAGTATTTGACACCAAAGATAGCTTTCAAAACAGAGGGGAAAGGATGGCCTAACTACTTAGGAAACAGTAGTGGGCAACTAACTGGCTATCCAAATAGCAAAGGAAGTTAGATTTCTACCACATACCATCTGTGTAAATACATTTCAGATGGATTAAAGAGCTAAACATTACAAAGAGAAAAAAACATAGGCTATTTAATTAACCTGAAGATAAGGAAGGTCTTCTTAAACGAGACACAAAATTCAGAAGCCACGTGAATAATATTGATGAATTTGAAGTGATAATTTAAAATTTCTGTTCAACAAAAAACAGACAAGCAATACATTGAGAGAAAAGATGTGCAACGTACAATAGAGGCAAAGGATTGATACTACAAGAAAGAACACCTATAAAGCAGTAAGAAAAATAAACAATTCAATATCAACAAGCAATTCACAAAGAAAAAGAAATGGCCAAACAGAAGATTCCGTGACTTCTCTACTAACAACAACAACAACCATAATAGCTAATACATAATGCTTACTAGGCATCAGGAGCTTGGCTACGTGCTTTAGATATCAACTCATTTAATCCTCCCAACAACCCTAGGAGATAAGGTATTATTTTTATCCCTTTTTACAGTGGAGGAAATTGTGGCAGCAGTTAAAGAAGCTGCTCAGGGACACACAACCAGGAGTGCAGGGCTAGAATTTCAATGCAGACAGTATAGCTCTACAGGCCAGTATAGCACTGAACCACTATCCTATATGACCTCTCCAGGGATCTAGGCATCAGGAAAATACAAATTAAAACAAGATGTCATCTGTTGTTCAAACTGACAAAAACAAAAAAGGCCAACATAGTCAATGTGGCAAATGAGTATTATCAACATTGTTGGTAGAAGAATAAAACGGCGATTTCTTTTTGTAGTAAAAACTCTTCAGAAACAGATGCTGTGAAAGTTCAGAAAAACAATTTATGCAATAAAAGGTGGACAATAGTCAGGTAGTTTCTTACTAAAATGTTAATTTTATTTTCTCCTGAAGGTAGTAACAAATCCTAGAACTCCTTTCCTTTTCTCTCTTAATTCTCAGATGCCAATAAAGGCCACCAGAGGATGAGCATTCCTTTGCTCCCATGCTAACTGTTTTTTGGTGGCTGCTTCCCTTGTGATTTAATCAGCCCAGGTCAAATTTTCCCTGAAAACCTGTTTCTTGATGCACTAAACGACACAGATTCTGCTTTCTATTCTTTTCCATATTTGTCCATTAGCCTCTTTCTCAAGAGCCAAAGTGTCTCTTGAACAAAGTTCAAGAGACAAGACTGAAGGTGAGAAGCTCAAACTTTCCCTTTTTGGGGTGTTCAAAAGCCATTAAAAAGACTCTTACTTTCAGCAACAATGTTAACTCCAGACAAAAACATGGCTTGTGAAATCTCTCAATTCTCCATAGTCTCCAGTTTACTGTTTACAGCATAAACGTTAAGTAATAATATAAATTACTTAAGGGAAAAATAAAATCCATGTCATAGCTTTTTTAATACTTCAGCCATGCCTATCTACTTATAGGCACTATTATGAAGAGAAACACGGGAAGGTACATGGAGCTATAAAAGAGGCTGTTACTAAACATCACTGCATAAAAGTACTGAAAGTTCATCATGAATGGCAGTATGTAAAGGCCTTTTTTAAAGGCCTTCCCTTAAAAAAAAAAAAGCACAGCAGGTCGGCTTCCATTTGAAAAGTTTCATTTGTACATCCAAAACTTCCTGTAACTTTTTTGCTGTTGTGTTCTAAAACTTACTACCAACTTGGTTTCTGATTATGACAAAGCAATTAAAATTTGCAGGGGTGAAATGGACACTGTGGAAACACACTGGCAGCTCAGAGAATGGTGCTTGACGAAACCTCCAGGAGAGGAACCCTACATCGTCACTGAGAGACGAATAAGAGTGTTCCATACTGTAGCCATAGGATGTAAGAAGAGATTAAGGTCAGCAGGATATTGTAAGACTGGAATGACCGAGATTGCGTTTTTTGTAGCCATAGATGTAAGAAGAGATTAAGGTCAGCAGGATATTGTAAGACTGGAATGACCGAGATTGCGTTTTTTCGTCTGCATCATATGGTCACAGATTAACATTCCATTAAAACACAAAGCTTCACTACGGAAGGGGAGAACGTTGCACCCGCGGCACCACCACAGGCCTGGGGCAATGATTTCGATACCTGCTAAATGCTACCGTGTCCCCAACGTCATCAAATAATTGCTGGACAGCTCCACCATGTCTACGCGTTAACCACACAAAATCGAGGGAGCAGACACCTTTGCCAGGAGTCCCAGTGCAAAATCGTAACTCCTCAAGGCTTCGCACGCACAAATTTAGGGTTCTCATTTCGCTGGAAAGAAAACTGAGGAGCTGAGGGAGAAGCAGCGACCGTCCAGTGCCTCCAAGGGCCAAGACAGAGTTAAGATGAGGTCCACCTCGGACTTCTCACTCCCCACCTTCCTCCGCTCCAACCCTGGAAAGAGCCACAAGTGAGCAAGAGAAGTTGTGGAAACAAGACCGGGGTGGGGGTGGGGTAGGAGGGGAGAACCCGAGAGAGTTCAACACCAGCGCCTGCATTTGTCCCACACAAGGTCACTCGCTCCAAGTCACTTTTCCCTGCTGCCCTGGTGGGCTTCCCGCCAAAGAGGCAGCTAGGCTTCGAAGCCAGCCCACCGCGCCCCCTCGGCCCTCCCCTGCGGGCCGCAGCCCCTTCCCGGCCTCTCTTCTCGGACCCAAGCGCGCCTCCCGACACTTGTCTCCGATGCCCGGCCCCTCTCTCAGCCCAATTCCGCAGCTCCTCCGCCTCTACCCACGGGGCTCCCATCAACCTCCCCTCCCTCCCTCCGGACGCCCCTTTCCCCGCCTCCCGCGCCCGGTCCCGCCGGCGGCCTGGGACGGCGTTCCTTTTTTCCCTTCCCGCCGCCCTCTCCTCGGGTGCCCACCTGGCGCGGCCCGCCCCCGGCCGGTCTCCTCAGCGAGCGGCCGCCTCCCAAGTCCTCCCGGCCCAGCCCCGCTCCCGGGAGGATACAGTTTGAAGCCCCTCAGGATCTCCCTGGCCCGCTCGTCCTTGGTTGACATGATGCGGCGGCCGCCGCCTGCGGCTCTCCCACGCTGGCCCGGCGGAGCCTCGTATACTGTGCCCAGGAGCCGAGGACTGAGCCGCAGCCCGGCCTGCAGACCTCGGGCGAGCAGCGGCAGCGTCCAGACCCGGACCGGCCTCTTTCCCCTCAGCTCCCGCTCCTGATCCCTTCTCCTTCCCTCTAGCCTCGGAGCGCCCTCTCTGAAGCCAATGGAAAGCCCGCCTCGGCGATTGGCATCTTGCTCAACCAATAAAAACATTCAGCGGCTTCGCAGTGGGACGGAGAGCGTCAATGGGAAGGGCCCTCCCCAGGAAGTCCCGTAGGACAAAATTTTCATTTTGTGTTGTTGCCTAGAGTTTGACCCTGCGGAGGGTTGGCTTCAGATCTGCAGAGGCTCGCTTCGAGCCCGCTCCTGCCGCTGGGCACAGTAGGGCTCTGAGATAACGGCAGGTTGCCCTGTGCGATGTGGCGGAGACTACACTTCCCAGCATTCCAGGGGAGAGCCCGGGGGACCACAGATCCCAACACGCAACAGAAAGCCCAGGGACTACAAATCCCAGCATTCCCTGCACTCAATTCCTCTGTAACTTAGATTCCAGGGTGCCGCGCAGTGCGCGCAAGTTCATAAACCTGCTTGTAGGTTTTCGTGGTTTCTGAATCCCTAGACTTGAAACCAGGCGGGAAGATCCTCTTCAGCCTCAAAAGATGACAGCCCACAGAGAGGTAACTTCTATTTGCATGGAACTCAGAAATCTCCTGCAAATCATGGTAAGGACGAAACAACAAACACAAACACTGATTAAATTATGAAAGATAATATAACAAATGACTCCTTCAATTCGTACTTGTTCGTTGGCCTGGGGCGCCGTTTAGGTGTTTTGCAGGGGTTTCTGGTGTGCTCCTGCGTTGGACTGAGAGAGATATCGATTGTATACTCAGAATATCAGTACAGTCAGACTTAAGAGAATTTGCTAATCCAACCCCTGTTATTTTTATATATGAAGAAACTGAGGCCCACAGAGGCAAAGAGATTGTTGAGGGATCACAGCAAGTTGGGGCAGAGTTAGAATTCGGCTCTAAGTCTCCTGCAGTCTGGGCTTTTTCCACTACACTAGGGTGATGATATTTTTAGCAGCATGGCTATGCGATCTCACTCTCCTTGGTGAAGTCTTCCCATCAAGGTTGAAAACACCCAGAGGTGTTGTCTGCCATTTCAGTAAACAATGTTGCCTGCCATTCCAGTAAACAGCAACAAATTTTGGCCACCATCAAGCCATCAGCCACTGAAGCCACCCTTGAAGATGGGCCCAGAGGGGAATTCAGGATGGAGAAAAAGAGGATACTGCCCCAGATAATTAAGATGCGTATCTAAGGAATAATTTCAATGAGCTCAGACACTTGCATCTTCCCATACATAGAAAAGCACTAAAATCGTTTATTTGAGATGTCTGTTTTTTGTTGCTTAGCAGTAATCTTTTGATGTTCAATTACATATTTTCTTTTCAGCAAAAACTCCTTTGTATCCTGGTTCCTCTGTTACCTCTTCGGAGAAGTTCCTCAGAGCTATCTGAGAGGCTGTCTCCTGGGCTATAGTCCTCAGTAAGGTCCCCAAATAAAACATAACTCACAACTTTTAGGTTGTGTGTTTTTCTTCAGTCGACATTAGGTAAACATTTATTTGGTGGCTTTCCTGCAAGTGAAGGAGTGCAATATTTGTTTATTCTCAGTCTAGGTAAAACTTGGTATTTTGATTTGTTCTTTTTTACTCAAGGTGACATTTAATATGATTTCAGAAACTAGGTAAAATTGTAGCTTAAGGTTTCCTTGGAGATCTGCTAACTCTTTTCCTAGGCCTTCCTTCCTCTTCCTGTACCCCTTTCGCCTACCTGGGCACCCACCCAAGTTTTCCTTCCATGTAATTCAACAAACACCTTTTTCAGCTTTTGTTATTGCCAGACTCTCTGTTGGTAGAATGTGAAAGGCATGGTCACTGCCACAAGCAAGATAACCATCTAGTTAGGGAAATAAAGAGACTCCACTGAAATTCAAGATGAACTGTGATGAATGGCACAAAAGAAAGGACATTGGAATGCTACAGAGGCCCCCATGGAAAGATATATTTCAGCTGGCAAAACTTGATGGAGGAGGTGGCATGGGTAGGATTTTTTTCTGTGTTAAAAAGTTTTATCTGTAAATCTTTTTTGTTAATGAAGTGTAACACATACAGCAGGAGCACAGTTTTGGCATATGTATACACCTGTCACCAACCCCCAAATCCAGATATTGAACATTTCCAGCACCATTCCCAGGGTGCCCCTTCCCAGTTAGTGCTGCATCCTTCCATTCTGATAACCACTCTTCTGACTTCTATTACCATAGATCAATTTTGCTGTTCTTGAATTCCATTTAAATGTAATCATACAGTAAGTACAATATGAGTCTGGCCTTTTTCGTTCATCAGTATTTTTGTGAGATTCATCCATGTTGTATGTAGCAGTAGCTTTTTTTTTTTTAATTGCTAAGTAGTATTCCATTGTATGTATGTAGCACCATTTATCTTCTCTACTGTTCATGGGCATTTAGGTTTTCACTTACCAGTTTCTGGCTTTTATTAATGAAGCTGTAATGAACATTCTTGAATGTTTCTTTTTGTGGACTCATGCATTTATTTCTAGGAGAGGAGTTGCTGGCTTGTGCGGAGGGCATACAATCAGCAATAGTAGATATTGCCAGTTTTCCAAAATGTTTGTACCAATTTTCACCTTCACCAGCAACATAAGAGAGTTCTAGTTGACTCTTACCCTTGGCAATAGAGGGTGGTGTCAGTTTTTAAAATATTAGCCATTTTGGCTGAATGTGGTATCTCATTATAATTTTCATTTACATTGTCTTTGGTGTTGAGCCCTTGTCATATGCTTGTTGGCTACGTGATGTCCTCTTTTGTGATGTGCCTGTTCAGGTCTTTTGCCCACTTTCTTAATTGGGCTAATTCTTATTGATTTGTTGTCCTTTATATAGTCTGGATATGAAGTTCCTTGTCCGATACATGCTTTGTAGATATCTTTTCCAAGTCTGTGGCTTGCCTCTTTAGTCTTGTACCGGTGTCTTCTGAGAAGAGAAATTCTTAATTTTAATCAAGTGCCATAGTTCAATGCTTCCTTTTTATGATTAGTGCTTTTTGCATTGTTTAAATCTTTGCCTACATGGTTGGTGGAATTCGAACAGACAAATATGAGGGAAGAGCACTGTGAAAAGGAAGAGAGAGCAAGTTTGAGCATAGGCCCTGATGTCAGAGAGGGAAGATGTGAGTCCTGTTAGGCCGGGAAGGCGTGGAGTTTGGGCTCTAATGAGGTGGGGCGAGACAAAGCTGGATAGGTAAGAGGGAGGCATACTGAGGAGGGCCTTAACTGCAGCCTTGGAGTCTGGACATTATTCTGGAGGCCGTGGAGGCACAGCTGGAATATTTATGAACTTAAACAGAACTTAGTTGCTCTCCTTCCACCACTGACTTTGCTCCTTCTCCTCTGCAGCCCTGTCCTCTAACACCACCTCCAGACAGCTCTGGCCTCCCCAGACAGAATCCTGGGGGGTATCTTCTTTTTCTATCCCTGCATTCAACTGGTCACCAGGTCTGATAGGTTCTGAGGTATCTAAATGTCTCCAACAATGACGCTTCTATTTCATGCCCAGCTGCAGCTACCTTTGTTCAAGATCTCACAGTCTCTTAACTGGAATACATCAGTCACCTCAAGGTTTCCCAGCCTCCAGTTCTCTCCACATCCAGTACATTCCTATAGCAGCTAGTGTCCAAAATGGCAATTATTCAGACCCCTCCACAGCTTAAAGACCCCAAATAGCTCCCCAGTGCCCTTAAGGTAAAACAAACAAACAAACTCTAAAAGAGTTTGCTCTTTCTTCCAGGCTCAACTCAAGCCTCATTTCCTCCAGAAGCCTTCCTTAAATCACCTCTCTCCAGGACACAGCCAGGAGAGCCTTATCTGTACCCCTGGGGCTCCTTGTGGCATCATCTGTCCTAGCCAGATGGACCTGTCTCTTCCAGGAACCTTGAGCTCTCCCAGGTAGGAACTTTGCTGTATTTAGGTTTTTACTGAGTATAGGGCTGTGCATGTGGTTTCCAAGAACCTTGATGACCTGACTCCAGCTCTGTAGCCCTCATTTCTTACCTTTGAACCCTGGGTTCCAGTCACTGTGGGTTTCTTCTCTGCATTAGTGTATGCTGCACAGTGCAGGCCTCTGTGACTATGGTCACTGCCCTCTTTTCTTCCCCTTTTTGCCCATAAGATGCCCACTTTCTCTTCCCCAGCACATTCTCTTCTGTGCTTCCAAAGCGTTGTCATCTCTCTCTCATAGCACTTAACACATTGAAGCTTTTTGAGGGCAAGAACCTTGTCTTATCTTCATATAAACTTCTAGAACATAATACGTGCTAAAGAAATTTTTAAAATAAATGAATGCATTGGTGCTTGGCTCCTTTGCATCTGTCTAATTTCTGCACTTGAATGCATGAAAGGTAAATAGGGTTTTTTTCCTCATCTTCAAGACCTGAAAGTCTGTAGTGTATACTTTAAAGGAACCAGCCTAAGTGTTCAGTTACGTGGCATTCTTATCCATCTTCCAGGGGAGTTGGTAAGTACTAAATGCAAAGCCACGAATGTCATTTTGGTCACAGAACCATTGTTGGCTCAACCCATCTTCTGATTATTTTAAAATATTTTCTGAATAAAGATGAAGAGCATGGTCTTTGGCTTCAGATAGCCTGGGTTTCAAAGCAAACTTCTTTTTTTTTTTGTGGCTGAGTTGGGTCTTGGTTGCTGCGCGTGGATTTTCTCCAGCTGCGGCGAGCAGGGGCTGCTCTTCATTGTGGTGCGCGGGCTTCTCATTGCGGTGGCTTCTTTTATTGCGGAGCACCGGCTCTAGGTGTGTGGGCTTCAGTAGTTGTGGCACGTGGGCTCAGCAGTGGTGGCTGGCGGGCTCTAGAGTGCAGGCTCAGTAGTTGTGGCACGTGGGCTTAGTTGCTCTGCGGTATGTGGGATCTTTCTGGACCGGGGCTCGAACGCGTGTGCCCTGAATTGGCAGGCGGATTCTTAACCACCGCGCCGCCAGGGAAGCCCTCAAAGCAGACTTTGATACTTACCGGCTTTTGGATTTTTAAAATAATTAATTAATTAATTAATGGCTGTGTTGGGTCTTTGTTGCTGCACGAGGGCTTTCTCTAGTTGCGGTGAGCGGGGGCTATTCTTTGCGGTGCACGGGCTTCTCATTGTGGTGCCTTTTCTTGTTGTGGAGCACGGGCTCTCGGTGCACAGGCTTCAGTAGTTGTGGCATGCAGTCTCAGTAGTTGTGGCTCACGGGCTTAGTTACTCCATGATCTGTGGGACCTTTCGGGACCAGGGTTTGAACCTGTGTCCCCTGCATGGGCAGGTAGATTCTTAACCACTGTGCCACCAGGGAAGTCCCTGGCTTTTGGATTTTTAGGCTTAGTTATGTCCCCTGAAAAATGGGAATAATATTACAGGCCTAGAGTTATTATGAGAATTCAGTGAGACAATGTACAGCACCTGGCACATGGAAAAACGCTCAGTAAACGGTAGTTATTAGGCTTAGTATGTCTCTGTACCCCGAGGGTAGCCACAGTCGCCCTACGGAACTTCTGAGGGTAAAGCTCGGCCAAAGAGGATGGGTTTAGGGCCCAGGATGGTGATGGCGATGGTTGGGGGGCCAAGTACTGCCTAGGCTATATTCCTCTCCTCAGGGCCCCCACCCTGTCCTGGGCTACAGCCCGGCTCGGGACCCACTTTCCCCTGCCGGGGCCGCACTGGAGGTCTGAGGCTGCAAACGCGGTGGGGGAACCTAGTGTGGGCGGAACTCGAGTGCAGCGGCGGGAGGCTTCCGGGGGAGCCGCAAGGGCAACGGGTCGGCGGAGGCAGAAAAGCGTCGGACGCCGGGCCGATCATGGACGCTTGACAACCTGCGGGCAGGCGCCGGGAGGCCAAGCCAGCGACCGAGAGGACGGAGAGGCGGCGAGGACAGGTAGGGGCCGGCGAGAGGGTGGGGCCCGGCGTGCCAGGTTCTTCTGGGCCGTCAGGTTTAGCGCCAGCCGTAGGAAAAGCCCTCGGCCACACCGCCCCGCCCCCGCTCCGGGGAGCGCGACCCGCGGCTCATCACCCTGCACCCGCGGCTCTGCTTGGAACACGCCACCCGCCCTGAAGTCCACCCCAGTCCGCGACCCTCAGCATCCGCACCGCGGTTGCTCTCGCTTCCCCACCTGTAAAGGTTACTCCTTTGCTCCTCTGCCGTCCATCAAAATAGCGCCACCCCCTAGGACGGGAATTCATCTCCCCTGAGTTCCTAGCCGCCTCCTCGGGCTCTCCCACTCCAGAAGAAAGCGATTATCGGCGCCTCCTCATCTCTTTGCCCCCGCGGGTTTTGCTCCTTAGGCCGAGGTTTTTTTGAGGGACCGAAGTTCTGTCCGTTTTTCTACCCCTTCTCCATCTCCACGCCCTGTCATTCAGTGTCTTCGCACGTGTCCACTTGGAAGCGAGGTTTTTGTTTTTCCTCTCCTAACCATCACCTTCCCCCGACATCTCCTTTCTACCCTCTCCCCTCAGTTTCCCCTTCCCTCAGCAACCTTTATTCCCTAGCACTTCAATTTTGCTGTTTCCGACAAGATCTTCTTAGGTAACCCTGGATGAAGCGGCATACTTGCTTTTGTAGTACTGTGAAAGGGCTGCCGCTCTTGGTGCCTGCCTCCAAAGGAAAACTTAGTTTCTCTTGCACGAAGCTAACCTTTTTTGATTTATTGTCTTTTTCACTGTACTATACTTCTTCATTTTGTCACACTGCCCAGCATATATCATTTTTGGAGGAGTAATCTTTTCTCATGGAGAACTCCTGTAGAATAGATACTCAGTGTGTGTGTTCACACACCCAGCTTGTAGTAAGTAGATTATACAGTTGAGGGACCCTCCTGTCCTAATGTCTTAAGGATGGCAATACTATATCTTCATTGTTTTCTCGAATCTTTTTATTGTTTTCTTGAGATTTTGTACAAATTCTGAAGTCGTGTTTGGTAAAATGTCACATATCAGTAGGAGGCCAAATAAAGGGATTTTCCTCATGGACTTACACAGCATGTATGTGTGTATTTTCTTAGTTTGAATATGTTGCTGCTTATCTTTCAAGATGATTTCCCCCTTTTTCTATCAGATCAATGACTTATGTGATAAATGGGCCATCTTTCTTGTCTGCTTTTTGTCTTTCCTTATCTGTATCTGGCTGCAGGTGGGATTCTAATGACACACCGAAGCTGTAACTGATTGCTTTTGCTTACATCTGCTGCCTCTGTGTTTTGGCAAGATTCTCTGCTTCTTAACCAGAGTCTAAAAATGAGGTAGATATAAGACACCTACTGAGATACTCCTGTGTGTTTCTTTAGGTCCTGGTTAGGTTTAAGGGCTTAGAAGGTGCTGCCTTTGGCAAAGGGCCAGATGGAATGAAGTGGCTTTTACTAAATGTGTTTCAAACCTCAGAATAAGGACAAAATCCCTTTAACTCCCAGTTAAACGCTACCCATCTCACAAAGTGAGATCTGGACTGAGGAGCTGTTTTTTTCTTTTTGAATACTGTAAAATGAAAGTATTCTGATGTCTGATCCAGCATTAAATAGGCATAGACTTTGCAAAGGAGAAGGAAGAATGAAATACTTTTCTTTGGACAGATCTCAAGACCAGAGAATGGCAGGTGAACAGAAACCCTCAAGTAACCTCCTGGAACAGTTTATCTTACTAGCCAAAGGTACCAGTGGCTCAGCCCTCACTGCTCTCATAAGCCAAGTTTTGGAGGCTCCTGGAGTATATGTCTTCGGAGAACTGCTGGAGCTGGCCAATGTGCAGGAGGTAAGAGCAGCTTATAAACAATTTTTCTATCTTCTTTGTTCTCAACCTTCCTGTGATTCTCCAGGTTTCCAAGGAATTTCAGTGCTGAAGCATTGTGGACCCATGAGATATCCTTTTGAGGAATTGGTGAGGCAGTGGAAGAGAGCAAGGATAATGTCCTGGGCTCCTTCTGGTCAATATTTTCATCTGAATTTGGGGCAAATTTAGATTGGGTTGCTAGTAATTTGAAAGATAGGGGAAAAATCCAACTGAACCTGATAAATTAGAAAAGTAGAGTATAAGCATGGACTGATGTTTAACAGGGGTAGTTTCAGTCATTCTTAGGGACAGAAAACCTCCAGTGCAAATATAGACATTGAAAATTGGTCAGGTACATACATAGCAGAAAATGTTTGTTACTGAACATGAGATGGGCATGAATAAAGAATATATTGTTGGGCTTCCCTGGAGGCGCAGTGAGTGGTTAAGAATCCGCCTGCCAGTGCAGGGGACATGGGTTCGAGCCCTGGTCGAGGAAGATCCCACATGTCACAGAGCAACTAAGCCTGTGCGCCACAACTACTGAGCCTGTGCTCTAGAGCCCACGAGCCACAACTACTGAGCCCGCGTGCCACAATTACTGAAGCTGGCATGCCTAGAGTCCGTGCTCTGCAACAAGAGAAGCCAACCTCAACGCGAAGCCTGTGAGCTGCAATGAAGAGTAGCCCCCGCTCGCCACAACTAGAGAAAGCCTGCGCACAGCAACGAAGACCAAAGCACCCCAAAATAAAAATAAATAAAATAAATAAATTTATTAAAAAAAAAGAATATATTGTTCCTGTGAAAAGGGCAGTGTTGTGCTGAAGAAGGTGTGTAAAAAAGATATGACAGGGCTTCCCTGGTGGCGCAGTGGTTGAGAATCTGCCTGCCAATGCAGGGAACATGGGTTCGAGCCCTGGTCTGGGAAGATCCCACATGCTGCGGAGCAACTAGGCCCGTGAGCCGCAACTACTGAGCCTGCATGTCTGGAGCCTGTGCTCTGCAACAAGAGAGGCAGCGATAGTGAGAGGCCCACGCACTGCGATGAAGAGTGGCTCCCGCTTGCCACAACTAGAGAAAGCCCTCGCACAGAAATGAAGACCCAACACAGCCAAAAAAAAAAAAGAAGATATGACATGAAAAGCTGGGAAGTAGTCCTTTTTGCTTTGTTTGCTTGTTTGATGTTGTTATTGAAACCTTGGGTATCACTTTTGGTTGTTGTGCCTTAAAAATGAGAAGATCTGGTGAAGAGTAACCAGGTGGAACAGACATTAAAGCAACCTATACTTTTCCAACCTCTGCTTCCCATTTTGGATATTTTTATATTTATTGATTGATACTTTTATATTGATTGATCGAAAAGTCTGGTGATATCTTTTTTACTTTGGGAGATGTGCTCAGGAGCTCTTGGTAGGGTGGGTTGGCTTCCTCTTCACCATCACAGCTTCTTCCTGGCTGCCCAGGGTGGTGCCTGCTCTGCTGACAGCCACCATGTGCAGATCTGGGCAGTACTTGTTCTTGAGGATCATGTGCATGATGCTACTGAGCGTCGCCCAGGCATTCTTGTTGATGGTGGTCCATACATATGGGGTGGCTGACGTTTGCTGGCCAGTTCTTCTCTTCATGACACTAGGACACCTTTGCCATTGGCTGCCGGCTCCATGCCTGTAGCCCTGCTGTGAATCAGCCCGTTGTAGCAGAAGGAGTATGGGTCTTCACGTTACTGGACTTGCTGCTGTACATATGCTTATTCCTCTTGGTTAGTAAACTTGAGCGGTTCCCCATGATCATCCATTGCAGATGTGTGGATGTGGCATCAATTTCCTCTCCCTGCAACAGCTGGAAACAGGAAGACCTAGTTTTATTTGTTTATTTATTTTTGCGGTACGCGGGCCTCTCACTGTTATGGCCTTTCCCGTTGCGGAGCACAGGCTCCGGAAGTGCAGGCTCAGCGACCATGGCTCACAGGCCCAGCCGCTCCGCGGCATGTGGGATCTTCCTGGACTGGGGCACGAACCCGTGTCCCCTGCATCGGCAGGCGGACTCTCAACCACTGCACCACCAGGGAAGCCCCTAGTTTTATTTTTTAATTGTAAATTTTTATTTAATGTCAGCCTGGCTTGCTAGACTGTAAGCTCTGTGAGGGTAAGGTCTATTGTGCTCACCATTGTTTTCCTTAGAGCTTATTATGTAGCCTGACACACAGTAGGCTTTCAGTAAAAATTAAATTACCAGAGATAGAAAAGGAATCCTGTGAGGGAAATTTAAGAAAACTGAGTTTTTTTTTTTTGTTTGTTTGTTTTTTTGCGGTACGCGGGCCTCTCACTGTTGTGGCCTCTCCCGTTGCGGAGCACAGGCTCCGGAAGTGCAGGCTCAGCGGCATGGCTCACGGGCCCAGCCGCTCCGCGGCATGTGGGATCTTCCTGGACCAGGGCACGAACCAGTGTCCCCTGCGTCGGCAGGCGGACTCTCAATCACTGCGCCACCAGGGAAGCCCCTGAGTTTTTTTTTTTAATAGGCTTTATTTCTTTAGAGCAGTTTTAGATTCACAGCAAAGTTGAGAGGAAGGTACAGAGAGTTCTAATATACCTTGTGCTCTCATACATGAATAGCCTGCCCCATTACCAATATCCGCCACCAGTGTGGAACTACACTGGCACATCATTATCACCCAAAGACCACAGTTTACGTTAGGGATCACACTTGGTGTTTTATAGTCTATGGGTTTAGACAAATGTATAATGACATGTCCCATTACAGTATCATACAGAGTATTTCACTGCCCTAAAAGTCCTCTGTTCTGCCTCTTCATCCCTTCCTCCCCTCTAATCCCTGGCAACCACTGATCTTTTTACTTTTTCCAGAATGTCGTGTAGTTGGAATCATACATATGGAGCCTTTTCAGATTGGCTTCTTTCACTTAGGAATATTGCATTTAAATTTCCTCCCTGCCTTTTCATGGCTTGGTAGCTCATTGTTTTTCAAAAGAAGAGATGACCAAAGGGTAGTGTGTTTCTTCAGGTTAGTGAAAAGCCTGAATGAATATGCCAGGTGGTTGTTTCATATGGAAGTTTGGGTGAGAGGAGATGGATGAAAATTAAAGCCAGAAAGACTTTGTTGACTTAGGCCAGTGGGAGAAATTTTGGAGTGTCTGCTTTACAGAAAATAGTCTTTTATGGCTAGTTTTGTAATCGTCTGTCTGAAAAGTGGGGGCTAGATTTGATGGTCTCTTCTACTTCTGATTCAGGGCCTCAGGAGATTCTCGGTAACCTGAGGCAGTAGGCTGGGGTATTCAGATGCCAGAGTTCTCATTGGAGTGCTTAGCAAATCACCCTTATCTTCCCATAGTTTTTTTCCATATGTGAGCTGGGAATAAGCTAGCTGCCTTTCAGTGGTCAGAAATTACAGACGTAGTTTTTGGAAGCTTTTTTTAAAAGATGGTTAAAATCAAGTGGTATTGTTGGTGTCCACAGAATACCACTTGGTTCCTGTTTAGACTTTATTGAGTTTGGTATATTGGAAGAGTAACAGGTACATATTTGTGAGTAAGGGAAACACCCAGTTACGGTAACTGGCAGCAGAGCAGAGTAGAGCAGTTCCTCGCAGAACAGTATCTCTTTAGTTTTTCTTCTACAGATAGCTCTTTGCCATTAGCATTAGCGAGGAATAAGTAATTTTAATGAAAATTTTGATTTGGGGCTGATATCCTGGTTTCCTGTCCCAGCTGGGCTGTTCTGTCACGCCTTATGCTGTGCTGATCTCCAGCATTCACAGTCCACATGTAGTCCTGAAGCTTGGAGCCAACCCTATACTTTTTTCAGTTTGGATTGATAGTGGCTTGTGCTGTCCCCGCCAAGCTGGTATACTGACAAGGCTGCTCCAGTCTGCTTTTTTTTTAAACTTATTTATTTGATTTATTTTTGGCTGTGTTGGGTCTTCGCTGCTGTGCACGGGCTTTCCCTAGTTGTGGAGAGCGGGGGCTACTCTTCGTTGCAGTGTGTGGGCTTCTCATCGCAGTGGTTTCTCTTGTTGTGGAGCACAGGCTCTAGGCGCGCGGGCTCAGTAGTTGTTGTGCATGGGTTCTAGAGCGCAGGCTCAGTAGTTGTGGCGCACGGGCTTAGTGCTCTGCCGCATGTGGGATCTTCCCGGACCAGGAGTTGAACCCGTGTCCCCTGCATTGGCAGGCGGATTCTTAACCACTGTGCCACCAGGGAAGTCCCTCCAGTCTGTTTTGATGGCAGGGGAATCCTGAGCAAACCTGAACTGCTCCCAGTGCTTACTGCTTTGTGTGTGTGTGCGTCTGTGTGACAAAAGTAGCTCCTGGGCATGCTCTGTGCAGTATAAAGCATGTATTCCTGAGAGAGAAAAATTAAACTTGGGGCCTTATTTATTTTTTCCCAAAGACTCAAAGAGTTGGAAGGGACCTCAGGGACCAAGCAATAAAATGGTACAGAACTGTGGCACGTGATCACCTGCCCTCTTCTTGAACACTGCAGTGATTGGTAGCTCGGTCTGTGAACTACTTTTTTTTTTTTCCTCCTCAGCTTGCAGAAGGAGGTAATGCTGCTTATTTGCAGTTGCTGAATCTGTTTGCCTATGGAACATACCCAGATTACATAGGTGAGTTGGTTAAGATCCTCCAAAGACTTTTCTTAATTATGTTGCTCTGTCTGGATACATTGCCTTCATGAGGGTCACTGAAGTCTGGGATATACAACATGGGGTGGTATCTTCCTAACCTAGCTGTTTCTCATTTTACTGTGCTCTGTAAGTGATCTCCCATGAGGACTTTCGTTCCTACCTTTTATTTCGCAGTGGGTAGATGGGAACTGTGTTTATGCTCATCCATAAATATAGCCCTTGTTTATTTTCCAGATGAGATTCTTGAGGACTGGTGTTTGTAGAACACTTGGAGTGTTGTGAAATGTCAGAATACTCTGTAAAGTATTTAAGCGTTGTAAATATTATATAAATACTATCATCATATTGAAGAAAGTATGGAAAACAGGGAAAAATGTCGCTTGTACTCCCATTAAACTACTGTTAGCATTAGGGTGCTGGACTTTTCTTCCTTGTGCTTATGTTTTCTGATATGTAGGTGTAATTAGATTATGTATACCATTTTATATCTTGCTTTATTCGCTTATTTCATAGGCATTTATCCACGTTTTAAGTCTTTGTAGTCATTTTTAATATACCATAATCAAATACTCCATAATCTACTTACCCCATTCTCTTTTGTAGATCATTTGAGTCATTGTATTGATAAATTAGAATCTTAAATATCAGGAATGAGGTGCATGAATGTCCAAACACTAACTTACCTTCCACCCAAGCCATTTTTGTCTGGCTTCCCTAGTTTATTTTAGTGATATGACATAGGCCTGGCAGTTTATTTTAGTGGTATGACTCAGGGTCTTCTCTACTATGTCCTCGACTTCCCCTTTTTTCTCATTTTCTTTCTCCATGGTCACTTCTACTTACTCGGTGCTGCTGCCAGACTGGACAGTTTGCCACTTGCCAGCTTTTTCTGACCTTCACTTTGTTCCAGTGTGTGTATCCTTTGTTTCCATCCTCACTAAAGAGCAGCATTTTACAGACTCTAGAACCAGGATTCTTGCATTATGTTCTGTGTCCACTTCAACAGTTGTGTGTTCTTTGGTAAATTAGATGGTCTTCTGTACCTCAGTCTCCTTATCTGTAAAATGGGAGTAATAAAAAGGTCCACAATCCCTTATCTTCACTTCTTGGGCTAGATGTTTCATAATTTAGAATTTTGGGGACTTTAAAAAGGTAGTATGATGCATATACTTTTTTATGTAACACCCTCGAGAGATGTGGGCAGCACCGGTAGTCAAACACATTCACAGTTTTGCAGCAAAACAAATGAATATTCACAACAAGTGGGATAAAAAGCCTAACTCAATTTAGGTCATGAATTGCCACCAAATGAATTTCAGCACCGTGCTCAAGGGAGAAAAAGCAGTGTGGATTCACCTTTTTGGAATCCAGCATTATGGATAAGGAATTGAAGACATTTGGATCTGTCTTGTGGGGCTGTTGTGAGGACTAACTGGATGTGTGTGTATATGAATGGATCTGTGTGTGCACTTACACTAAGTAAAGCTTGCCATATACGTTGCCTTGGCTGGTGCCATTGCTGTTGCTATTATTGTTATTGCTAAAATTTTGCCTGTCCTTCAAGGATCATCTCATAGTCCACCTTTCTTTCTTTTTGTCTCCTGTACCTCCCCAGTTCCCCAGTGTGACTGTACTCACTTGCACTCTCTCTTTTTTCTCTCCTCCTCTTTCTGTTTCCCTTTCTGCCTCTCCACCCTCCCCTCACCCTCCTGTTTTTTTCTGGTAGTTTGTACCTTTCTTCTGGTAGTTCTCTTGCATTTGTAGCTGTTGAAACATTGGATGGTAAGACTGAGGACAAGTCCAGGGCCATTGAGTTGCACAACTCTGGGTGGTAGTTGGTGCTCCTGGAGTTGTGGAGTGTAGCAGCCCTGACAAGCCCCATCTGTTCCCCTTGAATCACTTAAGACAGTGCATTGCACATAACAGACGCTCAGTGAAGACATGTTGAAAATAGTACTCCAGTAAGAGAATTGTCATACCGTTTTGTGCACTCATGCCCGGCTTCTTAGGAGACTAAGCTTCTTGTGTGTAGAGATTCAGTTTTGTCTTCTTTGGAAGCACATGGTATTTCAGAGAAGATGGGAGGTGCTTATGGAACATTTGCCTAGTGAATAAGTGCAGAGTCATGACAGTGATTCAATAGCAGGTTTGATGTGGGGAGTTGGTACGCTTATTCCATGAAGAAATCCTGATTTTATTTTGTGTCTTGATTTTTGTGGTGGGTGGGACTGAGCAGCCAACAAGGAGAGCCTGCCAGAACTGAGCACAGCTCAGCAGAACAAGCTGAAACACCTTACCATCGTGAGCTTGGCGTCAAGGATGAAGGTACGGTCCAAACCCTTTCCTGTCTTCCTCCTTACCTCGAGGCAGGTGTCGCATTGGCATCATGTGGGAACTCCCAGCTACACACAGTAGAGTTGTATCATAAATGCATAAAATTTGCCTGGCAAAGGACAAAAGAGAAAAAGATAACAGTTAAAATAGTGTAGATAATTACTCACCATTCCATTTAGGAAAAGTATGCCCAGGAGTGATTGTGAATCAGCAGGTCTCAGTTCTGGCATGCCGTGGTACCCCACGTGCTGTGAGCATTTTGCCATGCTTAAAGGAGACTGCTGTTTCAAGATACAGATTTTTCAAACAGCAAGGCATCTCAAGGCAAGTTAACTGCTTCAGCTGTTGCTCAGTGCACAGTGAACTGTTCCCGTGCTGGAGGAAAAACTTGCTGTGTTGAACTTACTGAGAGATGGATTTTTTAATATGCTGCCTTCCTCTGGGGATTTTCAAGGTTAATTATACTAATTGGAATTTTTGCCTTCTATGCTAACTTCTGACCCTAACCTTCTGTAAGATACCACTCCACTATATCTCTGAGTTCTTCCTTTTAGAAGAAGATGTGCAACCAACTGCTCATAGCCATTAACAAAGAAGATCCAGGTTTGATTAATTATAGTTGATTTTTGGCTCTCTGCCCAATCCCAGCCTAAATGTCTATAAGTTTTTGTGGGGCTGTGCCTTTGAAAAAGTTTGCTTTTTGCATTTCCCCTCTGTGATTGAGCTGGAGAGATGTATATTTGTTCTTGGATTGCTGTTTCACATGCTAAAATTATTTTATCTGGCTTAATCACAAATTTATGATTCTCAGCTGGGCACTTCAGGTGGGAGGCCTATTTTGTTAGGAAATGAGGACCTGAATTTTTTTTTTGTCCTGATCATGAACTTCTCAAGTGTAGCAAAGAGTAGGAGCGACTTTTTCCCTTGTTTCTGCAACCTGTCATTCTTTTTTTTTTTTAACATCTTTATTGGAGTATAATTGCTTTACAATGGTGTGTTAGTTTCTGCTGTACAACAAAGTGAATCAGCTATACATATACTTATATCCCCATATCTCCTCCCTCTTGCGTCTCCCTCCCACCCTCCGTATCCCATGCCTCTAGCACCGAGCTGATCTTGTTATGCAGCTGCTTCCCACTAGCTGTCTGTTTTACATTTGGTAGTGTGTATATGTCCATGCCACTTTCTCACTTCGTCCCAGCTTACCCTTCCCCCTCCCCGTTTCCTCAAGTCCATTCTCTACCTGTGCATCTTTATTCCTGTCCTGCCCCTAGGTTCTTCAGAACCATTTTTTTTTTAGATTCCATACATATGTGTTAGCATATGGTATTTGTTTTTCTCTTTCTTACTTACTTCACTCTGTATGACAGTCTCTAGGTCCATCCACCTCACTACAAATAACTCAATTTCATTTCTTTTTTATGGCTGAATAATATTCCATTGTATATATGTGCCACACTTTCTTTATCCACTCGTCTGTCAATGGACACTTAGGGTGCTTCCATGTCCTGGCTATTGTAAATAGAGCTGCAGTGAACATTGTGGTACATGACTCTTTTTGAATTATGGTTTTCTCAGGGTATATGCCCAGTAGTGGGATTGCTGGGTTGTGTGGTAGTTCTATTTTTAGTTTTTTAAGGAACCTCCATACTGTTCTCCACAGTGGCTGTATCAATTTACATTCCCACCAACAGTGCAAGAGGGTTCCATTTTCTCCACACCCTCTCCAGCATTTATTGTTTGTAGATTCTTTGATGATGGCCATTCTGACCGGTGTGAGATGATACCTCATTGTAGTCTTGATTTGCATTTCTCTAATGATTAATGATGTTGAGCATCCTTTCATGTGTTTGTTGGCAATCTGTGTATCTTCTTTGGAGAAATGTCTATTTAGGTCTTCTGCCCATTTTTGGATTGGGTTGTTTGGTTTTTTGTTATTGAGCTGCATGAGCTGCTTGTATATTTTGGAGATTAATCCTTTGTCCAACCTGTCATTCTAAGCCCCTGTACCAACCCTGGATTTCAGACCTTTAGTCATAGAAAACCCCCCAGGTATGTTTGCCCTCTTCTCCTCATACATCTTCCTCCTGTTTCTGCAGATTTGATTGCTGTGTTAATTTTCACACTAATAGTGATGTGTCATAGGATTTACAGAAAACTGGTATTTAGATACCCAGGTGTCTTGGAGTCATGCAGAATGTTGGTACAGTCCATTACAGGACTACTGTTGGGGAATTGACATTGGTTGTCAGAGACCAGGAAAACATGTAAACTTCAGGATGACCTCTGAGCTTGCAGTATCCACTGGCCACCTGTAGGTGGATGCGTTAGCCTGTAAGTTTTTTTAATTGTGCTCTGCTGGGCAAGCAGCCAGTTTGTGTGTCCAGTGTCTGAGATTCTTTGGAGTTTTTTTTGATGATCTGGCGTTTTATACAAATTCTGAAAGCTTCCAAAAGGCAGCAGAGTGCCAGATACTGAGGATATCCCTTTCTTCTCTAGAAAGAGTCTTTGGGATCTCTAAGAGTATGCTTCAGAGCATGAAAGCTGGAAGCTGAGCGAAGTCCAGGAGGCAGAGGATGGGGGAGAACGCATTGCTAGATGCTGTGGGTCTTGTTTGGATCCCACAGGTCTCACAGCTCATTTATCCATCTCTTTTTGCCGTAGATGTTAATAATTACCACTAGACTGCATTTCCCAAAGCTCTGAGGCATATGTTGGCTATCTGAGTAATAACCTGAATTTTCTTAATGTTTACCAATGGTTTTTGTAAACATCACATGTACCTTATCTATAGTGTATCCCCTACTCCGTGCTGCTGAAGGACCTGGAGATGCGGAATCTCCGGGAACTGGAAGACCTCATCATCGAGGCTGTCTACACTGATATCATCCAGGGCAAGCTGGATCAGCGAAACCAGCTGCTGGAAGTGGATTTCTGCATTGGCCGTGACATCCGAAAGAAAGATATCAATAATATTGTCAAGACCTTGCATGAATGGTGAGGCTCAAAGAAGGAGGTGCCCCCCTCTTTAGGGAGGGGATACCTAGCATGCCCTCTATGCCTCTGTTTGGGGAAATGTGGTCTCCAGGTATCAGCTGGGGCTGCCTGGGAGCTGGGGCCTTGGGACAGAAAGCTAGGGAATGGGGCTGCATTTGTGACTTCAGTTGTGTGGCAATAGGAATCACTTCAGGCTTCCTAGTGCCACGGTTGTAAAATAGTTCTTGTCTTATGCAGTTGAGGGCTATTTAGTAGCAGGCTGTAAAATGCCCAGAGTTGGCAGGTGGAGCCTCTGAAGCCTTGCTGTGTGACACTGATCCTGTGCTTTGCAAACTCACCCTCAGTGTTTGACCAAGCTTGGGAATTAGTGTTGGTAAGATTCTTTGGATAAGAGAACCAAGTTCGGCATCAGTAACTTTGGGCTAGTGTTTGTAAAACATTGTGAAGGATATTAAAGACAAGGAATGGGTTATTCTAAGTTGGAACACAGACTCATATACAGAGTATTTGATAACCATATTCTGGTATATAAAAGGAAGTGGAACATTTGCACGTACTCTATTTTAATGGAATTTGATGTTCGCAAGAGCTGTTGCACGTTCTACACGGATTTGTCATGGTGTTATTCAAGACTGAGCTGTGAAGGAGGGCCAGGGTGAGAGTATAATTGGAGGTGAGGAGAGTGTGTTCCCAGGTGGCACATGGCACGTTGGAGGCCATGAAGCAGAGTAGGCAGACTGTGCAGAGGGCTGGGGTTCATTTTGTCTTTAAACAGACTGACTCTCTGGCTTAGCCTCTAGGGGTGTGTATCCAGGGATGTACAGCCCAACTTTGACCCTCTGGGGGTCCACAGCCCCCTAAGTTTCCCTCACTTCAGCTACTATTGGATCCCCAGGCATGTACTTGCCCACCCTTTACCCCAGGTTCTGTCCCAAGTGTGACTCCAGACACCTTCCCTTTACAACATCTGACACAAGCAGGAACTTTCAAAAGATTTTAAAACAGTGAAGTCAGACTAAATGGGAAATAAACTTAGAAAACACCCCTAACATGAAAATGGTCTGGCATACAAAATCTAGGTTTCCAATCCCACTAAAGTTGGCTGTCTTTTTCCGTTTTTGAGATGACTGATACCGTTTTTCACCTCCATAGTCTGACTTCAACGTGTTTGCACCCAGAGGGCCTATTCTAGCCCCCATTCCAGGATGTTTACTAGTACAAATTCTTACAACTTCTTTTTATGCATTGGAGTTAGATTTGAAACAAAATTGGTATGTAGAGTGGCACCACAAATACGCAGAATGTTCCCACCTGTTGACTCTAAAGTGGAGGGTATGTGGCTATTTATTGTACTATACCTTCAACTTTTTTTTTAACATATTAAAATTTTAAAAATAAAAAGTGGGGAAAATGATATAATGAGGAGGGGGTGGCAGTTGGGAAGTAACACACTTCTGAGAAAAAGGGCAATCTTCAAAATAGGATGCTTTTAGAAAATAAATTTTTCTTTTGAGAAAACTGATTAATCAGTGCCACCTGTGAAGTCTCTCCTAATTCCTTTAATTGCACAGCCTGTGAAGCTTTCCCATGGGATACAGAGGTTGGAAATTAAAGCTGTATTCTAAGAAACCACCCCACATCCTCCATGTTTGTTTCCTTATGCCCTATGTTATGTATTCAGAAACACCTGTCTTTTGGAAGGAGTGAAGGGGCAAGAGCCCTGGCAGACGGAGTGTTACAGGAAGTCTCTAAGGAATCGGCGAGGGAGATTTGGGAGGCTGCAGGACAACTACCAGGCTTTTCTGGGGCTCAGGGCTGGTTATCTCTTATATAGGTGCGATGGCTGCGAGGCAGTCCTGCTGGGCATCGAGCAGCAAGTTCTGAGAGCCAACCAGTACAAGGAGAACCACAGCCGAACTCAGCAGCAGGTAGAGGCCGAGGTGAGGAAGAGAACGCCTGTCCCCACCCCAGGGTATCCCTGTTTGTCCCTTGTCTTGTGATCTTGGCGTAGATGCAACAGCACTCACTCGCTCGTGAGCACTGGGTGAGGTGCTGGGGTAGAGGCGAGTGTGACCCACGCCCTCCTCTTGGTGCTGTCCATCTCGTTTCTGATTCCTGGTCACCAGAGTGTGAGCGGGCTCAGAGAGCGGAATGTTGTAATTCCTCAGTTTACACGCACTTTCCAGCTGTAGAGCAAAAGAAACGAGTTTGAGGATGGGTCTTAAAGATGGATGGAAGGATGGTGGTTACCAGGCGGGGCAGAGGGCGGGGTGCAGCTGGGCTGGGGCACATGGGGCTTCAGGGCCCCGGTGCTGCTCTGCCTCTTAAGTTGTGTGGTGGGTGCACAGTGTTCATTGTATTCTTCTCTAATCTGTATGTGTATGTTGTAACCTTTTAAAATGCATGATATGTTTCATCTTGAAAAAGGAAAAAAGGGAAAAAATTCGGTGGGTGAAATGCAAGTGAAGATAAAAGTGTGATTGTGGTGTTAGACGCCTGGTTTGTTCAGGACATTTTTAGCCTCTGGGAGAGACGCAGGCTCCAGCCCTTGAGTTAATGGGCGTTTGTCTGCCTATAGCCTGGACAGCTGTGGAGCCATCTCCCAATTTGTTTGGAGCCCTGAAGATCAGAATTTTAGCACTGAAAGTCCTTTTCTAGCATGATGGAGCTTGAAGCATTAATGGTATTTAATGAATTTTAGAAGTAAGGTATCCTAGAATGTAGCAGAATGGGACCCAGAGTTACAACTAAGGAACATAAGAAATAAGTAGTTGTGCCTTTCTAAGGGGGATTTGTAGAATTTGAAGATTTCCTCTGCTCTGTCGTATGTACTCCTTGAAAATAAAACCTGGTCTTTGTAAGCTCAGCTCCTTGTCCCATGCCTAATGAGCACATAATAGGTGCTCAAATGAGTGTTTATATTTCAGGCACACCCTATAAGTGTCAGTGGACTGCTGAACTCTGCTTTCATGAACTAGAGTACATTTATTTCAGATACACACATCCCTGTATATATATGCATACCTACTCTGAACGTTCCATCCACTGTAAATTTTTAACTCTACTTCTAGCCAAGGAAGTGTGAACTATATTTAATTTAGCATTAGTCAAAGACAGATGCAAAAAAAAAAAAAAAAAAGACAGATGCAATTAGGAAAGTAAGCCTGCAGCTTCTCTAATAAGCTCTGTGATCCTCCTCTTGAATATTTTGGTCTCTTCTCTGACCTGGGATTGATGTCTGAGCAAAGTAGGACAATATTCACTGATTCTTTCCTGTACATCAAACCCTGGAAACAGTAGATTTGGAGACGAAACGCCCACCTGACGTGGGATAGCCTGAAACACTCTTAAACCTGGTTGGTGGCGCAGGAGGAGGAGTCTGATCGCTACTGGCTGCCCCACTCTGCTTGGACTGTTGCTAATTGTGTGGCAGGTGGTGGGCTTGACTGTGGTCGTTTGCAAAACTGAATGATACTAGTTTTAGAATTTTGAATGGCTCAAGTTTATTTCCAGGAAAAATGGCATCTGATGAAAGAAGGCACTGCCTAATGTTGAGGCACGACCAATACGTAGACAACAATGTGGGCTCCTTAGATTATGGTTATTAAATGAGAGCCAGCACACATGGATTTGCTCTCAGCGGCCCACTGCTGGAAAACACAGCTGGCAGAGCCTGATGCTGCCACCAGGTGGCAGTAAGGATTTGATTAAGTTTGAGAGAAAGAAATTTGAGGAAACCGCCAAGGTCACCTCCGCTAGCAATTAAAACAGTTTACTAATTTAATAATCTTCTAGGAAATCTAGAACAGACAAGTATGAGAAGAGTGGGAGCATGGTCAAAGCCCAGAGCCTTGACAGCTTTTCCATTCACAAATGCATGATCTGGCTACTATATGTAGGATGCTGACCGTCCCCCAGCTGAAGGCACATGGAAGGTGCTCACTAAGTATTTGTTGACTTGAAAATAAAACAGATCTACACAAACACAGCTGTAATTCTTTCCTATTCTGCTTGTATTTATGCTTCCGTTACTCTTGACTTAACTTTTTTTTTTTTTTTTTGCGGTACGCGGGCCTCTCACTGTTGTGGCCTCTCCCCTTGCGGAGCACAGGCTCCGGATGCACAGGCTCAGCGGCCATGGTTCACGGGCCCAGCCGCTCTGCGGCATGTGGGATCTTCCCGGACCGGGGCACAAACCCGTGTCCCCTGCATCGACAGGTGGACTCTCAACCACTGGGCCACCAGGGAAGCCCTTGACTTAACTTTTATAGTCATTTTCTCAACTGAGTTGATCTTTTCTTTTTTTGTCCTTAAGTTAGATTGCTTGTTCCCAGAGGGGAAAACTTGACGTTTTTCTCCCAAAATCTTATAACAGCAGCTATCTTCTGTTGAGTATTAGCTTTAAGAGTCTTCCCTCTTAACGAAGTCAGCCCTATCACAAACTGCCTAAGAATATTCTCTCCTTTTAGTTTTTCACAGAAATAGCACATAATTAGTTACAATTCCAGCATACCTGGAGGAGATAGAACAATAACATTATGAGCTATTTCATTACCTCTGAGCACATACTCTGGAGGGGAGGTAATGATCACCTCCACAAAGCACCTCCTCATTTACATTTGATTTTGGAGTGTATTTTTCTTTATATTTCAGTGTGCTCATAAGTCTGATATTCTCTGGAATGTCAATCTGTAGTTCTTGCTGCATTCACAAAATAGGCTGTGTTCCAGTCAGGTAGGTAATAGAGCATAATTGGACAAAGTAAGCTCTGTTTTTCTTTATGTAGAAAATGCCCCAGGAGTTAAGTTAGTGACAGATCTTGGGCCTGTTGGCTGTGTGGTGTGCCAAGAGTGTGCTTCTCGGTGCTTCCTGGAGAGCGCTTCTCTCCATCTCCCCGTTCTTCTTTTCTGTGTAGCCCTCTCCCCACTGTGCACTCTACTTCTGTCGTCTCCCTTTGCACTGCCCCATAGTGCAAAGAGGTTCTCCTACCCTAAGACTCTCTTCTTTCTCCTTTTGCCTGAATATTTAAAGTCTCTAGTAGAACTAGGCTGTGATTTTGTTAGCAGGTGCAGTCCCACCTGAAAATTCCTGAGGCCCATGATTTGAGGGGCTTGACAAACTCCAGGTCATCTGGGGTAATGGGATGGGGATGGCCTGCAAGCCAGACTACTCAAGGAAGAAAATTAGAAGGATCAGGGGTATTTAGGCCAAAGAAGACAAGTCTGCAGGATATTAGTCGTCGTTTAAAGGGTGGCTTTGTGAAAGAGGAGTTAGACTTCTCAGGATTGTTTCTTGAAGCTGAGATGGGCTTAACTGGTGGACCTACATGAGTGGCCACTCTTGGGTCCCGGAAGGAGCTCTCTGCAGGTAGACCTGCACAGCTATTATAAAAAGCTAGTTGACTCTTAACTCCCCTTCAACTATGAGAGTCTGTTATTGGCTCGGCAGTCTACTTTGTGAGTTCCCTGTGTTTAAAATGCTAACAATTCCCCCCATCCAGGCTGAGGCCTTGTTTAAGATAAAGGGCCTCATTTCTTAGGCTAAGAGACACTTGCCCAAGAAGCCCTCTTTTTCCCTATGGCATGTTTACCTGACTGTGGAGGACTCAACTTTGTCAGTACGTAGTCTTACTGGAAGCTAAATGTGAACCCCTGAAACACAGAGGAGACATGGCACACAGGAGGCCACCATCCGAGAGTGAGAGGGTGCTGCCAGGCAATATAGGTTGAGGGGAGGCTAGTGGTCAGGACGGGTTTGTGGAAGAGGTAGGGTCAGAGGTGGCTAGCGAAGGAGGAGGCTTGCCCAGGCTGGAATAACAGGGTGCAGGAAAGGCAACAAGGCAGAAGAAATGACTGCTTCTGGGTGTGAGGCCGGGGACTAGCGTGGCTCAAGTGGAGGGCACATGTTGTGGAAGGGAAGGAAGGTACAGGGTCTTGAGTGGCGTGTCAGAAGTGCAGAACAAACCAGGTTTTTCCTTGGGGTAAGTCTCATTTCTTTTTCTGGCTTACCAGGGTCACTGAGCACCTGAAATAATAGCTTACTGGGAGATAGTTTCTATAAGAAAAAGCTGCTTGAGGAGGTAAATAGGCATTTGAATGAATGCTTAGAAAACATATCAAACTGGACAAACTTTGTTATTTTATAAAGCGGTGATAACGGAGAAATCACATTTCTTTTTTTTTTTTATAACATCTTTATTGGGGTATAATTGCTTTACAATGGTGTGTTAGTTTCTGCTTTATAACAGAGTGAATCAGTTATACATATACATATGTTCCCATATCTCTTCCCTCTTTGTCTCCCTCCCTCATAAATCACATTTCTTAATCTCTCCCCTAAGGCCATCAAAATACACTGAGTAAAACAAAAACAAGTATATCTTTTATTTATTTATTTTAAAATTTTATTTGTTTATTTTTGGCTGCGTTGGGTCTTCGTTGCTGCACGCAGGCTTTCTCTAGTTGAGGTGAGCGGGGGGGCTACTCTTCGTTGCGGTGCGCGGGCTTCTCATTGCGGTGGCTTCTTGTTGCGGAGCACGGGCTCTAGGCGTGCGGGCTTCAGTAGTTGTGGCTTGCGGCCTGTAGAGTGGCGGCTCAGTAGTTGTGGCGCACGGGCTTAGTTGCTCCGCGGCATGTGGGATCTTCCCGGACCAGGACTCAAACCTGTGTCCCCTGCATTGGCAGGCAGATTCTTTTTTATTTTTTATTTTTTTGCGGTATGCGGGCCTCTCACTGCTGTGGCCTCTCCTGTTGCAGAGCACAGGCTCCGGACGCGCAGGCTCAGCGGCCATGGCTCACGGGCCCAGCCGCTCCGCGGCATGTGGGATCTTCCCGGACCGGGGCACGAACCTGTGTCCCCTGCATCGGCAGGTGGACCCTCAACCACTGCGCCACCAGGGAAGCCCTGGCAGGCAGATTCTTAACCACTGCACCATCAGGGAAGTCCCCGCCTTTACTTTCTTACCGACAAACATACACCTCACTCTGCACCAGTACACCTCAGCTAGCTGAAGGGCAAAGGCATGAACAATCCATTAGAATTGGTGTTGGGGAATGTGTGTAAATACGGGCACAGGAGTACACAATTAGTAGAAGGGCAAGTTGATACAGTCATTTTTCAGAAGGCAGTATAGCAATAGTTACTAAAGTAAAATGTGTAAACCCTTTGATGTGGAAAGCTCAATTCTAGGAATATGTCCTCCACAGGTGTTCACAAAAGTATGCAGAGGTAAACATGGAAGGCTGTTCACAGGAGCACCATACATAAGTGAAAAACAAACTGGGAACTAATTAAAAAATGGTAGACCATTCATCCCAGAACAGTACACAGATATTGCATAGGATATGTCTAGGAGTTGCTTAAATATTTCGGAGCCTCTCTGTTAATCGAAGAAAGGAATGCTGAAAGCATTTTTCTTTTACTACATTTTTTGTCATTTGTCACTTAGTTGGCTGAAGTTTGTCCTCTAGTTGCTTATTCAAGAAGGGCTCATGGGAATTTGGGAATTGGATTCCCAAAGTTCTGGTGAAAATATCTGTGGTTTCATATGTGAACAGTAATGAGCTGAGTATAGCATCTTGTGTCACCCTTTCTTTTTCTATGGCCATTTTTACCAGTGCTTTCTTTCACTTGCTGTGTTGTACCTTTTTGCCAAATGGTCCACTACCACTTGGCTTATTCCCCATTTTCAACCAGGAAAGCATTAGTTCCACTTTTTTGCTTGACTCATTTCCATGTATCTTCCATGAGCATCCCCTGCTTGTTTCTCCTCATCTGAGTTTCTGAAGATAATCTCAGATTTTCTTGCAGAGGATTCTGGCTTCTTCCCTGAGTGGCCCCCCCCCCCTTATAGTGACAAGTTGCAGTGAGTTTCTGGCATTTACAAGCTGACCACACCAATTCTGTGTCTCCCTCCAGGTTACCAACATCAAGAAGACACTCAAAGCTACCGCGTCCTCCTCAGCTCAGGAGATGGAGCAACAGTTGGCTGAACGAGAGTGTCCCCCCCATGCTGAGCAGAGGCAGCCCACTAAGAAGATGTCCAAAGTGAAAGGTCTGGTCTCCAGCCGCCACTAGGGCCGGCTGGGGCAGCTGGCACTCACCAGGCCTGGGTCAGGTGGGGAGGGGACACCAAGGGCCTATTTCCTCCCCTCTCTACCTTCCATGAGTTCCAGACCTGCCCATCCCCTCACCAGCGCCTCCCCCCACATTGGTACTGTTCCAGAAGAACCGTTAACTCCCTTCCCTCTCCCACTCCCTCTTCCCCAGTTGCTCCCTTCAGACTCAGGGGCTCCACGGATGCCATCCCAACAGGGCCAGACACTGCCCAGCTTCCCTCCAGGAGGTTCTTGTCTCTGTCTAAGGGCTTGTATCCCTCCCAGTTTTTCTTTTGCTTTGTGTCATTTTGTCAGGCTGGTCATAAGCTGGAAGCAGCTTTAACTGGCCCACAGGGATGACTGCGAAGGAGGCCCCTCTCTGAGTGATGGGAGGCACTCCTTCTCCAGCCCCATGTGCCACAGTACCCACAATGGTGCAGGCGCTCTAGCCAGGTATCAGAATGCTTTGTTTTCCCTCTCCTGCCTTATCCCTTGTTGGCAGCTCAGATCAGGCCATGGAGGGATGTGATGCTGGGCTATGTTTACTAAACCTGCGGGTTTTCAGCCTCTTACGCCCAGCTCCAGTCTCTCATTAGTTGGGAGCACCGGGCTGATTAACCTCTGGAATCTGAGCACCTGTAGGGGTTGCTGCGGGTCTGCTGGGTGGCGGAAGTTTCTTCCGGCTTGGTGTTCTCTGCTGGCCTCGTTCCCTGCTGCCTCTGACTACTCAGACTGGTTTTTGGTGTGAAGGCCCCGGCTGCCCACTGGGGCTGTCTGCCAACACTTGTTCCCCGAGATGTAATTCTTCCGGCTGCATCCGTGGTGGGGATGGTGGTGTTGAGGCCCCTCTATCTGGTGAAGGGTCTGTTGCTGCTTCTGTTTCTTTCTTCCCACCCTCCCTGGCTGGTGACCCAGAGCCCTCTGATGATGGCATTCTCCTGGCAAGAGAAAAGGACTTTACTAGCCTTTCTGAACTTGAACAGTTTCAGGTTATATTTTAATTTTTTTTTTTTTTTTGTACAGGTTCTGATTCTAATACATTTCAACATGCTTTTTTCCCCCCTCGTGTCAATATTTGTTATAGACTAATCGCCGGGGAGCTTCACCTGGTTGGAGGGTGGGGTGTGTGTATGTGTGCGTGTGGTGGTGTTTTTTTTTTTTTTTTTTTAAGGGGAGGTGGAGGTCCTGGACTGATATTAAAGAGAGAAAAAGCACATTTTAGAAAAAAAAATAAAAGTAGATTTAATGTATGTGACTGTGGAATGTGAGGTTGCATAGCTGGTAGATCTTGAGGGGCTAGAATTAGGGTGGTTCAGGGAAAATGAGATACTGTTTCAGTGCCATGGTTAAAAAATGGATTTCTCCTTTTTCCAAAATGTCCATCAGCTGCCTACGATTGATCAAATGTTAACAAAATACTCTTGTTTCCCTTTTTATGATTCGTGTCCCCATATAACATTATGACCAGCTGGAGGGTTTAATTCCCAAAGTATGTTTCATGAAACCCTTTGATAGATGCTCTATGGAAAAGGGGTTCTGTTGTTAAATAAATTCGGCACATCCTGCATCCCATATCCTCACTGGAAATTCATTGTTAAGGTCTCAAAGAAGGCCTGGGGGAGGAAGCCTGTTCCCAACACTGATTTCACCACCAAATCCTTTTTTGGTAATATTTAGTGGAACACATTTTGGGGAAATTTTTGGAAACATATTTCTCAAAAACACCTCCCAGCCTTATAGGTTTTTCCAGCTATTCTTTCTAGACACAAAACAGTCACCTTCACTCTTACAAGTGGTCTTCCATCCTTATCTTTCCCACTGGGGAGTAGACTGGGTAGGAAGCGTGACTCACTTGTATGAAATGTGTGACCACTAGTTGTTTGACTGCCCCAGGCCCTAGGAAGCTCTAGGTTCACCTTCTCCATGGGTCTGCTGTTCCTTAAAAAAGAGTAATGACAGTAATAAGAACAACATTCATAAAGTGCTCTACAGAATGTCTTCATCTACAATAAGTCATTGAATCCCTTCCACCAAACAATCTCCTGAGGTTGGCAAGGGGTAAGTATTGTTACAGTCATCCTCACTTTACATGTGAGAAGTACCCTGGTGTTCAGTGGTAAAACGAGGACTCCTGGATCTCCTTACTTATATGCCCTGCCATCTTCTCTGTGTTGCATTCTGATTTAGAATTTGCTCCCCAGACTGACCCTTGGTACCCTTCTAGCTGCTTATTCCTCTGAGGGCTCATCTTGCTCTTAACTGACACCCAACACATCACAGCCTCTGCTTCCCAAACCCACCCAGCCCCTTTATATGGAAGCAGAGAGTGTGGCAGTGGGGCTCCAGGAATTGTGGGAACAGCTGGAATGTTCTTTGCTCTATCGGACTCTGGTAGGAGGCCTGGCCTCCGAGCTCTGCAGTTTCCCGTCTAGCATGCTGTGACAGCTGGGCCTGGGTCTGAAATGTGCATAGGTGTTTGACATAAAAATACAGTGTTCAGAAGAGGTGTCCTCAGCAACAGGGAAACATCTTAGGTCAGGAGGGAGACACTGCAGTATGAAACAATTTGCTTGGTAGCAGTGCTTATCTCCTGGTTCTGGCTACCTTCTTTAACTCTAAGCTGTCTGCTTCCTGAAGGCCTCTTTGGCCTTCTTTACTTTCTTTCCAGATGAGAGGCTTTATGGTTCTTCTTGGGTAACATTAGGGAGGTGGTCAAAGCCCCCAAGTACAGGCTGTTGTGTTCCAAATCCAAGATGACCACCACTGGTCAAGAATTTCCATCCCCAGACTTTAGAGTGATAGGAAAGGGTAGTTATCAAAGAAGCTAATATGACAAACAGCTTGTGATATTTTACGTGTTTGCTGTTTTCTCTATCTTTCATGTGCTGGGTTGCCTGAAACCAAACCACATTCCAGTTTTTATACTTAAAAGTCATTATTGTCATAGCTTGAGACTTCAAAACTTTCTGTTGTTGTTTTTTGTCTTTTGCGGTATGCGGGCCTCTCACTGTTGTGGCCCCTCCTGCTGCGGAGCACAGGCCCCGGACGCGCAGGCTCAGCGGCCATGGCTCACGGGCCCAGCCGCTCCGCGGCATGTGGGATCTTCCCAGACCAGGGCACGAACCCATGTCCCCTGCATTGGCAGGTGGACTCTCAACCACTGTGCCACCAGGGAAGCCCACTTTTTGATTTTTAATGTAGCAATTGGTTGGTTTTTACTGGACCTGATAGAATGTCACAGTGCTCCTGTGTTTGAGTTTCAAGTATAGCATACCCTGCTCAGTACTTGATTGTACCTGTCTTCCTGGGGATCTGTATACAGCCATGAACATCTGACTGCTTTATTAATTCTTTTCTTGTAGTTATGCTTGAGATTTACAGATTGAAATATATATATATATATTTTTAAAATTTATTTATTTTTGGCTGCATTGGGTCTTTGTTGCTGCGCACGGGCGTTCTCTAATTGTGGCGAGCGGGGGCTACTCTTTGTTGCAATGTGCGGGCTTCTCATTGCAGTGGCTTCTCTTGTGGAGCACAGGCTCTAGTCACGCGGGCTTCAGTAGTTGTAGCACGTGGGCTCAGTAGTTGTGGCTCGTGGGCTCTAGAGCTCAGGCTCAGCAGCTGTGGCGGACGGGCTTAGCTGCTCCATGGCATGTGGAATCTTCCCGGACCAGGGCTCGAACCCATGTCCCCTGCATTGGCAGGCAGATTCTTAACCATTGCGCCACCAGGGAAGCCCTGAAATATATTTTTTATTATAAATTTCATTTTACATTTCCTTTACATTACCCTGAGGGCATTAAATGGATCTTTTAAACCTATGTCTGTTAAGCAGGTTGTTTATAATGACCTCAGGGCAATAAAAGTGGGTATAATGCGTGTTCATTATAAAAAAGGAATGTTGGGTCTGTTAGGGATGAGAAATGTTGTCCTTTGGTTAAGGATGAAACTCACAATGAAGTGATGGGGAGAGCAAAGATAGGAGGCAGCCCAGATCTTCTTGGGGTCGTTTGTGCCTGTCTTTACATTGCTTTTTCCTAGCAAAACCCTACTATGGATTCATCCAGTTAGTTACCTTTACAAACTTTCGAGTCGTAGGAAATGGGCTGGAACCATGGGGGTGAATCATATAACCTATGGAGAATGTTTAGAAGTAAAATAAGAAGGTCACAGCAGAACCCTAGCAAATACCTTCAGCTGCGTTCTAAAGGAAGTGATGCCCCTGAAGAAATTTTAGAACAGGCAGAGAAACACAGGAAGATCTAGAGGTTGGGGCCTCATATAACATCTCATACAACTGCTGGAGAAATCACACAGCCGCAGGGTGGTGCCACTACACTCGTCTCTAAACTGGCTCCTCAGAGCTGTTGGGCCATCCCATCATATGCCCCTTGTCAGCTCTCACTCATTCCCTATAGCTGTTAAGTTTCACTGTTCTTTTGTTTTTTTTAATTAATTTATTTAATTTTTGGCTGTGTTGAGTCTTCGTTGCTGCACGCGGGCTTTCTCTAGTTGTGGCGAGCAGGGGCTACTCTTAGTTGCAGTGCGCGGGTTTCTCATTGCGGTGGCTTCCCTTGTTGCGGAGCACGGGCTCTAGGCACGCGGGCTCAGTAGTTGTGGCACGTGGGCTCAGCAGGTGTGGCTTGCGGGCTCTAGAGCACAGGCTCAGTAGTTGTGGCTCACGGGCTTAGTTTCTCCACGGCATGTGGGATCTTCCCAGACCCGTGTCCCCTGCATTAGCAGGCGGATTCTTAACCATTGCGCCACCAGGGAAGCCTTCCCTGTTTTTTTAAAACCAATTACTCCATACCTCTCACTCTAAGCAGATGACTGTATTCCTACTTCAGAGTGAAAATCACACTAGGTGGGGAAACCATCAGTTTCTTGTCTTCCACCTACAGAATCATCTACATCCACCCTTTACACTTTTGTTCTTATCACAGTGGAAAAGGCAACCCTCCTTCCATGGGTGTGTCATTTGTCCACCTGTGTGGTATTGATCTGCCTCACCTCTTCTCCCAAGGGTTTTCACTCGCGTCTTTGGCCTCTCCTTCTCTAGTGGCTGTATGTGATGGAGAACTTTACACGTTAAGGAGACCCTCCCTGAGCCTGATGTCCCTTTGCAGCCACCACTTTTTTTCTTCTTATCAAACAAGCTTCTTGAGAGTTGTCTACCCTTTCTGTCTCTACCTCCTCCCTCATCCACACCTGAATCTTTTGCCACGTGACTCCTACTGCCAGCCATCTGCTGATGGTTTTCTTGTCAAGGAGACCATAGATCTCCAACTTGCTAACCTTTTTGGTCTTTGTTTGGCTTGATCTTTACGTTACAATTGGCAATGTTGAGTCCACTTCTTTATGTGTTCTTCTCTTAGTTTTCACGGCCCCAATAATCTCTCTAGGTTTTCCTTGTGTTTTTCTGCCTATTCTAAAATTTCTTCAGGGGCATCTCTTCCTTTAGAGTCCTGTGGAGATGTCTGCTGGAGTTTCATTGTGACTTTCTTATTTTACTTCTTTGTAAACATCTCATGGTGTTCCACTTCCATTTATAACACCCAAATCTCTATCTCTGGCTCATTCTGCCAACACGTATGGTCAACAGACAACTGGGCATTTCTACTTGCTGTCTCCCAGGTTTGCTTACATAGTCAGCAAATGGTGCCCACAGTTCACCAAGTGTATTATTTTATAGGGCTTCCATAACAAAACACCACAGACCAGGGGGCTTAAACAACAGAAGCTTATTCCCTCACAGTTCTGGAGGCTGGGAAGTCCAGGATCAAGGTGTTGGCAGGTTTGGTGTCTCCTGAGGCCTCTTTCCTTGGTTGCAGATGCCACCTTCTCACTGTGTCCTCACATGGTCTTTTCTCTGAGCATGTGCATCCCTGGTGTGTTTTCCTCCTCTTATAAGGACATCAGTCATATTGGATTAGGGCCCCACCTTTATGACTTCATTTAACCTTAATTACTTCTTTAAAGGCCTAGCCCCAGATACAGTCACATTGGGGTTAGAGCTTCAACATATATGAGTTTGGGGAGAAGATAATTCAGTCCATAAAACAGTTACCTGAGCCAGAACTTGGGGTTCATCCTTAACTCCTCCCTACCCCATGTCTGATTCACCACATCCTGACAATTCTATTTTTATATTTTTTGAACCCATCATTTTTCCATATTTCTGCCACTTCACGTCTTTGAAAATTCATTCATTCATTCAGTATACTCTTTGGATACTCATTGTATACTAGGAAGGCAGCCAAAGAAAGCTAAAAAATATAAGATTAAGGAAATTATATGGAAGGAAATGATAAAGATAAATGCAGAAACAAATTAACTGGCAAGATCAAAAGTTAGTCTAAGGGGTTTTTTTAAATAATGAAAAAGATATATACCTGGAAAATCTAATTAATAAAAGACAGTAAATGATTAAAGGGAACAGTTAGGATTTTAAAACTGTAAGATGTTACCCACTATCAATCTATCTGAAATTCAATGATAAAAAGAATTTTCTGGAAAATTGAGTGACTGTAATTCACTCAAGAAATAAAATACTGGAACTGGCTAAAAATCAAGAAGTGAAATTTAAAAGCTACTGAGGATGTATCTCTAACAAGGCTCTGGGTTCATATTGTTTACTGGGTGAATTCTTGTTATTAAAGGATTCAGTGATTCCTTTCATCATCATAGGCTAAACAGGTTTTTGTAAAAAAAGAAGGAATGGAAAACTCAATTAAAAAAAAAAGTTTCGGGCTTCCCTGGTGGCGCAGTGGTTGAGAGTCCCTGCCGACGCAGGGGTCACGGGTTCGTGCCCCGGTCCGGGAAGATCCCACATGCTGTGGAGCGGCTGGGCCCGTGAGCCATGGCCACTGAGCCTGCGCGTCCGGAGCCTGTGCTCCGCAACGGGAGAGGCCACAGCAGTGAGAAGCCCGCGTACCGCAAAAGAAAAAAAAAGTGTTTCTAGGGAATCCCCTGGCGGTCCAGTGGCTAAGGCTCTGCCGAGGGCCCGGGTTTGTCTGATCCCTGGTCAGGGAACTAAGATCCTGTAAAGCTGCCTCATGCAGCCAAAAAAAAAAAAGTTTCTAGTTGAGACTTATTACTAAAATCTAACAAAGGTAGGTTTTTTTCTCTTAATCTGGTTTATGAATATAGATGAAGAGAATTCTATGAAGTTAGATGTACAACCCTAATAAAATCTTTTAGGAAGCTAAGGAAAAGATGCTTCCTTAACATGATAAAGTACTATGTATATTACGTCCAGGGACCACATTGTCATTTCAGTAAATACACCAGGGTGTTCCCACTAAAGCAGTGGACATGCTGTGCTGCTGGCCATTCAGAATGAGATGTGAATCTGAATGGTGACTGATGGTGCAGGGAAAGCGCCCTTCAGTCACCTGACAAGTTTCTTGAACACCTGAAGTCTTGGGTGAAGCCGAGCCAGTGAGCGGCAGTGTGCCCTGATGGTTAGGGGAGAGAGAGACCTGTAGCAGGCAGTGTGACCTGCCGCTCTGGCCTCTTCCCTCTTCTGCAAAGGGAGCACAATAGTAACCCCTTCTTAGGGGGATTGTGAGGATTACAGGAGGCAAAGCCAGACTTGCCACGAGCACAGGTGTTAGTGGTTGTTAACTGATGTTCGTATTTTTGTTGTAGATGTTTGGGTTCCACTGGTGGTCAGGATCTTAGCACACTTCATTTCAGAGCCCTCTATCTTGATGATTTTGGGTTAGAATGGAGATCTTTCAACAACGTGGGCCCCAGGAAATAGGCTGATAGCTCTGCAAGCCCAAATCTGCCTCGTCCCAGTGTTCTATCCCTGTGCTGGCTGGTCCTCCCTCCTCCCCAAGCCCTGCACCCTCACCTCCTTGCCTCTCCCTTCCCCCACTTCCCCCTGTGCCTCCCGCGTCTCTCAGCCCCTCCGGACTTCCCTGTCTGTGGCAGGCAGCCTCTCCTGCAGTCAGTGCAGCCTCCCCCTGCCTCCCAAGTCCTCTTTCAATGTTAGTCCTTGCTGCACGCTCTCCAGCGTCCTCCCCTCCACGAAGTCCAGGTTTGTCAGAGCTTGAGAAGTCCCTCAAGCTGCGTGTCACGCGTCCCTCTCCTCACCCCAAGACCCCAGTCTCCCTGAACGGTGGTTCAGAAAGCACCATGTGCCCATCTGCCCATAGGACCTCTTTGCCTCTGTGCTGTTTGCCTGGGTTTCCTTACTCCCCTCCTCCTTGTCCACCTGGCACATGCTCATCCATGAAGCCCTATTGTAACCTCTCGTTGCCGAGGATAGTGCCTCCCTCTGCACCATTTGGTGCCCCACATCTTTTTCTGTGCTCCCGCCTGTCGCCTGCAGTATAGTCCTGTGTTCAGTCATCTGCACCCGCTGCCAGAGTGTGAGCTCTTCCAGGGCAGGGGCTGTGCTCTCCTCTCCTGCCTGCGTTGCGTGGCGGGGTGCTCAGCACGCAGAACAATGCCTGTTCTATGGGAGGGAACTAGTGGACGCACAGTCTGGTCCTGCTGTGAATGGAGGGCGGCGTCCTCGGTTACCCAGAGCTCCGGGGAGTGGGAGTTGCACTTTGCTGTTTGGGGGCTTACAGCAGTGGCGCGGCATCCTGTCATTGCCGCAAGCTGTTCACCAGGGGCTTGGCTCCAGTTGTGTAGCCTCCACCAGGTGAGGCTTGTGCAGGTGGAGCCACAGCACTTGAGCACTTGTTATGTGCCAGGTGCTGGGTTAAATGCTTTTAGGGTAGCTCACTGGATTCTCACAGCAACTCTAAGGTCGGTTCTGTTATAACTCTGGTTTTACTCCTAAGGAAACAGCTCTGAGTAACGACATGGTGGAGCTGGGTTTATATCCAGATCCCACTCAGAGATGAAGCCTGAAGCTCCGGCGTGGCCGCACCTCCAGAGGCTGGGAGGCAGGGAGGCTTGAGGTGGCCGGGTTTAGGTCCCGGGACTAGGTGCGGTTGGACAGCAGAGGGGCTACTAGCTCTGCCAGGCTGTTCACACTGTTCTGTAATTTGCTTTCTTCTCTTAATGTATATTGTGAATGTCTTTCCATGCTGTGGTGGTTTTAAAATATGTCTACAAATTTTTGGACACTCCTCCCACAAAAGAGAGAGCCCAATTCCCTTACCCTTGAATGTGGGCCTGTCTCAGTGACACACTGCTATTGAGTAGAATGCGGCAGAAGTGATGCTGAATGACACCTGAAGCTGGATTAGAAAAGGCGATGCAGCTTCCATGCAGCTCTGTCTTTCATGGGATGCATGCCTTGGGGTCCCTTGGCTTTGCTAAAGCTACCCTGCTGGAGTGTCACCTGGAGGGGCAAGGGCTGGAGCAGAGGAGAGAAAGAAGGAGGGAGAGAGATGCCCAAAGGGTCTTCACAGTACAGGTGCCACCTGGGAGTGAGTGAGCCTTCAGGTGATTCCAGCATCCAGCCTTCAAGGCAAGTGCCAAATGGAGCAGAGAGTTCTCCCTGCCCAGCCCTTGCAGACTGCAGATTGGTGAGGAAAATAAATGCTGCTGTTGTCTAAGCTACAAGCTTGGGAGTGGCTTGTTACTCAGCACTGGCTACCTGGAATAGTTGTCAATAAGAATAATGCTACTCCCTCCTTTTGAATTCCACCTGTGGATGTCAATTTGTAAAGGGTCATCCAGTATTGTCTTTTATTATAAATAACCCTGTGAAAAAAATCCCTGTTCATGCAGAGGTTTACACACACATAACACAGAAGTCACTCTTCTGTTTTCGCAGGTTGTCACCTTCCTCTAGCATGTTTGGCAGGCGAGCGCGTGGTCCTTCACCCACCGGGGTCAGTTTAACACTGTAGCTCCTCAGCGCTCATTTGGCTCCTGGGGCCTCAGGTCACTATCCCACTGCTGGTCACCCCTTGGAACTCCTGGACTGCATCTCTGACTTCATAGAGCTTTTGTTCTGTGGGGAGATGGACAATAAATAAGAGAAAAATAACTAAAAACTGGCCCCATTCCTGTGAGTGTGGAGGGAAGGTGGGGGAAGGGTTTCAAGCAACAAAGCCTATCGGAGGTCAGCCTTAAAGAAACCACATGCCTAGTTGTGAATTTTGACATGGCTTCCTGGTTGGCTTCTGGGAGGATGGGGGCACCTTGCCTGAGAACGTGGAGGCATGAAGATTGGCTCTTCTGGTTATAATTTCTTCACTCAATTGTCTGATAACTGCTTTAGGAAAAATTCCCTGAAGTGGAATGTTTGAGATTCAGAGTAGTTTGGATTTTAAAGGCCATTGCTACAGGGAACCAAACTACTCCTCCAGAAAGCTTTGCTCAGTTACATTCCCCCAAGCTGTGCAAGCCAGAGCTTCACAACAGGGCGCCAGGGTGCCAGAGCCCGAGTGAGTTACAGGTGCCAAGAGCATAAACGCTTCCCACCCCTGAGACTCAGTTGAGCCCAGGGTGCCTTGCTGAGGTGATCACTTCTATGTGTGCCTTGTGACGAACCGTGTGTTCCCAGCCCTGGACAGCACTAGGTAGACATTGTCATTCTTTTCCGTTATCCACCTGCCTGATTGAGGGGAGTATTATCTCCTTGGTGTTGTAGGTTACATCTTTTTAATTACCGGTGAGGGTATTTCTCATATGCTGTTTATACCACTGCATTTATTCTTTTGTGACCTTCTTGTTCTTGACCTTTACTCATTTCTCCATTGGGGTCGTTGCTTTTTGTATATGAATGTTTAAGTACTACCTAGAAACAACCAGCAGAGAGCAGCAGTGCATCAGGGTGCCAAGGGGATAGTGCTATTTTGGACAAAGACACAGCCTGGGCCCTGGGGCCTTGGCATCAGTGGACTAGGGGAACTTAGAACAGATAATGTGGTTAATTTCCTCTCCAAATTGAGTTATTTGTCTGAAAGTCTGTAGGTGGGCTAGGGATAAGAAGATGACTTTGAAAGGATAAAACTGTGGGTCCCAGAGTGGTAAATGAATTCTGTCTGATGGTAGACGCAGGTTGTTGCCAGAGTATGGGATGTGTGTGTGCATACAAATGTGCGCCCCACCTGCCAGAAAGGTATCTGAATAAATTTCACATATGCCAACCTCTCTCTTTGAGCTGTCTTGTTCTCTGTCTCATTGGGAAATTGAAGCAACTTAATAGGCAGGGCCTGGGTGGTAATGCAGGAATGTGAGGTTTTAGAGAGGAGAGAGCCAGTGAATGCTGCCCCAGCCTTTCACTGCAGGAAGCTAGGTGAGCCTCAGGGAGATGCGAAGCCCCTGAAATCATTCGCAGAATTGTCTATGCATTTACGTATCTTATTTTAAAAAACATTTAATTTTGAAATAATTGTAGATTCAGAAGTAGTCTCAAAAATAGTAGAGAGGCTCTGTGTACCTTTCACCCACTTGCCCCCAATTATAACATTTCACATAACTTTAACCAGGAAATTGATATAATTCAGGCCTTGTTCGGATTCCATGTGCTCATGTGTGTGCATGCACGCATGACATTGTTGAGCTATATGAGCAGCTCTGGATCACCATCTTTTGGACTTTGTTCTGTGCCAAAGGTGTACCCATGTTTGCTTAAGTCATCATTAGTAGAGTTTTCTGTTACTTGAAGCCTCAACATTCCTAACCCTAACATCCAATTACAAGGTGCAGAAAGAAAATCTCATGCAAACCGGCTCAATTTAAAAAAAAAAAAGAGGGCTTCCCTGGTGGCGCAGTGGTTGAGAGTCCGCCTGCCAATGCAGGGG